>NC_091958.1:56889933-57189933 GCF_031021105.1 Erythrolamprus reginae
TGTACGACAGGTGCAGACGAACACGTTGAATTAATCATCCTTCCAGAGGTTGAGACAACATGTGTTCTTAGATGCCACCCTGTCCTTGCGTTGACATTCACGGCCGAGATGCTCCAATTCTTCTGACGTTCTGGAACGTCGGATTCGGTCTGTTCTAACTATGGTTTATAAACGTGGTCTCCCTGATGAACAAAACACATGTTGGATGCATGAACAGCAGAGGGGGCCCTGACAGATGGTTAGCCCATCTCTGAATGTCATTCTTGAATCTGGGGAACAACTGGAGCTCTTCCAAATAGCCAACAAGCATTCCTTGCTCCCTTTTCACTTCACATTCGGCTGTCCTCCTGGCTTTGCTATCTACAAACGGGATTCTTTCCCAACTACTTCAGCTTCAACCACAACAACACAAGAGCACACAACAGATTCAAGCTTTATATTATCTGCTCCAAACTTGACTGTAAAAAATTATTATTATTATTATTATTATTATTATTATTATTATTTATTAGATTTGTATGCCGCCCCTCTCCGCAGACTCGGGGCGGCTCACAACAGTGATAAAAAACAATATATATTGACAAATCTAATAATTTAAAATCTAAAATAGCAATTGTACATTTAAAAAATCTAAAAACAAGGAACCCCAATATAAAAAACATACATACAGTCATATCATGCACTAAAACTACATAGATAGGGGAAGATGTCTCAGTTCCCCCACGCTTGACGACAGAGGTGGGTTTTGAGCAGTTTACGAAAGGCAAGGAGGATGGGGGCGGTTCTAATCTCTGGAGGGAGCTGATTCCAGAGGGTCGGAGCCGCCACAGAGAAGGCTCTTCCCCTGGGTCCCGCCAGACGACATTGTTTAGTCGACGGGACCTAGAAAAGGCCAACTCTGTGGGACCTGACCGGTCGCTGGGATTCATGCAGCAGAAGGCGGTCTCGCAGGTATCCTGGTCCGGTGCCATGAAGGGCTTTATAGGTCATAACCAACACTTTGAATTGTGACCGGAAACTGATCGGCAACCAATGCAGACTGCGGAGTGTTGGTGTAACATGGGCATATCTTGGGAAGCCCACAATAGCTCTCGCAGCTGCATTCTGCACGATCTGAAGTTTCCGAACACTTTTCAAAGGTAGCCCCATGTAGAGAGCATTACAGTAGTCGAGCCTTGAGGTGATGAGGGCATGAGTGACTGTGAGCAATGACTCCCGGTCCAAATAGGGCTGCAACTGGTGCACCAGGCGAACCTGGGCAAACGCAAATACGACTTTAGTAATTGGGTTGTCGAAGCGTGGAACTCATTACCGGACTCTGTAGTATCATCCCCTAACCCCCAACATTTTACCCTTAGACTACCCACGGTTGACCTCTCCAGATTCCTAAGAGGTCAGTAAGGGGCGTACATATGCGCACTAGAGTGCCTTCCGTCCCCTGTCCTATAGTCTCTCCTATATCTCATATTTCTTCTCCACTATACCCTCTATAACCTTCATTGTGTATTGGACAAAATAAATAAATAAAATAAAATAAATAAACACTCTTGAGGATGAAAAGGGAGTTTGCACGCCGTTGCATCTTGAAGCTAACAGACTGTGAAAGGGCACTCCAGATTTTGCAATAGGCTATTGACCCCAAAACCCTCCAGCGGCTAGGAAGGATTGATAAATATACGAGATTCCAGGGAGCCTGTGAGGGCAAAGCATAAAGAATTAATGCAATTTCCCTCTGGTGCATAAAAGGAGGCTTGAACCCTAGAGAGGGGGTGAACTAAAACTCTGCTGCAAAAGGAATCAATCAGGGAAGACTGTGAAAAGAAAGTGAAAACATTTTTGGGTGAGGGGGGGAATAATCTTAATAACAACCCCGCGCATACAGATCCCGGGAGAAGCCATTACGAGAGGACCATTTATGCAGCGAAATAGTAAATGGAAAAGACAAGAGAGACGATGCCAAAGATTTTAATGGCAATGGAGACTGAAAGAAGGAGGCTTAATGAAATCTCCAGGAAATACAGCAGATTAAACTTTCCATAACGTCGGCTGTGTGTGTTCCCGATAAGAGAAAATGGAAAAGCAAAACGACTTTTGCAAAAAGAAGGAATGCAAAAGTGGAGCCTCAGCACAGCCAAATGCAAAAGGGGAGGGGTTGGAGTGGGCCTTCTCCGGGTCCCGTCGACTAAGCAATGCGGAGAGTAAGGGAAGAGCCTTCTCTGTGGCGGCCCCGGCCCTCTGGAAACAACTGGAGATCAGAACTGCCCCCACCCTCCTCGCCTTTCGTAAGTTGTTGAAAGCTCACCTTTGCCGCCAGGCATGGGGAAATTGGCACCTCCCCTAGCTACTGTTTTGTGTATGGTTTGATTGGGTTGTGTGATTATTTTACACAACCTTCTGCCGCACGAATCCCAGCGACCGGTTAGGTCCCACAGAGTGGGCCTCCTCCGGGTCCCGTCAACAAAACAATGTCGTTTGGCGGGGCCCAGGGGAAAAGCCTTCTCTGTGGCGGCCCCGGCCCTCTGGAACCAACTCCCCCCGGAGATTAGAATTGCCCCCACCCTCCTTGCCTTTCGTAAGCTCCTTAAAACCCACCTCTGCCGTCAGGCATGGGGGAACTGAGATACACTTTCCCCCTAGGCCTTTACAATTCATGTATGGTATGTTTGCATGTATGGATGTTTGGTTTTACAATAAGGGTTTTTAGTTGTTTTAGTATTGGATTTACATGCTGTTTTTTGTTACTGTTGTTAGCCGCCCCGAGTCTACGGAGAGGGGCGGCATACAAATCCAATAAATAAATAAAATAAAATAAATTGTGCTTTTAAATATTGGATTTGTACATTGTTTATTATTGCTGTGAGCCGCCCTGAGTTTTCGGAGAAGGGCAGCATACAAATCTAATAAATTATTAATCATTATTATTATTATTATTGATTGGAATTGGAATTGAAATTGGATTGGGAATGGGTCCGAGGGCCCCCACTCTGCCTGGAAATGTTCTTGGGGTCCCTCTGATGTGCTTCTCCCACCTACAGACCACTATTATGGCTGCGTGGTGAGGAAGAAGGTGATTCTCCTGGAAGAGGTCAAAAAAGGCACCGTGGATTTTGGTGGGTGGCTTTGGCCTGGTGTGGAGTGCAGTGCTGCCTTGCAGATTCCTCTTGGTTATAATCTTTTAAAATCTTCTTTCAGTTGCATGCTGGCGTTTGATTATTTTCCCCCTCGAACAAGCTCAATCCTTGGTCGGAGATGTTTCTAACTTCCTAGGTCAGGGATGGCGAACCCTTTTCCCCCCCTCGGGTGCTGAAAGAGCATGAACGCATGCTATTGCACATGGACGAGTGCCCACACCCATCATTCAATGCCTGGGGAGGGCGAAAACAGCTTCCCCTGCATCCCGGAGGCCCTCTGGAGGCTGGAAACGGCCTGCCTCCCAACCTCTGGTGGGTCCAGTAGGCTCGGGTTTCACCCTTCCCAGGCTCCAAAGGCTTCCTGGATCCAGGGGAGAGTAAAAATGCCCTCCCCCATCCCCCTGGAGGCTCTCTGAAAGCCAAAAACGCCCTCCCAGAGCCTCTGTGCAAGCCAAAAATCAGCTAGCTGCATATTGGAGCTGAGCTAAGGCAACGGCTCGCGTGCCAGCAGATATGGCTCCGCGTGTCACCTGTGGCACCTGTGCCATAGGTTCGCCATCACTGTCCTAGGTCCAAGTAAGCCTAATCAACAAATAGTGATCCTTTATGACCTGAGAATTTTAACTCCCAGCATTCCTCAGCCAGGAGTTCTGGAGATGAAGTCCACAGGTCTTAGAGGTTGCCAAGGTTGGACATCCCTGTCCTACAAACCGATGGGGCCGATCTCTGTGAAACTCCCTCCTCTTCTTCTTTGGGGAAAGGTGGTTGGAAGACCATCCAAAGGAGGATCTCTTGACCTCTGTCCTGAGGATTTCTTATTCCTGGGACAGGCTGGAAGTTTGGTGCCATCTACGGGAAGTCGGGGCTCTTCCCCTCCAGCTGCGTCCAACCAGCGGAAGCCCCCGATTTCACGCAGCTGCCCACGGAGAAGAAGGAGGACCCCAGCAGCAAGCAGGCCAAGGTGGCTGGTCCAGCCTCCGTGGCCGTGGCCGTCGCATCAGCAGCTGTGGCTCAGGAGCTGGACAGGAAGGTGGAGGCAAGTCGGTCGCGGAGGTGTGGATTTCCCTTGTGTGGGGTGGGAGGCGGGATTCAAAGGAAGGTGGCAAGAACAGGCATATGGGTGCTGTTGTTCCTTGGTTGAATGTAGTTGCTTTATGATAGCAGCATGTTCTGAGACAGAACTGTCCCAAGTCTTGGAACAGGCTGCTTTTGCCCAAATGCCTTGCAGGTCAAAAGAGTGATGATTGATTGATTGGGTTATGGTTATTGTTTTCATCTGGAGCCCTGGTGGCACAATGGTTAGAATGGTGGTTAGTATGGCAGGCTAAATAATAATAATAATAATAATAATAATAATAATAATAATAATAATAATACGTTTATTTGTAGTGCTCTCTTACCAAAGGGCATAATCAATCAATGATTGATTGATTGGGTTATGGTTATTGTTTTCATCTGGAGCCGTGGTGGCGCAATGGTTAGAATGATGGTTAGTATGGCAGGCTAATTAATAATAATAATAATAATAATAATAATAATAATAATAATAATAATAAATGTTTATTTGTAGTGCCCTTTTACCAAAGGGCATAATCAATCAATGATTGATTGATTGGGTTATGGTTATTGTTTTCATCTGGAGCTGTGGTGGCACAATGGTTAGAATGGTGGTTAGTATTGCAGGCTAATTAATAATAATAATAATAATAATAATAATAATAATAATAATAATAATAATAATAATAATAAACATTTATTTGTAGTGTCCTTTTACCAAAGGACATAACAACAAACCATATACAGTTTGTGAGGACAAACAGTAACACTTATTAGGTTAAGAAATATCCCCTCCCTCCCCCACATCCCGCAATTCTCACAATATAGCAAAGGGTTGTGTTAAAAAAACCACGTAAGGCATAAGACCAGAGGAGCCCTTCACTGAAGGGGAAAGTCTAAATAGGGTTAGCAAAGTCAGTACAGAGAAGATGGAAAGACAGTTTCACAAGAAGGGGGGGCAGAACAGCTGATGTGATCAGTTCCAGTTGCAGACTTAATGTAAAGATGGAAACACGGAAAATGTCCATGCAAGATGTTACAAGCCAAATCCTTAGTCTAGGGAAAATTTAGTTATTTTCCATTAGGCTTCATTCTTAATTCTGCCCCATTGCCAGCAGTTCGATCCTGACCAGCTCCAGGTTGACTCAGCTTTCCATCCTTCTGAGGTGGGTCCAATGAGGGCCCAGATTGCTGGGGGCAATGGGCTGATTCTGTAAACCTCTTCGAGAGGTTTGGAAAGCCCTGTAAAACTGCATATAAATCTACACACTGTTGCTACCTGCAAAGCTTTGGAGGAAAAGAAAATGGCGACCTCAGGGCTGAGAATAAAAAACATGGACCTCTTTCGTTGGGTCAGAGAGAGATCCCGATTTGACTAGCAGCCCCCTCTCTGCAGTGGTGATAAGTGGGGGGGATTTCACCCAACACACAGCCAAAGAGCCCATTTCCACGGTGCTGTGCCAATGTACCAGTTGCGTCTCTGAAGAGCGGTGTAGACGCTCCATTGGGTCGCCTTTCCTCTCTTCACCCTAACAGGTTTTCCCAGGGGGCGAGGAATATTTGGAGAGCTGGGAAGGATGTCAGAGCCCCCCAGAAACCAGACCCCAAGGAGGCCCTTTCACCCTGCTGGAGTTTGCCAAGAAGTATTTCCGAGAAGGGCAGAAGGGGAAAACGTGAGTGATGGCAGCGAAGGGAAAAGTGTTTTAAATTATGGGTTTTTAACTTTGTATTATTAGATTTGTATTGTACATTGTTTGTATCACTGCTGTGAGCCGCCCCGAGTCTACGGAGAGGGGCGGCATACAAATTTAATAAATAGATAGATAGATAGATAGATAGATAGATAGATAAATAAATAAAAGGTGGCAGGAATAAGGAGCCGGTTGAAAGGATGAAAGCCGGAAGCAGGAGGAGAGAGAAGGAAGCCACTCCAGGAAGCCACCGCTGCCTCCCGCCTTATCTTGGAACACCCCCTATTTATGAAGCTCCTGATATTGTTTGGGGGGGCCATGGGAGGTGCCAGACGAGAGACGAGAGTGGTGGTGGTGGAGCAGACAAGGTGAGAGATGGAGAGGATCCTTCATAACCAGAAATGAGTTTTCATCCCAACAGCATACAGAAAAAAATCAAACACAGTGGTCCCTCTACTTAAGAACTTAATTCGTTCCATGACCAGGTTCTTAGGTAGAAAGGTTTGTACGAAGAAGCAGTTTTTCCCATAGGAATCAATGTAAAAGCAAATAATGTGTGCAAACCCATTAGGAAAGAAATGAAAGCTCAGAATTTGGGAGGACAGTCACTGCCGAAGGAAGAAGCTGAGGGGAGGGGAATCAAAAAAATCCAAAACTTTATGGCTTTTTTCAAAAAGAAGAGGGACTCTGAGACAGCGAGGAGGAGCACGCGCCCCCCATACACTGCGCCAGAGAGAGAAACCCAAAGGGAATGGCAGGAAACTGGCTGGGCCTTCATGCCGCTCCCAAATTTCCTGGGAAATTTTTCCGGGCTCAGGTTTGTAAGTGGAAAATGGTTCTTGAGAAGAGGCAAAAAAATATTGAACACCCGGTTCTTATCTAGGAAAGTTCTTAAGTAGAGGTGTTCTTAGGTAGAGGGACCACTGTATCTGAAATATTCACCAGAACACGAGAGAATGGATTATTTATTTATTTCTGGTCAAGCTTTTGAAAATAGGCACCCTCTAGTTCAGTGGTTCTCAACCTGGGGGTCGGGACCCCTTTGGGGGTCGAATGACCATTTCACAGGGGTCGCCTAAGATCATGGGGGGGAGACAAATTTCCCATGGTGTTAGGCACTAAAGCTTCTGACGCCTTGGAACATATTTTTACAACCCAACCAATCAGGTGTTGACAGTGGGGGTGTCCCTCTGACCTCCCTGCCAATCAGCTTAAAGCTCTGTTGGGAGAATTGGCACTAGGCTTATGGTTGGGGGTCACCACAACATAAGGAACTGTATTAAGGGGTCGCGGAATTAGAAAGGTTGATGATCCTCCCTGACCCCCAAACGCAGACGGCATTCCTGCTTTAATGTTTTATTTATGATTTCAGGGACAAGCAGAAAGCGAAGAAGGGCATCGAATCTAGGACCGTGGCAGATATTCTGAAATACACCAAGGTAATGGGATGCTTTCCTTCAGGGGTCTGGGTCCTTTGGCTTTCTTTGCCCACTACTGCAATTGGACAAGCACAGCAGAGCCACCTTGTTTTTTAAAAAATACCATATTTTTCAGAGTATAAGACACACCTAAAAGAGGCTGATAATTTGGGTGATGCTTACACTCTGAATGTAGCTTTTATTAAGCCCTAATTAGCTGCTAACGATCTTCCCAGCTCTTACCTTGCAAGCTCTTTCGTTGTTTCTCTCTGCAAATAATGTTTCCCAAGCCCCAAGTCTTTGCAAGGTTTTTTCCATTGCTCTACTTGCTCCAAATGTTTCTTTCCAGGTGCTAACAATGTTCCCACCTCTTACTGGCTTGCAAGCTCTTTCCTTGTTACTCTCTGCTAAGAATGTTTTCCAAGCCCCAAGTCTTTGCAAGGTTTTTTCCATTGCTCTACTTGCTCCAAATGTTTCTTTCCAGGTGCTAACAATGTTCCCACCTTTTACTGGCTTGCAAGCTCTTTCCTTGTTACTCTCTGCTAAGAATGTTTTCCAAGCCCCAAGTCTTTCCAAGGTTTTTTCCATTGCTCTACTTGCTCCAAATGTTTCTTTCCAGGTGCTAACAATGTTCCCACCTTTTACTGGCTTGCAAGCTCTTTCCTTGTTACTCTCTGCTAAGAATGTTTTCCAAGCCCCAAGTCTTTGCAAGGTTTTTCCATTGCTCTACTTGCTCCAAATGTTTCTTTCCAGGTGCTAACAATGTTCCCACCTCTTACTGGCTTGCAAGCTCTTTCCTTGTTACTCTCTCCGAATAAAGCTTTTTAAAAGCTCTAACCAGGGGTTAAAATAATGTGCTAGCCAGATAAATACCCGGTAAACAGACTATTCTTCCTATTTTCCTCCCAAAAAACTAAGGTGTATCTTATACTCTGAAAAATATGGTAGTTTTTATTGAATATAAACATTGAAACACTAAAAAAGACAAACAAACATTAAACAAAACAATACATTTACAAATATAAATATAAACCTCTTTGGTGCATCTACAGTAAAGTGTCTTAGCAAAGCCATGGTTTGGGTAGTTTCCTCTTCAATCCAAGTCTTGGACATACCCACCAAGGCATGCCAAATATCTTGCCCACTTATTTGCACACGTGGCTCCCTCCGATGAGTGTGAATCCCACACCCAACCAATCGTCTCACTTGTTTCTCCCTTCCTGGCTTTCCAGTGTCCCATTCAAGAGTCGCTCATTGGATTCACCAACAGCAGCTTGAACAAAATAGCAGCAGAGTCCTTTCAAGGTGAGTCCTTCTCCTACCAAGGTGCCTGACCTTCAGACTGATGGAAGCTCTCACAGGGGAAGAGTTTTGTGGTGGTTGTGTCTCAGTAAACGCCTACCATTTTTTTGTCTCTCATTGGCTGCCCAAAGTCAGCTCTATAAGCTTGGCAGCCAAGACTGTTTGGCTTATGATAGCTACCCAAGCTTTCGGAACGAGTTGTTTCTGTTGGGAGAGCAAGTGGGCGGTAGGAAAAGCAAGCAGGATGCTTGGCTGCATAGCTAGAGGTATAACAAGCAGGAAGAGGGAGATTGTGATCCCCTTATATAGAGCGCTGGTGAGACCCCATTTGGAATACTGTGTTCAGTTCTGGAGACCTCACCTACAAAATGATATTGACAAAATTGAACGGGTCCAAAGTCAGGCTACAAGAATGGTGGAAGGTCTTAAGCATAAAACCTATCAGGAAAGACTTCATGAACTCAATCTGTCTAGTCTGGAGGACAGAAGGAAAAGGGGGAACATGATCGAAACATTTAAATATGTTAAAGGGTTAAATAAGGTTCAGGAGGAAAGTGTTTTTAATAGGAAAGTGAACACAAGAACAAGGGGACACAATCTGAAGTTAGTTGGGGGAAAGATCAAAAACAACATGAGAAAATATTATTTGACTGAAAGAGTAGTAGATGCTTGGAACAAACTTCTAGCAGACGTGGTTGGTAAATCCACAGTCACTGAATTCAAACCTGCCTGGGATAAACATACTGTATATCCATTGTAAGATAAAATACAGGAAATAGTATAAGGGCAGACCAGATGGACCATGAGGTCTTCTTCTGCCATCAGTCTTCTATGTTTCTATGAGAGTTTTTGGATACCAACTACCCACAGTTAACTACTATACGTAATTGAAGTCTTCAGTAAAAAAAAACCCACTGCAGCAGGCTTTCTTGTAAAAATATATTTTACTTTTCATCTACTCAAAATGCTTCTCTAACTAGAGCTTTCACCCTTACATTTAACCACTATAACAAACGATCCACAATACTATCATATAACTCTTATTACACCCCCCACTGCAACCACTAAGCACTAACCCCTAACTTCAAACCACTCTATAACAAAGCACTCTACAGAAACCACACCCATGCAAGGGTGTTAGTCCTTATATAGGTTACAGCCAATCAGGTGGCAGCACAATTAGAAAACCCATGATTACATACTGATTATGGCTTACATCAGCCTTTCCCTGACTCAATAATGTCAACCCCCAACCCCCAACATTTCTCCCTTAGACTATCCATGATTGACCTCTCCAGGTTCCTAAGGGGTCAGTAAGGGGCGTACATAAGTGCACTAGCCTGCCTTTCGTCCCCTGTCCAATTGTCTTTCCTTCATCTCATATATCATATATATTTTCTTCCTTTCATATATCTTCTCCTCTATTTTTACACATTATCTTTATATATATTACTTCATGTCTGTTCTCTTCTATATGTATTGTGTATTGGACAAATGAATGAATAAATAAAATAAATAAATGGTTACAAACCATTTACTTGCATTGTAATGGTACTTCCAGAAATAAACTTATTTCTGTCAGCTTCCATCCCTGTGCTCTGCACGTCAAAACAGCAATGAGTGATTTGAGCTCTGTGATTGATTTGGTTGTGGTTATTGTTTTCATCTACAATGCTTTGGAGAAACAATGGTTCCAGCACCGTTCCAAAAGGACAGCAGTCTTGGAAAAAGTTGCCTTCCATTTCTTCTCCAGGCTCAGAGAAGTCATCCAAAGATCTACGGATGCTTTGCTGCTGAGTGGATTTCTGGTGTAAATTAGGAAAATGAGCTCATTCTGTAACTATTGTGAAGCTTCGCAAACTAAGTACTCAGCCATAATGCTAAGCGTGCCATAGGATGGGCAGACAACAATGGGTTGGTTCATTCATGCCCAGTCAAAACAATAAGCTAGATTATGATGATGAGGACTCTTAGCAAAGGTAGGAGTGATTGAAGAGATCATCCCAATTGAAAAGGGTGTGCGTGTGTGTGTGTGTTGTGGTTAGCTCTGGCCCAGCTCCTGCCCCAAGGACTGTGGATGTGGGGGAGACATCCACATGCTGCAGGCCTGTTGTGCTCCCGGTGGAATCTGCTGATGAAGGCTCCTCTGACCAAGAAGACATGAGTGACAGGGAGGAGGAGAGTGGGGTAGACAGCTCAGAAGGAGATCAATTATCTAGCTCCTCCTTGGATTCAGAACAAGAGTTAATGATACAGCCACGCATGCGGAGAGTGATGCATAGGCAGCAACAAGTGAGAGATTATTATCAAAGAAAATGAGGCCACCTGTGGTTGGGTGGGGCTGTGGTCATTAGTGAGGCTGCTATAAAGAGCAGCCTGTGGGTTTGGCCATTGTGGAGGATTATCTGATCGTTGTGTTTCGTGACTGCCTTGCTGACTTGGACCTTTTGTGTGCTGATTTTTCCCCACTTTGAAACTAAACCAGAGCAAAGTGTGTTTCACTTTGTGAAAGAAGAAGGACTGTGAATTGCCTCACAGCTGCAAGCTAAGTATCACAGAACTGATAAGGGACTTGTACAAATTACCAGTTTGCTTGGAGACCAGTGCTCTTTGCTATCCCAAAAGAGGGCTTGGTTTAAGTGAATTTTCATTATAAAGAACATTGTTTTGAATTTTCAAACGTGTGTGTGTGTCTGAAATTTGTACCTGTGAATTTTTGGGAGGATTCCACCAGAGAGCCCGACAGAACAGTGTGTATGTTTCTTTTGTGTCTCCCCAGCTGTGATGAAATTCATGGGTGACCTTCCACTCAAGGGACAATCTGAGCTGGATGTGGTCTATGCTTTGTTGAAGGTAATCTTCTCTGCAGTGTTGGCTTGGATTAAACCTTGTGGAGCAGGCGATGGACGTGTTCCAGGTTCTGCTGGTGTGCTTTTTTTTTTTTAGTTGAGGGGGTTCAACTGAAAGGCGAAGGTACTTTTTTAAGCCAAGTGAAGACCAGCTGTAAATCTTCAGAGTTTTCTGAAATCCAGTGTTTTGCTGTCAAATTTCTGTAGTTTTGTGTTTTGGGGGAATTTGAGGATCCGGCAAAAATAGGAGGTAGGGAGCTCACTGCCAACAAGGATGGTTTGCTGCCCTTTGTGTAGAGGAGGGTTTTTTGGATTCTATGTGGTCTCAGGGTGCCCCAACTGGCCAAGCCTTTCTAGGTGAGAAGGTCTTTGGGAGAATCAGATGGTTGACCACTTATGAGACAGACAGGAGAATAGATTCCTTCCTCAATTGCTGGAAGTAAACGCACGCTTCCTGGATTCGGACTGAGTCAGAAAGAGGGGTAAACCAAAGTGAGGGACAACTTTTATAGTTGGCAGACTAGGTCCTGATTGGCTGTGGACAAGGTCCACCAATCCTTGGAGACTAGCTCCCCCTACTGTGGAGAAGGTCTTTGGCAGATTCAGGTGGTTGACCACTTAATGAGACGGGCGGGGGAATAGACTCCTTCCTCCCACGCTCTCTTCCTGCTTCTTCTCCAGCTCTGTGGAGACCACGAGGTCATCCGGGATGAAGTTTTTTGTCAGATCCTCAAACAGATCACGGACAACATCAGCAGCAAAACGTAAGTCAACCTTTCCATCTTTTGTGGCTTTCTAGAAATAAAGACCCACACACACGTTGTTTCAAAAGTACACACAGGCAAAGTCTATTGCTAACACAATTTCTGCAATACAAGGGTTGAAGCAAGGAATTTTATGCTGGCTACGTTCCTCTAATTAGCAAGAGATAAGGAAAGTCCAGGATGCTTGCCAGATAGGGCCATAAATCTCCACTAATGATGTCTCTCTGGTTTTTAACTACAATCACAGTCCAGAGACTTTAACAGTTCATGCAACAGGTAGGAATCAAAGTCTGTGGAACCAGAAGTCACTTGGCTCCGAGTCACCTTTCTCCATGATGGGGAACACTGTTTGCCACACCCTCTTCCCCATCAGCCTGTCCTTATATACTGCCAAGGTGTGGCCAAATGTCCCATAGATCTATTTAATGCCAAGAACCCCTTCTAGAGAGATATTCATGTCTCAATCTCATCCTCCTTACCCTTGCATCTAACATGGAGTTCTGATCCTCAAAGTTCACATCGTCTTCTGAGTCAGACAATACCGTAATTGGGGGTTCTACAGTCTCTGGTGGTTCCCCAGATTCCAACTCCCTTTCACTCTCAGACTCGGATGACAAGAACATTGGCCCACGATGCCAGTACTCATCCGTCTCCTGGTCTTCGAAATCCGCGACTAGCTGAGTCAGATGTGGACCACTCACAACAATACCTACCTCATATAATTTACATTTATCCCTCGGGCAGTCAGGGGACAAGAGAAGATGACTTTTCAACCCAAAGGAGTTTGGAGATAGAGCTGTTTTGGGGGGAGCTTCTCTTTGGGGAAAGGCAGAAAGCAAGACTCCTAATGTCCCAAGCCAGGAGATGACGCCTGATGCCAGGGAGCCCTTGGGTTAGCTCTGGGGTCCTAAGAGAGGCCAGGAGGTGCCTGAGTCAGTCCTGCTCCTATCTCTAGCTATGGGTAGACCCTCCCCAAAACCCAGCTGAACTTTCACACTGGTGTCTCCTTTGGCCCAGGGACAGCTGCCCCAAAGGATGGAGGCTTCTCTACATCCTGAGTGCCTACTACAGATGCTCCGAAGTCTTCAAGCCCTACCTCCTACAGTTCCTCCAGGAGGTTTCTGCCCACCCTGGTTTGCATTTCCAAGGTGAGCTGCTGGGACTTTCCACAAGAAGACTCCTACTATCGCCCAAGGTTATTTCAAGGCCTGTCCTGGGCGGCATTAACAGAGGGATAGAATCAAGATCACGTGAAGGGTTAATACCACTGCGTAAGGCCTTGGTAAGGCCACACCTGGAATACGGCATTCAGTTTTGGTCGCCACGATGCAAAAAGGATGTTGACACTCTAGAAAGAGGGCAGAGAAGAACGACAAAGAGGATGAGGGGACTGGAGACCCTAAGCCACATATTACACTTATTGATTGATTATTGATTTATTGGATTTCTATGCTGCCCCTCTCCAGAGACTCAGGTCAGCTTACAACACATAAAAAACAATAAATTACAATAACATTAATCCAATTAAATTAAAATTAAATACTATCTAAATTTCCAAATATTAAAATCAATGACACCCATTCGTACAATGATCATGCAATCAACCTGATGACATAAATGAGTCTTAAGACTCTTATGGAAGGCGAGGAGGGTGGGGACAGTACGAATCTCTAGGGGGAGCTGATTCCAGAGGGCTGAGGGGCCGCCACAGAGAAGGCCCTTCCCCTAGGCCTTGCCAAGCGACATTGTCTAGTCGACGGGACCCGGAGGAGGCCGACTGTGGGACCTGACCAGTCGCTGGGATTCATGTGGCAGAAGGCGGTTCTGCAAGTAATCTGGTCCGATGCCATGTAGGGCTTCATAGGTCATAACCAACACTTTGAATAGTGTTCAGAAATCCATCGGCAGCCAGTGCAGTTCGTGGAGTGCTGGAGAAACATGGGCTTACTTAGGAAGGCCCACGACTGCTCGCGTGGCTGCGTTCTGCACAATATGTAGTTTCGGAACACTCTACAAAGGCAGCCCCATGTAGAGAACATTGCAGTAGTCAGACCTCGAGGTGATAAGGGCATGAGCGACTGTGAGTAAATATGCTCACCTTTTAACTTAAAAAAAAATACCTAAAACAGCTACAAAGGACAATAAGAAATATATTGAGGAATTCTTGGGGGTTTGTCCCCTGGTCTCTAATCTCCAGTTTCAAAGGCTCAAACTGGAGTCTTTTAGGATTTGGGTTTTATAATTTATAATAATAGAGTTATTTTTTTTAAAAACCCACACATATTTGCATTAACAATAGTGGAAATCTCTCCTTCTCTCACCTACAGAAAACCTTGCCTCCCCGAGGGGATGTAAAGTGAATTAAATGCTTCGATTCCTAGGACAAGGCAGGTGTTAAAATCTAGCTGTTAGAGGGAGAAAACTGACAGGGCTTAAGCCAAAATTCATCAATCAAATGTCCTTGGCTCTCCCATCTGCTAAAACGTGGAAATGAATCCATCTGCTCGGTCTATAGCTGGAGGAAAGCCTGCTGGGTCCCATTGCAGCCCAGGGTTATTTTCTCATTAAACTCCCTCCGGTGGGACGGAAGTGATTGGCAAAGATGGATGACCCCTGGCTTGGCGTCCAGCCGGGCCACGATTTCAGCCCATCAGCACCCCTCTTCGGCTGGAGAGGAAGGCTGCTGCCATTCGAGAGAATCTGGAGCTTGGGAGGTTCTCAGATTTGGAAAGTTAGGGGATGAATCAAGTAGGGGAATTGCCACCCGTCTTGTCCTGGTTTTCGGGGCTGGCTCCAATCTAGAGTAGAATAAAATAGAATAGAATAGAATTCTTTATTGGCCAAGTGTGATTGGACACACAAGGAATTTGTCTTTGGTGCAGATGTTCTCGGTGTACATAAAAGAAAAAGATACATTTGTCAAGAATCATGAGGTCCAACACTTAATGATTGTCATAGGGGTCAAATAAGCAATGAAGAAACTATCAATATTAATAGAAAATTTTAGGATACAAGCAACAAGTTACAGTCATATAGTCCTAAGTAAGAGGAAAAGGATGATAGGAATGATGAGAAAAAACTAGTAGAAATAGAAGTGCAGACTTAGTAAAAAAAGTCTGACAGTGTTGAGGGAATTATTTGTTTAGCAGAAGGATGGCATTTGAGGAAAAAAACCTCCTCTTGTATCTAGTTGTCTTGGTGTGAAGGGCTCTGTAGCGACGTTTTGAGGGTAGGAGTTGAAACAGTTTCTAAATTCTGCAGAGGGTAGCAAATATGGGCAGAGGGGCCTTAACCCAGGTTGGAGGGAGAAGAGTCAATCTCACAAGGGGGACTTCTCCATGGGCCATTGAGAACGTTCTGTTAGTCTGTCTTGGTGCAGCCTTGTGCGAAACCGTCGGCATACACACAGCAGAGTTATTGCAGTGGTGTAGTTGTGTGATCCAGCCAGTAAAAGATACAGACTTAGTATTTAACAAAGTATTATTTACACATTTACAACACAAAGTAGCAAAAGTTAACAAACTGCACACAGCTAAGAATACAGTATCTCAAAGTAAACTCCCCCCCCAACAAGGAAAGGTACTAGCGCCCTCTTATGGCTAAAGCAGTCAAAGCTCTTAAAGGCATATTACAACTTTATAGTTATAAACTACCATTTGTAGTTTAATAAATGGCAACCCCAAAAACAGTTGAGTACCATGTACTAATACGTTCCACGAATCTCCCACCTCTTCTTCTCTTCTGCCACTTCCACCAGGCATTGCCAAGGCCTGCGAGCAGAATTTGCGGAAGACTTTCAAGTTTGGGGGCCGTTGTGAGTTTCCTACTGCTGTGGAGCTCCAAGCCTTGGTGGTGAGTTCTTGACAAGAGAAAGAAAGGGAGGGAGGGAGGGAAGGAAGGAAGGAAGGAAGGAAGGAAGTGAAGGAGGGAGGGAAGGAGGGAGGGAGGGAAGGAAGAAAGGAAGGGGAAGACAAATGGGAAGGAAGGAAGGCAAGGGGAGGGGAAGGAAGATGAATGGGAAGGAAGATAGGAAGGAAGGAAGGAAGGCAAGGGAAGATGGACGGTTAGGAAGGAAGGGAGGGAGGGAAGGAAGGGAGGGAGAGAAGGAAGGAAGGCAAGGGAAGATGGACGATAAGGAAGGAAGGAAGGAAGGAAGGAAGGAAGGAAGGAAGGAAAGGATCCTATCAGCTGGGAAGGTGTCACCTAGAGAGAGATTATGGCTTTGCTATGGGCTGAAAGAGATGGGCACGCAAGGCACCTCCATAGCAGCCACTTTCCCGTTTATGTCCCTAATAATTTTGCTTTTTCCTCATGCTATTCCTCCTCCTCCTCCCCCCCCACCACCAAAGGCTGGAAGAAGTTCAAAGCGCCAGCTCTTTCTCCTTCCAGGAGGGATCGAAAGGCACCTCAAAATCAAGACTTGCTCGGTGAGTGCCCAGAACCAGCCCTGATCTGATGCAGCCAGCAAATAAAGGGGGAATTTGTGTACACTAAACTCCAAAGTGACATGTTTCAGGTGTCAACGATGCCCCAACTAGCATATCACTCCCCTTCCATGAAATCTTGCAGAATATAATCTCTTTCCTCTGTATGAGTTGGTTTCCAGAGCTTACTCTAGAAAACCATATCTAATCTTTTCAGGAAGCAAAATTAAAAGTTTCACTAGAAACTTTTGTGATATAGAAGACATAATTTGTCAACCATATTGTTGACTATCACTATCGAGCGACCTAATATTAGGTATTTGTATCTAGTGTGTGGAATTGTGGGTTTGTTTTCTTTAGTTCTGTATATTATGTTGTGTTCATTTTGCATATTTCTGAGTAAGATAGGGATTCATTTTTATGGGTTTTGTTTTCCATCGATTTATGGTGCAATATTTATATGTTTTTGTTTTATTTGGGTACGAAAAGAAGGAGTGTCTAGTTTTGCTTTTCCTTTAAATTTTTATGTGTTTTTTTTCTGTTTGAGCCATTTGTACCAATTTTCCCATATTTTGTAGAATTCAGATTTACCTTTTTCCTGTAATTCCAAAGTCATTTTGGTCATTTCTGCGCATTCAAGGACCTTAATTATAAAACTTAAAGTTGTAGGGGCTGTTTCTGTTTTCCAATTCTGTGCATATAGTAGTCTTGCTACATCCACTGGGAACTTTTTTGCTCAAAATGCACTTTCAACCAAAATGGGCCGAGTCCATTCGGTTACTTTCCCCAAAGACAGATCCTACATCACCTTTTCCTACAAAATCAGGTCAGCTCTCTTTTTTTAACATTTCTTCTTATATCGCCCTCTACAAATATCCAGACTGAATATTCATCTGGGAGAAAAATTCTGCGCATTTTGACCTGTTGCTGTTGTGGTTAGCTCTGGCCCAGCTCTTGCCCCAAGGACTGTGGATGTGGGGGAGACATCCACATGCTGCAGGCCTGTTTTGCCCCCGGTGGAATCTGCTGATGAAGGCTCCTCTGACCAAGAAGACATGAGTGACAGGGAGGAGGAGAGTGGGGCAGACAGCTCAGAAGGAGATCAATTATCTCTCTCCTCCTTGGATTCGGAACAAGAGTTAATGATACAGCCACGCATGCGGAGAGCGATGCATAGGCAGCAACAACTGAGAGATTATTATCAAAGAAAACGAGGCCACCTGTGGTTGGGTGGGGCTGTGGTCATTAGTGAGGCTGCTATAAATAGCAGCCTGTGGGTTTGGCCATTGTGGAGGATTATCTGATCGTTGTGTTTCATGACTGCTTTACTGACTTTGACCTTTTTGTGTGCTGATTTTTCCCCGCTTTGAAACCAAACCAGAGCAAAGTGTGTTTCATTTGTGAAAGAAGAAGGACTGTGAATTGCCTCACAGCTGCAAGCTAAGTATCACAGAACTGATAAGGGACTTGTACAAATTACCAGTTTGTTTGGAGACGAGGGCTCTTTGCTATACCCAAAGAGGGCTTGGTTTAAGTGAATTTTCAGTATAAAGAACATTGTTTTGAATTTTCAAACGTGTGTGTCTGAAATTTGTACCTGTGAATTTTCGGGAGGAGTCTACCAGAGAGCCTGACAGAACAGTTGCTAGGAGCATTGGTGCATCTTCCTGTCCATTGATGTTTCTAGGTGGCCCAGGATGTCATAGAAGAGATTTGCTTCGAAATGGGTCTGCACCAGCCTGAAGCCTTCAGGGAATACATCGTTTTCGCTGTCTCTAGTATAAGTGAGTTGATGAGGCAAGAAGGGAAATGGTTTTCCTTATCCAGGCATCAAGAAATAAACACCGTGAAAAGGGTTACTAAGGTTCAATGTATTGTTTTGTTTCTGGGTTTTTTTCTTTTTTTTGTTTTGGTTTGGGTTTTTTTTGTTCGTATGGGTTTTTTTTAAAGTTTGTATTTTAATGTTTTATTTTATATTTACAAAAATATAATCTTTATTGAAGATAAATAAGGGGGATACATAAAATAAAAGAGATGTGCAGATATCAATACAAATGTACATGAATTTTGAGTATACAATTATAAATTGGAATACACACGAGAGGCAAAAAAGGAGCTGTGATGTTCCTTCAATACACCAGGGTGATTCGACACAAAATATAACCCTTCCCTGGTACAGAGCTGAAAGGATTGAGTAATGTTGCCTGGAGATTAATTCTCTGCCTTACAAGGCAAAGGTTGCAGGTTCAAGTCCCAGTGAGGGTATGGCTAGCTGATGAGGCCAAAATAAGGCCGAAATAGATCTATCCTAGTCTCCCTTAATTTTCAAATTCAGCAAAAAACAAAAACAAAAACAAAAAAAACCCCAACATATATATATATATATATATTATATATATATATATATAATATATATATACATATATATATATACATACATATATATATATGAAAAAGCTAAAGAAAGAGAGAAGAAAGAAAAGAGAAGAAAGTGAAAGAAGATGAGAAGTAAAGAGAGAGAGGAAAAAGAAAGGAAAGGATAGTAGAAATAAGTTCATATCTGTAAATCTATCAAGTGTCTTAGTCAGTGTTAACTTATCTGTTGACCCTATTACTCTACAGCTTTTAAGATCTTTTAAGTATTTATGTTTTAAATGTTCTTTTTTAATGTTTGTATTCAATAAAAATATTGTTTAAAGAAATAAACAGTTTTCCTTAGGCCCCTAATGTTGGAGGGTGGGAGGGAGGGTGGATCTTTCTCCATCTGAGAAGATGCTCCACCCTTTTCTATGTAGAATTCCCAGGAACATTTGTAGAAATGGTAGATGTGATGGTTAATCTGGTGAGCCCAGATTCTCATTCTTGGTTGGGTACCACCAAGTTCATTCATTGGAACCACTGATTAATTTTTGCCTGTTTGTGTAATCCAGGGGTAGGCAAAGTTGGCTCGTCTATAATTTGCCAATCATGCTAGCTCAGGAATTCTGGGAGTTGAAGTCCACTCCAACAGAAGAGCCAACTTTGCCTATGCCTGGTGTAATCCATCTTAACCTCAATATTTGGGATCCCCCCCATAAAGCCAAGAGAGGTGGGCCTCTTTCTCTTGGTTTAAGCAGGAGAAGCGTAGATGTTTCCTTCAACAGATACTTGGGTGTGGAGTGGCAGAGAACTAGGCAGCCCATCCATCAGCAAAGGGGAACTTCTCACTTCGGGCTGCTGGGTTGTGTAGGTTGCTTCAAAAAATGGACTCTCTCTCCATTTCCCCACCCCAGATCAGAATGTCCGGCCTTTGGACAGGCGGGAGTACATCCTAGATGTCACCCTGGAAATGGAGAACGTGGACAGCAGCTACATGTTCTGGTACCGGCGTGTGATTTGGGCCCAGCCGCTGAAATTTGACAATGAACTCTATGTCACCGTGCATTACAACCAGGTGAGACCCTCTGAAGAAATGGGGAGAGGAAAAACTCAAGACTTGGGTTTGTTCTGAGAGGACTCAAGCACCCTTTCTTAACTTGACTTACTGTATTTTTTGGAGTATAAGAGGCACCTTAGTTTTGGGGGAGGAAAATAGGGAAAAGAATCTGATGACCAGGTATTCCTCTGGCTAGCGTCCTTAGTCTGGTCAGCTTCAGCACATTGTTTTATCCCCTGGTTAAGGCTTAAAAAAACTTATTCAGAAAGAGTAACATTGAAAGAGCTTGCAATCCAGTAAGAGCTGGGAGCATCATTAGCACCTGGTTAGGGCTGGAAAGAAACAGTCTGAGCAAGTAGAGCAATGAAAAACCCTGCAAAGACTTAGGGCTTGGAAAACATTCTTCGCAGAGAGTAACAATAAAAGACCCTGCAAGGTAAGAGCTGGGAAGATTGTTAGCATCTGGTGGGCTTGGAAAACATTCTTAGCAGAGAGTAACAATAAAAGAGCTTGCAAGCCGGTAAGAGCTGGGAACATTGTTAGCACCTGGCTAGGGCTGGAAAGAAACTTACTCAGAGCAAATTAGAGCAATGAAAAGAAAGCTGCAAAGTCTTAGGGCTTGGAAAACATTCTTTGCAGAGAGTAACAATGAAAGAGCCTGCAAGGTAAGAGCTGGGAAGATAGTTAGCAGCTAGTTAGGGCTGGGGGGGTATAAGAGTCTTGGGAGAGGGGCAGTGTACAAGTATTATTATTATTATTATTATTATTATTATTATTATTATTATTATTATTGATGATGATGATGCACCCAAATTATCAGCCTCTTTTAGGGAGGAAAAGGTTGCATCTTATACACCGAAAAATACAGTAACTGCCCTTTAAGATGATGGTGGTGGTGGTGGTGGTGTCTCTGTCACAGGTGCTACCTGACTACCTGAAAGGTCTCTTCAACATCTCGTCTCCTACAAAGCCAAGTGACCAACAGTTGCAGCAAATCTCCAAACTGGCTGCTCTGCAGCTGTGCGTGAAGGGCCTGACTACCTTGTAGGTGCCTTTGAATTTATGGTGGTGTTTGGACAAGGCTAACGCCGCGGGCAAGAGGGAGGCTGACTCCTGGGACACAAGGCTGAGTGGGTAAAGGCTGGGTGGGGTGATCCTCACCTTCTGGGCCTGAGGCTGCAGCACCACGCTTGAGATGGTCCTTCTCCTGGGCTTGGAGCAGAGGAGGCTTGGTGGAGAACCTCCCTTTAGCTCCCCGTGCCTCTGTTTCCTCAGCGGTCTGTGACTTCTCACCAAATCCTTCTGCTTCTCCTCCAAGAAGGGAAATCCAGGGCTACGTCCCACCCCAGTTCTACCACCTGCAGAAGACTCAGGCGTGGCTGGACATGGTGGCCCCCTTCATGCACCAAGCACAAGCCTTGAGCGCCCACCAGGCTCGGGCCCAATTCTTAGGTAAGGCCTTCTTCTTCCCAGGGTGGGCAGACCAGCCAACCTTCCCGGAATTAAGCTGCAAGAATGCTGGTTGGCCAAAAGAAAGGCTTGCGGGGTAACTCAGCCCTGGGTTTCTCATTTCGAGAGTTCTCGGTTGCTAATCTCCCAGATTCTCTGGAAACTGCACAATAAACATTTATTTATTTATTCGGTTTTTATGCCGCCCTTCTCCTTAGACTCAGGGCGGCTTACAACATGTTAGCAATAGCACTTTTTAACAGAGCCAGCCTATTGCCCCCACAATCCGGGTCCTCATTTGACCCACCTAGGAAGGATGGAAGGCTGAGTCAACCTTGAGCCGGTGATGAGATTTGAACCGCTGACCTACAGATCTACAGTCAGCTTCAGTGGCCTGCAGTACAGCACTCTACCTCCTTCCTTCCTTCCTTCTTTCCTTCCTTCCTTCTTTCCTTCCTTCCTTCCTTCTTTCCTTCCTTCCTTCCTTCCATCCATCCATCCACCCACCCTTCCTTCCTTGGTGGGTCAAATGAGGAGCCAGATTGTTGGGGGCAAAAGAGGCTGACTCTGAAAACCACTTAGAGCTTAGAGAAACATTATGAAGTGGTATATAAGTTTAAATGCTATTGCTATGGCTGTTCTTTGAGTTGATGGTTGACCTCCGTCCGTTGCAGGGCTCCTGAGCGCTTTCCCCATGTTTGGCTCTTCGTTCTTCTACATCCAAAGTTGCAGCAACACCACCATCATTTCGCCCTGTATCCTGGCCGTGAACCAGAATGGGCTGAATTTTCTCCACAAGGAAAGTCACGTAGGTGTTTGTTCCTTTGACCCCATCAAGGTCAGCTGTGCTTTTGAAGCTGTTTTCCAGCCCTTCAGCTCCGAAACTTGAAGTCCACAAGTCTCAAAGTTTCCAAAGTTGGAGAGCCCCAGTTTAGTCTGCTTGCTCTTCTTCTGAAGGGTTTCTCTTCCGCTCTTCTAGGAACCCATCGTGACGTTCTCCCTGAAGGAGATCCACTCTACTCGGACCCAGCGACCTTTGGCCGGATCCAGCTACCCCTACGTGGAAATTATGTTGGGAGATCTGGTGTCACACAGGATCACACAGCTGCAGCTTAAGCAGGTATAACAGGGGACATCCAGGCCCCAGGAGAGCATCCCAATTTCTCTGCCGATGGATCTGCTCAAGGAGGTGGCTTATGGGTTTGAGGAAGTGAAGGGCTGCAAAAAAATTTACTACCACGCTGTGAGCGTGGCTTATTTTGTGGGTGTGGCTTGCTGGCCATGTGACCAGGTGGACAGTGACCGGGGGTGGTGGTTTAAAGGTCATGTGACTGTCTTAAAGGTGGCCAACTTGACTGTCACTCATGTCAAAGGTTTGGGTTAGGGTGCCTGGCCTCTCCTTGCCTCAAAGAGAGACAATTTCCCTCTCTATTTACTATTACTGAACATCCAAAATATACTCTTTAATTCTACGTATCTATGCCCTATGTGCACATACATATTACACACAGGCACACAAAAATATACATTATCTACTATATAAATTATAAGAGTATGTACACATACAAGCACGCACAGCTCTTCTAAAATTATACACATCCAACCTCATTAACTGCAATAGGAAAAACAGACCCAGAGTCCAGAAGGGGAAAAAAAGATTAAAAATACAATTTTTTTCTACTGGTTCTGCGTACCTGATCGTATGCCCATCGCTGGTTTGAGGCTGTCATTCCAATGACTGAATTTCTTTTCTTTAATAGTTAGGGAATTGCATCTTGGGGAAATTGTTGGGGAAATTAGAAGATTTTTTTTTAAAAAAAAAGACTTAAGCTGTCTTTTGTGCACAGCCAAATAAATGTGTAGTGAACATTTTGGGTGCTTTTTCTCAGACAAAGCAGTTGTCAGATTTTAAGCCAAGCACAAAACAAAAGGTCTAAATGACAAGCAAAATGAAGAAGATTTATTTATTCGCTCCACATAACTAAGTAAATAAAAAATAAAATGAAAAAGAGGCAAACCATTATTAGAATCGATCTCTGGGTTTGATTGGATTTTGCAGCCAGAATTCTTTTATTTTTTTTAACTTAAACTGCCTGATTGTTTAAGAATACAGCAAATTTGGCCCGTCTTTTCAGAACCTATTGGCTCCGTGATATGTTAAGACGTATTTTGACTTTGTTGGAAATATGTTGAAACCCTGTGAAATAAGCTTAACTCATTGTCCTCCTGTCTCTTTCTGTCTCTTTCTGTCTCCTTCCCTGTCTCCTCCCATTGGCTTTGGGAAGCTTAACCTTGAGATGGTAGGTGTCTTCCTCATAATAATTCTGATTAAGGTATTGGGGTGCAACCTTTGGAGCGTTCCAGAGGCTTCACTTCGTTTGTTTTGCTGTCACGAGCCCCCACATCTGCAGAGGAGGGCAATTCAAAGTGTTGGTTATGACCTATAAAGCCCAGATTGGACCAGATTACTTACGGGACCGCCTTCTGCCGCATGAATCCCAGCGTCCAGTGAGGTCCCACAGAGTTGGTCTTATCCAGGTCCCGTCAACTAGACAATGTAGCTCAGCGGGGCCTAGGGGAAGAGCCTTTTCTGTGGTGGCCTCAGCCCTCTGGAATCAGCTCCCTGCAGAGATCCGTACTGCCCCCACCCTCCTCGCCATTCATAAGAATCTGAAAACTCATTTATGCCACCAGGCTTGGGGTCACTAGACCCCAGCCTCTGGCCGCTGAATGTGTAGTATGCTCGTGGTTTTCACTTGAATGAATGGTATTTAATGTGTAGCTTTTTCTAATGTTTTGAATTAACTATCTATATTAATTGGATTTAGTTGTATTATTGTATACTGTTTTATTATTAATATGCTGTGAGCCACCCGAAGTCCATGGAGAGGGGCGGCATACAAGTCCAATAAATAAATAGATAAATAGATAGATAGAGAGAGAGAGAGAGAGAGAGAGAGAGAGAGAGAGAGAGAGAGAGATAGATAGATAGATAGATAGATAAAAGAGTGGGAGGGAGGGAGAGAGGGAAGGAAGGAAGGAAGGAAGGAAAGACAGACAGACAAACAGGAAGGAAGGAAAGAAAGAAAGAAAGAAAGAAAGAAAGAAAGAAAGAAAGAATTGCCCTAAAAATGCGAGTTCCGGGTGTATTTATAAATGAAGAGGCATCAGCCATTACGATCTCTGTAACGTTTAAAATTTATTAAAAACTGCTAAAATTAACTAAGCTTTCGTTAGTCCTCTACTAATGTCGTCGGATTGTTAAAATCCCCATTGAAGACAGTTGATTTTATATGAAGCTGTTCACTTTATTTTATTTTGAATGAATGAATGAATGAATGAATGAATGAATGAATGAAAGAAAGAAAGAATAAATAAATTGAAAAAACGGCCATCCAGGTTCTATCACAGGGGCAGTAGGACACACAGATGGGGGTGGATTTACGGTCCATGAGCTTACGATGGGACAGCATTAGAAGTGCTTGAGTGAGTTGACTAGGCAGACCGTGCTGATTTTAAAGGTCTGAATAAAACCTTTGACAGACACCTCCCGACTTTTGTTGCGTCCTCTTTTTCCCTGCAGGGCCTGGAGCTGTGTCGTGTCATTGCCACCCACATGGAGAGCCTGCTGCACGCCCGTGAAAAGCAGCTGACGCTGCCCCCAAGCGAGATCACTTTGTTGTGACCGGATTTGCTGCTCTGCCGGTCTCTCTCTCTCCCAGATTGCAGAACAGATCCTGGAAGAGACACCTGAGCTACAAACAGCTCCTCCTGTAGGATTCAACAACATCCACCTTGTCATCTCCAGATTAAGGGAGTGGGAGTGAGAGCAAGGGGACTCCAGGGCATCACATCTGGCTGGTTTGCGTGATGTCAACCAGTCTCAAAATGGGTGAGCAGTGTGGTCGGGCAGTAGGAAAAGCAAGTAGGATGCTTGGCTGCATAGCTACAGGTATAACAAGCAGGAAGAGGGAGATTGTGATCCCGCTGTATAGAGTACTGGTGAGACCACATTTGGAATAATACTGTGTCCAGTTCTGGAGACCTCACCTACAAAAAGATATTGACAAAATTGAACGGGTCCAAAGACGGGCTACAAGAATGGTGGAAGGTCTTAAGCATAAAACGTATCAGGAAAGACTTAATGAACTCAATCTGTTTAGTCTGGAGGACAGAAGGAAAAGGGAGGACATGATCGAAACATTTAAACATGTGAAATGATTAAATAAGGTTCAGGAGGGAAGTGTTTTTAATAGGAAAGTGAACACAAGAACAAGGGGACACAATCTGAAGTTAGTTGGGGGAAAGATCAAAAGCAACGTGAAAAAATATTATTTGACTGAAAGAGTAGTAGATCCTTGGAACAAACTTCCAGCAGACGTGGTTTGTAAATCCACAGTAACTGAATTTAAACATGCCTGGGATAAAATCCATCCTAAGATAAAATACAGGAAATAGTATAAGGGCAGACGAGATGGACCATGAGGTCTTTTTCTGCCATCAGTCTTCTATGTTTCTATGTCGTTGATGCTGCTGGTTTTCCCAACTCCCTTCAGATCAGATTTTTTTCCATGTGGACTAGAAGCATCCACGTTTCATACAGACTTATTCTATATTAACTAGTTGACGTGGCCAGCGAAATGTCGGCCAGACAACTCATTCTCCTTTGGGTGTAAATTGGTGGTTATGGCCAAAGCGAGATATTATTTTGCTTGTAGCAGGCCAAGTTTTTACTTTGAGCTAAAGTAAAATTTGTTTCCAACAGCTGATGGCCAGATGTTATAGGGAAACGTCTGGGCAAAATAGCACGATGATTCATCTACTGTTTGTATCCAGACTAAAATATATGTATAAAAAAGTTTTTAGAATTGTTTTTTAAAATAATTATATCCTCCTGTTTCATGGTATGTCTTTCCAAGTTGTAGTTCGTTTATTCATGAATAAAAGCAGTCGCTTTTAAACTTTCATATTAAGGTAAGATATGGCAGTTGTATAAAATTTGTATTTATTCTTTTTTATTTATTCATTTGTCCAATACACAAATACATAGGAAGAAAAATAGACATGTGATCAGTGTTCTCTCTAATTTTTTGGGGGGTGGGCGGAAAAGTATAGTGTCTGAGCGGCAGTCCATTGGGACTGGGCGGCACAGAAATAATAAATAAACAAACAAACAAACAAACAAACAAATAAAAAACCCACCCTGTTTTGCCTCAGAAAATTTCAAAATAAAATACTGTACTGTGTGTCTATAACAGTGAGCTCATAATAGGGCAACTCTATCAATATCAAAATGCCACTTAAATAGTTGAGCTAGTTTCAAACTAGATTTTGATTTTCTTTCTCTCTTCCTTACTCCCATTCTTTTTCTTTCTCTTTTCCTTCCTCTCTTTTTTCTATCTGTTTCTCTCTCTTCCTCTCTCTCTCCTTCCCTCTCACTCGTTCCCTCTCGGCTTCTGGGCAGGTTTGGAAAACTCTGAGTTGATGATGATTTTTAAGTGAGCGATTGCTCACTGCTCAGCTTAGAGGGAACGATGCATGTGATAATATAAAAGAGGGTGAAAGTGAACTTAGAGGATATATGAAAGGAAGAGAATATATAAGATAGAGAATATGTAAGATAGGTGAAAGAAAGGAAAGATAATTGGACAGGGGACGAAAGACGAAAATAGCGGCTTTGAAAACATAACATCAGAAGAAAGACCCAATAGAATAGAATAGAAAAGAATAGAATAGAATAGAATAGGAGAATGAGTGGAATAGAATATGAAATAGAATAGAATTAGAATAGAATAGAAAAGGAATGGAATGGAATAGAATTCTTTATTGGCCAAGTGTGATTGGACACACAAGGAATTTGTCTTGTAGCCTTATTTTACGACTGCTTGTATAAGGACCATTCAAACGTAAGACAGCACTGAAAAAAGTGATTTATGAGTTTTTCTCTGCGGTCGCAATTTGGGCACCTGGCAATTTATCTATCTATCTATCTATCTATCTATCTATCTATCTATCTATCTATCTATCTATCTATCTATCTATCTATCTATTAGATTTGTATGTTGCCCCTCTCCGAAGACTCGGCATTGGCATATCTTAAGAGGGGTGGCAGCGTTCTTCAGCAACCAGAAGGGCAAAGTCTGGGGTGGCTCTTTTGCACCTCGCTTTTGCTCTAGGATTGGTCTTCCCCCTCAAAGCTGGAACAGAGCCACACACACACACAACCCCAATGGCTCTGTGCTCTGCAGCTCTTTGGATGGGGTTTCCCATTTCCATGTTGTGCTTTGCAACAGTCCCAGCCCCTGTGCCGTTGGGATTTCCTAGTGGTCTCCCATCCGTGGATGTCTTTGGTCTGCAGAGCTCAGGCACCAGTGCTTCTCAACTTGGTCAGTGTGCCCGGGAATGCCATCATTGCCAAAGGAGGCGATGTACAGGGTGTCCAGGGGGGAAAGCATGTTGAAATTCCCTGATATTTCCCTGACATTTCCCTCTGACTTGTGATCTAGTTAAAAGTTGAGTTAACATCTAGTTAACTTGCGATCTAGATGACGTCATACCAAACGGCTCAGCCGTGGAGAAATATCGGTAGCTGAGGAAGCAAGTTGTGGCCACAGTTATGCTCATTTTTGCTTCACTCTGCCAGGCAGTGCAATCCGTGTTTTTTTTAAACATGATTTTTCTCCTGACTTTTAAACATTTTAATAAGGTCCAGGAGGGAATTGTTTTTAATAGGAAAGTGAACGCAAGAACAAGGGGACACAATCTGAGGTTGGAGGGAAAGATCAGAAGCAACATGAGAAAATATTATTTGACTGAGAGGAGTAGATGCTTGGAACAAACTTCCAGCAGACGTGGTTGGTCAATCCACAGGAGCTGAATGTAAACATGCCTGGGATAAATATAGATCCATCCTAAGATAAAACACAGGAAATAGTATATAAGGGCAGACGAGATGGACCAGGAGGTCTTTTTCTGCCATCAATCTTCTATGTTTCTAATAGAGTTTGGTTTCCCCCCCCCTGATTTATTCTGGGTTTTTTTTCATGAATTCCCTTATAATTTCCAGCTTTCTGGACACCCTGGATGTAAGATTTAATTTTTAAGATTTAATTTTTTTAAAAAAATATTTGATTTGTGTGTCACCCATCTCTTCTAGAGGCAACCCTGGGCTGCTTTCCCTCTCTGCACTGCAAAGCAGACCCTTTAACAAATGTTTTGGGGGCTGCAAACATGATCCTATGGGCTGGCTGGGGATGATGGGATGGGATTCCCTGGCTGGAAGAATCTTGCAAAAGGAATCTCCCATAATGCTTCGCGGTTGGCTAGAGGCCTGCGCAAGGCATCATGGGAGGCGTTTCAAAGAGGAGGAACCAACTTCTTCGCTCGCAGTACTTTGGCCAGCTCTCCGCGCGCGGATTTCACTTCCGCCAATCAACGAGCAGCTTTTTCAGGTAATTCCGCCTGGCAGGGCAAAGCGTAGCCAATCGGCGCCAACGTGCCCCCCCTCCAAGTCTCCCCGCGTAGGCATCTTCACATCGCCGGGCGAGAAGACGCATGCTTTGTGCGCCTGCGCTGTTCCCCGGCTGAGCATGCGCCAGCGGAGTCCCCCCCTCCAGCCGCCTTTTCATCGCACGCATTTTTACAGGCCGCTTTCATTTCCGGCCACCGTAGGGAAATACCCATTGCGTCACATCCACGTAGGGGCCTTTCGTAACGCCTTCCTCATTCGCATTTTCCTCCCAAAGGACCTCCCCCGCCCCCTCGCGCGGGATCATTTCACAGGAGCGTTCCGACTCTGAAACAACCCCCTCTACCCCCTCCCCTCGTTGGTGGCGGAGGCCCGCATGCGCAGAGCCCTTCCCGGGCCGGAGCCCGCTTCCTTTCGTCGCGCGGCCGGGGGCGGGGCTTTCTCGGCGTCTGTGCAGTGAGGCGCGCTGCCGTCTGCGCCTGCGCGGGAGGCGCGGCTTTTCGCTCTGAGGGGAAGGCGGAGGAGGAGGAGGATGCCCTGAAGTTATTTATAATGTCGGGCCGGCCGCGGGTGACGTAGCGAGCCGTCCGGCCAGCCGGGAGCAGCGGCAGCCTCGTTCGCCGCGCCTGCGCCGCCATGAAGGGAGCCCGGCCGGCGCTGCGGCGGGAGCCGGACGCGGGCGGCGCGTGGTGAGGGCGGGCGGGAGAGCCGGCCGGAGCGCGGTGAGTCCGGCCGGGCAAGGCCCCGAGGCCTCCCTGGCCTCCCCCGCGCTCCCTCGGCCGGGCCTGCCCCCTCCTGGAGAGCCCGGCGGCGTCTGGCTGACTCGGCGGGGGGTCGCGGCCCCCACTCCCACTCGCGACCACGTGACAGGGAGGGGGAGGGGCGGCCCCGGGGGTCATGGGGGTCGTCACCGTGGGGGAGGGGGGCTTGGGGGAGCCCCACGCAGCCCCCTCATTTGGGGGGGATGTGGAAGCAGCTGCTCCCTTTTCCTCATTCGTGGGGAGGGGGATGGGCTGCCCCGGGGGTCAGGTGGGGTCATCTCCCTGGGGGAGGGGAGCCTTGGAGGACCCCCACGCAGCCCCCTCATTTTTTGGAGGGGAGGGGGTTTGGTCAGCAGGAGGGGGCAGATGTGGAAGGAGCTGTTGCCTTCTCATTCGTGGGGAGCTGTAGGGGGCAGCAGGAGCTCCCCCCCCCCATTATTCTCTCCCCCCCAAATTGCTGTCTGAGTCACTTTCCTCCCGTCGGAGAATCCACGTGGCAGAGGGGAATGCTGGGCTTTCCCTGCTGGTGTCAGTGGGGCCACTTCCTGCTCTGCACCTGGTGGAGGAGGAGGAAGGGTTAGGGGAAGAGGGGAAGGCCGCTTGGCTTGGCCAGTAAGGAAAAGGAAGAACAGCAGAAGCAGAGGATGGGCGGAAGTGGGGGGGGGGGGTCTTTACCCTTCTCCTGCTCAGCCCCTCCTGGCCTTTTATCAGGACCCTGCAGTTAGAGGCAGTGAAGGGAGAGGCTTCCTTTGCCCCCTGGCCCAGAGAAAGGCTGGCCGAATGGGCTCCCAGGGGCACAGAAGGACTTTCCCTCAGCCGACCGTCTCCTGTAACTTGTTGTGAGCCTGAGGAAAAGGGCGGCATAGACGTCTAATAAATAAATAAAACAAATAATTAAACTTGCTTCTCCCTGCAGGTGAGAACTCTGAGGTTTTGGCACACACGTTGGAGGAATAAAATTGGTGGCTCCAGGGGAAATGCTGGGCTCGGCGCCCGTCTCCTCTCAGGCCTTGGGCTGAAAACTGAATACCTAGCTTCCTCGCAAGACTCGGGGTCCCCTTGCCCCTGTTCTGGGGGGCAAGGGGAAACTCTTGGAAGGGCCCTTGGTCAGGGCAGAGGCCAAACTGCAGGCCTTTGGCTTTCTTTCCTCCCGGGGCCCATCCTGCAACGCCGGACCATGCCGTGAACATTATAGCTGGCCATCCCGCTCACCGGCCCTTCCAACCGCACCTCAGGGAATCTGACCGAGAGGGCAGCGGTGACCAGGGGACTGGCCATGGCTGGGAGTGGATATACTGACCTACGAGAGAAGCTCAAATCGATGATGCCTTACCGGGACGGCCACAAGAGCAGCGGTGGCAGTGGCAAGAGCAGGCGGGATCCTGCCGAGTCCCCATACGGCGCTGGCGGGGGAGCCCCCGAGCGCAAGCGCAAGCACCACCACGACTCCGACTCCGAGCCCACCGACTCCGAAGACCCCCCGCGGGAAGAGGAAGAGGAGGCCCAGAAGGTCAAAAGCGGCATCCGGCAGCTGCGCTTGTTCAGCCCCGAGGAATGCCTCAAGATCGAAGCGCGCATCGAGGAGGTGGTTTCCCGGGCCGAGAAGGGCCTCTACAAAGAGCACACGGTGGACAGGGCCCCACTCCGGAACAAGTACTTCTTTGGGGAGGGCTACACGTACGGGTCTCAGCTGCAGAGGCGGGGGCCCGGCCAGGAGCGGCTGTACCCGCGGGGGGAAGTGGACACCATTCCTGAGTGGGTCCACGACCTGGTCATCCGCAAGCTGGTGGAGCACCGGGTCATCCCCGAGGGCTTTGTGAACAGCGCGGTGATCAACGACTACCAGCCGGGGGGCTGCATCGTCTCCCACGTGGACCCCATCCACATCTTCGAGCGGCCGATCGTGTCGGTGTCTTTCTTCAGTGACTCCGCGCTCTGCTTCGGGTGCAAGTTCCAGTTCAAGCCCATCAGGGTCTCCGAGCCTGTCCTGTTCCTGCCCGTGCGGAGGGGGAGTGTCACTGTGCTCAGGTAAGGGGAGGCTGCCCAGGAGGCCCCGCCGAGCTTGGACTGCGCCTCACCCGCGTGCCCACCCAGGGGCTTGGTTTGCTCCGGGCCCTCGGAGCCCTCTTCGCAGTTGATTCTGGAGGGGGGAATGTGTGACCGCCATGTTAGAATCAGGGTGTCCAGCAAACCTGGAAATCAGGGAATTATCAAGGAAATCGGTGCTTTGGGAAATATCAGGGAATTCGTGAAGAAAACAGAACAAATCGGGGTGGTGGTGGTGGCAAACTGTATTAAAATGTTTAAATGTCAAAGAAAAATCATGTTAAAAAAAACAGATTATGCTGCCTGGCAGAGTCAAGCAAACATGAGCATAACTGTGGCAAGAACTTGCTTCCTCAGCTACCGATATTTCTCCATGGCTGAGCCATTTGGTATGACGTCATCTAGGACCGAGCCTTAACTAGATCGCAAGTTACAGGGAAATGGCAGGGAAATATCAGGGAACTTCAAAATGCTTCTACCCCCCCCAGACACCCTGTAGAGTAGAATGGACTAGGAATGGGATAGAATAGAGCTGGACCTTAGAGGTCTCCTAATCCAGCCCTCTGCTCTGGCAGGAGTTCCTCTACCATTTCAGACAAATGAAGGTCCAATCTCCTAAAAGCCTCCAGTGATGCCTCTGCAACCTCTGGAGGCAACTTCCGTCCCACCGGTTAATTGTCCTCGCTGTTGGGAGGTTTCTCCTTAATTCCAGGTTGCTCCTTTTCTCTATTAGTTCCCATCCATTGCTTCTTCTCCTGCTCTTTGGTGGGTTGGAGATTTCTTGTTGCACCCCAAGGGATTTTGTTGCCCCACTCTGCCTGGGCGTAAGCAGTTCTCGTTTATTGAAGGGCTGGTTTTCAAGCTCTCTTCCGAAGAGAACGTTCAGAGTCTTCTAAGTGAGGCTTCGTTCACAAGGTCTGTAGCGATGAGCCAGCCTCAGTAATTGGTTTTAGAATAGAATAGGATTCTTTTATCGCCAAGTGTGATTGGGCCCTTCAGGAATTCGTCTTGGTGCATATGCTCGCGGTGTATGTAAAGAAAATACAGATTTGTCAGGAATCGTGTGGCACAGCACCTAATGATGGTGATTAGCCATCTCGCTTATACGGCGTTGGGCACAGAGAAGTCGTTTCACAGCCCGGCCCCAGATTTGCGTAAAGGAGCAAGACCCAGTTGATGAGGTGAACTAAGTGTGCAGTTGAGATTGCAGCTGGCAGAACATTTTGAGTTCCAGACTTGATGTGGGGTGACTCCACAGAGAGCAGGCAGTCTTGGGAAACCATAGTGGCCGAAGGAAGCTTGACGTGTGGAACACAGGCGCCGTAAGGGTAGAAAGTAGCTCATTTTAAGATAGTTGCAGAGCTGTGTGTCCAGAATAAGAATAGTTAGTACCTTCCACGTTAGAAGAAAGAACAACCTGGGGCTTCCTAGATTCGCCCACGTTTCTGCAACACTCCGCGGCCTGCACTGGCTGCCGATCGGTTTCCGGTCACAATTCAAAGTGTACAGAATACATCCGGAACCACCTTCTACCGCACAAATCCCAGCCGCCGATAAGGTCCCACAGATTTGGCCTTCTCCAGGTCCCGTCGACCAAACAATGTCGTTTGGCGGGCCCCAGGGGAAGAGCCTTCTCTGTGGCAGCCCCGGCCCTCTGGAATCAACTCCCCCAGAGATTAGAACAGCCCCCACCCTTCTTGTCTTTTGCAAATTACTCAAGACCCACTTTTGTCGCTAAGCATGGGGGAGTTAGGATATTCCTTCCCCCTAGGCTATTACAAGTTATGTATAGTATGTTGTGTGTATGTTTGGTTTTTATAATAAGGATTTTTAGTTGTTTTATTAAATTGGATTGTTACATGTTGTTTTTTATCATTGTTGTTAGCCACCCCGAGTCTGCGGAGAGGGGCAGCATACAAATCCAATAAATAAATACATAAACAAACAAACAAATAAATAATAAATAAACGTAGGGACAAAACCCCCAGGAGAGCATAGTGTAGACCAGTGTTCCCCAACCTTGGCAACTTGAAGATATCTGGACTTCAACTCCCAGAATTCGCTGGCTGGGGAATTCTGGGAGTTGAAATCCAGATATCTTCAAGTTGCCAAGGTTGGGGAACACTGGTGTGGACCTTGGGAACAGAGGCAGAAGAAGGGACCTTCTACCCTACTTTCTGCAAAAGGCTTGCGTGAGTTTGCACCTCTGCTGGAGATGTTCTGACTGCCAGGGTTCACCACCTTGCTGAATGTGGGCCTAATGACTTGCCTGCGTTCAGAATGCAAATTGGAGAATGGCATGATTGATCAGTTCCCTACGGCAGCGTTTTTAAAGAACGAAACACAATCTTTGGCAGCGCACAGTGAGGCAGCGGAGCCAAGGAAAGCTGGCCCGGGGGTCTCGTCTGAGTCAGCAGTTGACCTCGACTCTGGCCCCTAGGGAGGAGGGCATGGTCGTCCTGGAGGGCCCAGACTTGTCCTTTCCTATCAGGTGGATTTTGCAGAAGGTCTTCGTCTTCTAAAACAGTGTTTCCCTACCTTGGCCACTTGAATATATTTGGACTTCAACTCCCAGAATTCCCCAGCCAGCGAATGCTGGTTGGGGAATTCTGGGAGTTGAAGTCCAGATATCTTCCAAGTAGCCAAGGTTGGGAAACACTGCTCTAAAATAATAACTTCTTTTTTTTTTTTCTGGAAGAGGGAATAATCATTCAGCGATTCTATCTGGAGCAGTTCCTGGATAATAAAGAGATAGTATTGCTTGTGGCAATTAGCATCTCGTGAAGATGGTGGTAGTGGTGGTAGTGGTGCTTCTTCACAAGCCACGAGTGTGAACGAGTACAAAGTGCTGGCTCAGGACAAACTCGTGACAAACTGTATTTATAGGCTGGGACCTCTTTTCTGCCAGGGTGAGTCAAGGCTCCCTAGTGATTCAACGTTGCCATGGTAAATGGAGGGCAACCGGTCTTTTGGGGGGTCTGAGGAGTGAAGGTTTCTCACTGTAAGGGGTAAGGTGATCCCCCTGCTTGCCGTGATAAGATTATCTCCGCATGGCCTGGAAGGAAAACCCTTCCGCAGCACAAGCAGGGCCTTACGCAACAGCCCAGGGGTGTCAAAAATAAAGGGAAGCAAAAACTAAAGTGTTATTTCCAGGGCGCCTCACAAATAGAATAGAATAGAATGGAATTCTTTTTATTGGCCAAGTGTGATTGGACACACAAGGAATTTGTCTTTGGTGCATATTATTATAATACACTGCTCAAAAAAAATAAAGGGAACCCTTAAACAACACAATATAGCTCCAAGTAAACCAAATTTCTGTGAGATAAAACTGTCCACTTAGGAAGCAACACTGATTGACCGTCAATTTCACATGCTGCTCTGCACATTCAACTTTGTACAGAACTAAGGATTCTTCTATGAGAATAATTCATTCAGATCTGGGATGGGTTCTTTGTGGGTTCCATTTATTTTTTTGAGCGGTGTACATATTAACTAAGGTTCGTGCAGGAGACAAAGTAGCCTCGATGGTCAGGAAGTGGCTAAGAAACCACCTAGAAAAATGACCTGTAAATCAGATCTTTTTGGTAGCAAAGGAGTTTTAGGCAGGATGGTGGCTGGGGAAACTTGGGTAGCTTATTTGTACATGTAATAATAATAATAATAATAACAACAACAACAACAACAATAATTTATTAGATTTGTATGCCGCCCCTCTCCGAATGTAGCCAATTGTGTAGTTAGTACAATTTGCAGGTGGTCACTGAGCTGCTTTCTAGCAGGAGGCTTCTAACTTACCTGTTTATTCACCTGCATGGCACAGCCAACACCCCCCAAAATACCAGGACGGTTGACTCAGGAGAGCCATTCTTATTAGCGCATGTAGCTGAGTAGGTATTATTTTCACAGCTTTTGCATTCTGTCTAGAAGTTGCTTCTTTGGCCCAGCAGGCTCGGGCCTTTTCCTTGCCAGTTTTGGCTGGGGATCGCCCTGGCTCTCTTGTTCCCAGTGTCCAGCTGGACTTTATACGAAGATGGCTGTACTGCTTTTTTGCCAGTTACAAAGCCCACCTGTGTTTCAGATTGCCCAAGTTGGGGGTTCCAGCCAAACTGGAGGAGCCCTTTGGTGAGCAGGTTTACAAAGTCACCTGTACGGAAAGCTGCTTGGCTTTTTCAAGGTGACCTCCACTCCCTCTGCCAGCATACCAAGGCAACCAGTGGGGGTTTTCCCCCCCAAGAAACCTTGTATGTTACAATAGGACCATGGGCCCCGGGCAGTGCTTTGACATTTATTTCCCAGCAGCCTGGTTTCCAAGGTAAGAGGCAGACGTCTCGTCATTAAATGCCCTTTAAACAAGAATTTTAGTGAGCGGGCAGCCAGTAGGTGCAGCGTTCTTGCGCATCAACTTAAAGGCCTTTAAAGTTGAAAGTTTTGCTGGCTCAGAAGTGAGGCAGCCTCCATTTCCTTCAGGCTTGACTACTGTAATGCTCTCTACATGGGGCTACCTTTGAAAAGTGTTTGGAAACTTCAGGTCGTGCAGAATGCAGCTGCGAGAGCTATCATGGGCTTCCCCAGGTATGCCCATGTCACACCAACACTGCAGGCTGCATTGGTTGCCGATCAGTTTCCGGTCACAATTCAAAGTGTTGGTTATGACCTATAAAGCCCTTCATGGCACCGGACCAGAGTATCTCAGGGACTGCCTTCTGCCGCATGAATCCCAGCAACCAGTTAGGTCCCACAGAGTGGATCTTCTCCGGGTCCCGTCAACTAAGCAATGTCGCTTGGCGCGACCCAGGGGAAGAGCCTTCTCTGTGGTGGCCCCGGCCCTCTGGAACCAACTCCCCCCAGAGATTAGAATTGCCCCCACCCTTCTTGTCTTTTGCAAGCTGCTTAAAACCCACCTCTGCCGCCAGGCATGGGGGAATTGAGACACTCTTTCCCCCTAGGCCTTTACAATTTTATGCATGGTATGTCTGTATGTATGTTTGGTTTTTATATTACAGTGGTCCCTCGATCATCGCGAGGGTTCCGTTCCAGGACCCCTCGCGATGATCGATTTTTCGCGAAGTAGCGGTGCGGAAGTAAAAACACCATCTGCGCATGCGCAGATGGTGTTTTTACTTCCACCGCAGCAGCGAGGAGCCGAAGATTGGGGTTTCCCCGCCGCCTCGCTGCTGCCGCTTATCCGCACGCGCGCCGCCGGGGCTTCCCCCACCCACCCGGTTAGTGTTGTTGCTTCCCAGCTGGGAAGCGGGCCTCGCGCGCGCGCCGCAGGGGCTTCCCCCACCCACCCGGTTAGTGCTGTTGCTTCCCAGCTGGGAAGCGGGCCTCGCGCGCGCGCCGCCGGGGCTTCCCCCACCCACCCGGTTAGTGCTGTTGCTTCCCAGCTGGGAAGCGGGCCTCGCGCGCGCGCCGCCGGGGCTTCCCCCACCCACCCAGTTAGTGCTGTTGCTTCCCAGCTGGGAAGCGGGCCTCGCGCGCGCGCGCCGCAGGGGCTTCCCCCACCCACCCGGTTAGTGCTGTTGCTTCCCAGCTGGGAAGCGGGCCTCGCGCGCGCGCCGCCGGGGCTTCCCCCACCCACCCAGTTAGTGCTGTTGCTTCCCAGCTGGGAAGCGGGCCTCGCGCGCGCGCCGCAGGGGCTTCCCCCACCCACCCGGTTAGTGCTGTTGCTTCCCAGCTGGGAAGCGGGCCTCGCGCGCGCGCCGCCGGGGCTTCCCCCACCCACCCAGTTAGTGCTGTTGCTTCCCAGCTGGGAAGCGGGCCTCGCGCGCGCGCCCACGCCTTTGCTCGCGCCACTTACCGGGGCAAGAGGGGGAAGACCCAGGGGAAGCCGCTCAGCCCAGTGGGGAAACTCCACCATCTACGCATGCGTGGCCATAGAAAAAAAGGCCACGCATGCGCAGATGGTGTTGTTTACTTCCGGGTTGAAAACTCGCGATATAGCGTTTAGCGAACATCGAGATCGCGAAACTCGAGGGATCACTGTAATGGGTTTTTAACTCTTTTTAGTATTGGATTATTATTATATGCTGTTTTATTATTGCTGTTAGCCGCCCCGAGTCTCCGGAGAGGGGGGGGCATACAAATCCAATAAATAAATAAATAACTACCAGCAGAGTCTTCAAATCCAGCCACTGAGCTGGATCTGAACCTTCAGCCGAAGAAGTATGCAGCTGTAGGGAGGAGGAGGAGGGCAGGTAGGCAGGGCCTGGTTCTTAATCCTGCTTAATCACAGGCCTCCTGCCAAGAGGGCATTCGGCAGAAATTTCCAGAAGTGGCCTGCATGCTTTCTGCATAACTTCTGGTGGAGTATTGGTTTCTCCTGGGTTCTCATGCTCAGCTCCCCACAGCTTCTCCAAACCCACCGGCTGCTGCTTCGACTTCTGGGCTGCGCTTTCTAATGTTTACAGTTGCAAGCCATGTTCCTGCATCTCTGTTGTTTGTGGTCAGAAGGGACAAGCTTCACGCAGCCTTTGCAACTGATCAACCAAGTTGGAATGTTTCCTTTCTCTTAATAGGTAGCCAAGGATTTTTTTTAAATTTTGTTTTTTGCTTTAAAAGACGAATGAGAGCAGCTCCGTTTCTAAATCCATTTCTGGGTAAGGCTTGATGGTGGACGCTGAGTGAACCTGATGGAATTGTGGGGAACGTCACCATTGGAATAGCTGAGATACTGGGAGGCCATGCGTTCGACATGTGTTTCCACTGCAGGCCAAGGTTGGATTAATAGCCATGACCGTTCCAGTGGATCTTGGGAACAAAACTAGAGTCTTTAACCACACCAGCTTTATAGGGAAGAGGGTGGGTTTTTTTTAAAAAAATTCTTTTTCCATTCAGTTGTGTCCAATTCTCAGAAACCACCTGGCCAAGTCGCTGCAGTTTTCCAGGCAAGGTTTTTCAGAAAGGGTTTGTGTTGCCTCCTTCCTAGGCCTGGGGGAAAGGGACAAGCCCAGGGTCATTCCACTGTGTCACACCCAAGAGAGGACTAGAACTCAGGTCTCCCTGATTTCTGGCCTGATGCCTTAACCACTACGCCAACGTGGCTGTCAGGAAGAAACGTAGAAGACTGACGTCTGCCCTTATACTATTTCCTGTATTTTATCTTAGGATGGATATATGTTTATCCCAGGCAGGTTTAAAGTCAGTTACTGTGGATTGAGCAACCACGTCTGCTGGAAGTTTGTTCCAAGGATCTACTACTCTTTCAGTAAAATAATATTTTCTCATGTTGCTTTTGATCTTTCCCCCAACTAACTTCAGATTGTGTCCCCTTGTTCTTGTGTTCACTTTCCTATTAAAATCACTTCCCTCCTGAACCTTATTTAACCCTTTAACATATTTAAATGTTTCGATCATGTCCCCCCTTTCCCTTCTGTCCTCCAGACTATACAGGTTGAGTTCATGAAGTCTTTCCTGATGGGTTTTATGCTTAAGACCTTCCACCATTCTTGTAGCCCGTCTTTGGACCCGTTCCATTTTGTCAATATCTTTTTGTAGGTGAGGTCTCCAGAACTGAACACAGTATTATTCCAAGTGTGGTCTCACCAGCACTCTATATAAGGGGATCACAATCTCCCTCTTCCTGCTTGTTATACCTCTAGCTATGCAGCCAAGCATCTTACTTGCTTTTCCTACTGCCCGACCGCATTGCTCACCCATTTGGGGACTGTCAGAAATCACCACCCCTAAATCCTTCTCTTCTGAAGTTTTTGCTAACCCAGAACTGAAGTTACCAGGCTGCAAATGAAGCATTCCCTGCAGGAGTTACTGTATTTTTCAGACTGTAAGACGCACTGGTGTATAAGACTCACCAAAAAGAGCTACTGTACATAACAGGGTGTCCCCCAAACCTGGAAGTCAGGGAATTATTAGGGAAATCGACGGTTTGGGAATTATCAGGGAATTCGTGAAAAAAAAACAGAATAAATCAGGGGGAGGGGGAAACAAACTATATTAAAATGTTTAAAAGTCGGGGAAATCATGTAAAAAAACCCAGATTGTGCTGCCTGGCAGAGTCAAGCAAAAATATCAGGGAAATATCAGAGAATTTCAAAATGTCCACCCTTCTTTTAGGGGGCAAAAAGTGTGTCTTAAAACTCCGAAAAATGTGTATAATCCGAAGCCCTTTCTTCAAGTGTCTTGCTACCCAAGCTGTAACCAGCCCTATTGTCATTTCTGCCTTCTGGAGATACCGGCCCCAAATCCTATTGACCGGCCCAGCCTTTTAATCTACACGGTCTTTCGAATTTGTGCTCACCTGTTTGGCCTCAAAATTGACTTCATTCTGTTTTTACTTCACACATTGAGTGTTGCTTAAAAAACATCCCGCGATACATAGCCCTGGTATTTTCTTAAATGTAAGCGTAGCAGACCCAGCTTTGTGAAGTGCGTACCGGTTAGTACCAACAAGATAAGTTACAAAACAAGAATTGGAGTTTAGTCCCGAAACGTTTTTCTCAGAATTGGTTGGTTCTGCAAGATGTTATTATATCTCAGTGCACTTCCTTAGGATTTTGGTAGCTGGCTAAAGAATCCCCAGGAGCTTATCCCACGGGATCTGTCTTGAGCTGCTGAGAGGCGGCCTTTTAGGCCACAGATAGTTGGTTACACGAGCTCTGCATAGGAAAATCTTCCTGAGTTGGTCAAACTGACCAAGAGCTAAAGATCACAGAACGATCTGGTATCTAGATCTGGTATCTAGGAAAGGCAGGCTTGGCTAGCACATGGGGGTCTCGGTGATGCCGTGGTGTAAATTCAGCCTGCCAAAGAATGTCAACGCCACCTAATTTTTTTTGGAACTGCCGTCCCAATACATCTAGGAAAACTGTTAATGTCGTTTTGTCTTTCATCTCCTCCTCTGTAGCGTTGTCAAAAGAGACACTTATCTGATCTTTGGTCAGAAAGGGATCAAGAAACCTAGAAACCTAGAAGACTGACGGCAGAAAAAGACCTCCTGGTCCATCTAGTCTGCCCTTATACTATTTCCTGTATTTTATCTTATAATGGATATATGTTTATCCCAGGCATGTTTACATTCAGTTCCTGTGGATTTACCAACCACGTCTGCTGGAAGTTTGTTCCAAGGATCTACTACTCTTTCAGTGAATCTACTACTCTTTCAGTGAAGAGTAGTAGAGTTGGGATATACATCAAATATCTTTATTATAATCTTTGACCAGTCTATGGTATCAGTCTATGGTATCTTCAGAGAGGAGCGGCATACAAATCTAATAAATAAATAAATAAATAATATTGACAGGCTGGGAAAATTCAAAGCAGTTTGGTTGGAGACCCAAAGCATGCGAGAGGACGCCGCTGGTTATGGTGGGCCAATATTTGTGTCCCAGAGTTAAGAATTTGGGGGAGGCAGTGGAATGCTGGAGGTATTACTGAAAGTGGGGGAACCCCTTGGGCTTACAGAGCTCCAGATAGCTTTTCCCGCAAGGCCTGGCCAATCGCTCTTTGAAAGAGGCACGATGTTTAGCCACCTTTCAGGGAGCAGCCGTGGACGCAGACCTGGTAAGAAAAAAAACCCCAAGTTAACTCCTGTGCTCTAACCCCCCTCTTTGTTTCACACAGTGGCTACGCAGCTGACGAAATCACGCACTGCATCCGACCCCAGGATATCAAGGAGAGGAGAGCCGTGATCATCCTTCGGAAGTGAGTGGCAAGGAGTCCCTTCTCTTTGGAGGGAAAGGCTGTTCTCCTGTTTGTCTCATTTACTGGTTTCCGACGCCACCTTGGAGTCACTGCAAGTGAATGCAGGCTCGTTGTCCTCCGTCCCCCTGCTTTTGAGGTGTTGCCTCTTGGAACATTTATTTAAGGAGGGGGCATAGTTCTCAGTCCTTGCGGTAGATATGAATCCCTGAACCATGAGAAGTTGGGGTTGGGGAGAGGACCTTATTCACCCACCCAAATGCCGCCTTGCCTTGTTTTTTTAAGAACTTGCAACTGGGGAGGTTGGAATCATGATAGGTCGGCGCTTCTCCAACCGTGGCCACTTTAAGCCCTGTGGACTTCAACTCCCAGAATTCCCCAGCTGCTACCCCCCAGCAGAAGAAGGCAGAGGTTCTGTTTGGCAGGTCTTTGTTGCCTTTGAAACCTTGAATGCTTCCCGGTGTTTTATGCACAAGGAAAACTTGAATTAAACTCTCCCTTGTGGTTCCACTATGACATCACGTTGTCATCCTGCCAATACTCACGTGTGTTTATCCCAGGATACCTGCATCCTTCTATCCAAAGTCTTCTGCAGGCTGGAAGTAGACTAATTACTGCTGCAGTCTGGAGGGAAGCAATGGTGTCACTTTATTTTCGTTAACCTTTTGAGATTCGCGTCTCCGGTAATTTGTATCAGGAAAGCAGCTGGAAAAAAGAGCAAAGAGGCTTTGAGACTTGCGCATGGTAATAATTACCTTGCAAGCTTATATCTTGTCATTATGCTCCTGTAAGCACTTCGGGTTGCAACAATGGAACAGAAACCTGGAACAGGGTAACCTGAAATTATATCTGAAACTAAACCACAAACATCAACAATTAGATGTTTTTATGGGAGAGTGGCAGCTAAAGGCATCTTCCCACAGAGCCTTCCAAAACCTGAGAACTCCCAGCAGGGTGTTGTGTCTTATACTTATCCGCCCTCATCACCTCTCGACTTGACTATTGCAATGTGCTCTACATGGGGCTACCCTTGAAGAGCGTTCAGAGACTTCAGTTGGTGCAAAATGCAGTGGTACATGCAATTACGGGTGTACCGAAGTATCTCTGTATCAGTCCATCTCTACGCATGCTTCATTGGTTACCAGTCGGTGTCCGAACCCAATTCAAGGTGTTGGTTATCCCCTTTAAAGCCCTTTCCCAACCTTGGCAACTTGAAGATATTTGGACTTCAACTCCCAGAATTCCCCAGCCAGCATTTGCTGGCTGGGGAATTCTGGGAGTTGAAGTCCAGATATCTTCAAGTTGCCAAGGTTGGGAAACACTGCTCTATGGGACCGCCTCCTCCCTCACACCTCGCTGCGGCCACTAAGGACCCACAGTCGGCCTTTTCCAGGTCCCGTCCATCAAGCAATGTTGGTTGGCGGGACCTCGGGGAAGAGCCTTCTCTGTGGTGGCTCCAACCCTGTGGAATCAACTGCCCCCAGAGCTCTCCTCCCTATCGGTCTTCCAGAAAGCCGTCAAGACCTTGCTTTTCTGGCAGGCCTGGAATTAGTGGATGTTAGTACGTACAGGTGTGTGTGTTGTGCAGTAGTTTTTGTATTGTAGATTTTATTGGTGTTTTTTTATTGATCTTTCTATCTGTATGAAATTTATAATTGTTGTTAGCCGCTCAGAGTCCGTTTCGGAGTGAGGGGCATAGAAATGCAACAAATAAATAAATTGCGTGCTGTAGCCATACCTGTGCCAGCCAGGTCAATTTCTACAGGGCCTCATTGGTTGATCTCAAATACCTGGGCAGGTTCGTAGCGAGAGAGGTGTTCCTTTGTTGTTGTTGTTGTTGTTGTTGTTGTTATTGTTGTTATTATTATTATTATTATGTCAGTACAACACAGCAAATGAGATCACTATGCTGGATTCCGTATTCCATCACCAGTCGGGCGCTTCCCAAGCACCTAAGACTGCGTGATGTAGCGGTGAATTATGTTTGTCGATCCCAGTAAAGCGGATTATTATTATTATTATTATTATTATTATTATTATTACTACTACTACTACTACTACTATTATTATGTCAATACAACACAGCAAATGAGATCACTATGCTGGATTTCGTATTTCATCCCCAGTCGGACACTTCCCAAGCACCTAGGACTGCGTGGATGTAGCAGCAAATTATGTTTGCCGATCCCAGTAAAGCGGCCTTTTGCAATTGACAGATGGAGATTTATTATTATTATTTTATTGATTGATTTGATTGATTGATTGATTGATTTGTCTGCCGCCCCTCTCCGAAGACTTGGAGCGGCTCACAACAGCAAAGCACAGTACAAATCCAATGATTAAAAAACAGTTAAGCCCCTTAATATAAAAACAGTCATGCACCCCAAACAAACCCTACATAAAACGGAACGGCCAGGGTTGCTTTTGCCCTTACGATGCCCACGCCAACATCTCGAGTTGCGCCTGTGAGGCCTCTGGGCCTTGGCCCGCTCCCTGCGCCTTCTGCCGGTCAGCAGCTGGCCATGCGCTTATCCGGCAGTGCAGCACCGCACTGTGTGCCAAGATCGGTGTGCACGTCTCAGCCCTGCAGTCCTGGAGATCCTCCGGCCTTTTGCCAGGAGAGATGAGCGAGCGAGCACGTTGCGGGGAAGGGACCTGGCATGGACCGAGTGGAAATTCCCCCCAGCTGCCTGGTTACCGGGCGGCCACAAACACTTCAGGGCAGCTGAAGTGGTTTTTGTGGGTGGGTGGAGGACTCTTCTTACAGGCCAGGAAAGTCCTCGAGGCTTTCTTCATTTGATAATAAGTTCTACAGAATGTTTTTTTTAATCGAAGAAAATAAGCCTCCGTTGAATGATTAATAGAAAAAGAAAAAAATTATATACGTTTTACTCTAAGCATGGTTTCAGCGTTAGTACTTATGTGTTGTTTTTTTATTCTATGGTGGAGAAAAAATAAAATTTCTATTTGGAACTTGGAGCAGAAGGAACAACTGGGAACACACACAAAAAAATGTCCCCAGTTTATAGGGTAAACAGACCAAGTCAGCACAACTTTGCAAGTGATAGTGTGGATTTTCCGCTGTCCTCTTACTGCGAGGCAGACGTGGGAGCCTGATTGTTAGAGTCGGTGCTGAAATACCAAGAGGCATCTCGGTTTCTCTGCCATTGGCTACTTTTTGTGGCTACTTCATAGTTATAGTTATAGCTTATTAGATTTGTATGCTGCCCCTCTCCGAAGACTCGGGGAGGCTCATAATGTAATGTATTGTATCAGTGATACAATGCATTACAAATCCAATAGTAGAAGAATTAAATCAATTTAAAAAACATTCATTACTTCATCCCTTTAAAATATGTCAAAGTAAATACGTTTGCACGGAGCAGTCTTTAAAACGTAAGGAAATTGGGGGAGAAGCAGGTGAATGATGATAAATGGTAGGACTTTTTCTCTTTTTACCAATAACAGAAGGCACCGTGGCTCTTTTAAAAGCTTTTTATTTATTTTATTTATTTATTTTGTCAAACAATTATAGGGTGATAATTTGTACAAATAAAACATTAGATAAGTAATGTTAAAAGGTAAGAAAAGCAGACAATAGGACAGGGACGGTAGGCACAGTGGTGCGCTTATGCACATCCCTTACAGACCTCTTAGAAAGGGGAGAGGTCAACTGTAGATAGTCTAAGGTTAAAGGTTTTGGGGTTAGGGGTAGAAACCACAGAATCCGGGAGTGCATTCCAGGCGTGGATTACTCTGTTGCTGAAGTCGTATTTTCTGCAGTCGAGTTTGGAGCAGTTGACATTTAGTTTAAATCGATTTTGTGCTTGTGTGTTGTTGCGGTTGAAGGTGAAGTAGTCGTTAACAGGTAGGACATTTTGGTACATATGATGTTTTGAACTATAATTAAGTCGGAACGGAAAGAGCCTGTGTTTCCCCCCAATGCTTTGGGGCAGGGACAGGCCAAGTTGTCTCTTCTATGACATGTGGACTTCAACTCCCAGAATCCCTGAGTTTGCATGATGGGCTGAGGAATTCTGGGAGTTGAAGCCCACAAGTCATAGAAGAGCCCACGTGGCCTGCCCCTCCTTTGGGGAACGCTTGACCGGCCTTCCCGTTTTAATGTTAGGTTGGGAGCGTCTGTTTCTCTCTTGCGGAAGGGGTTTTTTAAATTTTGTTTTGCATTTATGTACTAACTGCTGTGGTTCCGTCGTGTGGGAGGGCAGAGAGGGTTGCACTTATGACAGGGAGTCCTCTAGTTACAACCCTTTACTTAGTCACCATTCACAGTCACAACGTCCCTGGAAAGAGTGACTTATGACCGTTTCTCACACTTATGACAGTTCTGATCAAAATTCAGGTGCTTGGTCCCGGGCTCCTGTCGTATCCTCTCAGTGGGGGAGCTGTGTTTCACTTAACAGTCGTGGAATAGGTTGTCCGGTCCCGGCCTTCAGACTTGGGTGGGTGACAGGCGACGTGTTCTGCATGATGTGTAGTGACCAGTGGCGTTGTGCTTCTCTAATACTTCCAGGACCAGAGTAGACGCCCCCCGGCTGGAGACCCGATCGCTGAGTAGCTCTGTGTTGGTCCCTGGCTACGCTTCGGACCGCCTGTCTGGGAGCAACCGGGACACCATCCTGAAGCCAAAGAGGTCCCACCGCAAAGCAGACCCTGATGCAGCCCACCGGTAAGAGGCTCCACAGGTGGGCAGGGGATGGACGGACACGAGGCTCTGGTTTTGGGTGGGGCCTCAGCCTCTCCGAGTTAGTCCACGCATGCAAATCTCTTTCTTCTCCTTTCTTCTTCTTCCTCCTCCTCCTCTTCTTTTCTTCTTCCTCCTCCTCTTCTTTTTCTCTTCTTCCTCTTCTTTTCTTTGTCTCTTCTTCCTCCTCCTCCTCTTCTTTTCTTCTTCTCTTCTTCCTCCTCCTCCTCCTCTTCTTCTTCTCTTCTTCTTCCTCCTCCTCTCCTTTTCTTCTTTTCTTCTTCCTCTTTTCTTCTTCCTCCTCTTCTTCCTCATCCTCCTTCTCTTTGTCCTCCTCCTCTTCCTTTTCATCATCCTCCCTCTTCTCCCTCTTCTCTTTCTTCTTCTCCCTTCTTTTCCTTCTTATTTTTTTTATTTTAAAAAAATTCCTTTCATTTATTTTCAAATTTTATGTGACCAACAGCAATAAAACATGACAAAGTGTGGAAACAATAATTGCACAGTCATAGAATAAATAGTTTTGGACCCACAGGTCATAAGAGATGATAGAGTTCCATAGGTCCTTGTGAAGCCTCCCCTTCCTTGTCAGAAACGAAGATCCACATATTTCTGCAAATATATAACAGACACTTTCTTCTTCTTCCTCCTCCGCCAGACCTCGGATACTAGAGATGGATAAAGAGGAGAACCGTCGCTCAGTCCTCTTGCCCAAACACCGGAGGCGGAGCCACTTCAGCTCCGAGAACTATTGGCGGAAGTCTTACGAGTACACAGAAGACTTGGAGGAGGAGGACGAGGACGAGGAGGACGAGGAGGGGAGTCCAGCACGGAAAGTGAAAATGAGGCGGCATTGAGGAATCCTTTGACCCCCCCAACACCTTCCTCCTCCCCAGTCTTTACAGAGGTGATGAGACTGGCCTCCAGGCTGTGAAATGGAATCCTTCCCCCCTCCCCTTGACCCTCTCTGAGTTATTTCTCCTTTGGCTTCAAGGTTATATCCCCCCCCCTCTCTTCCTGTTTTATCTTGAAGAAGAGCTGGAACAAATCTGGCTTCCCCCCTCCCTCCCTCCCTCCCTCCCTCCCCTTGCTTGCTCCCTCCTTCTCTCTTCCCTTTTCCTTCCTTCCTTCCCTCTTTCCTTCCTCCCTCCCTCCCTCCCTCCTTCTTTCCTGCCTTCCCTCCTCTCCCTGCGCATCCATGCTGACTAGGACATCTGTGGTGCCCCTTGACCTCTCTCCTCGGGGCAGGCGGCCATGCCTCAGAGCAGAGGCAGCTTTTCTTCCTCCTCCTCCTCCTCCTTTTGAAGGAAAGTCCACAAAGCTCCCTGGTTCCCTCAGAGGTGCTGGGCTGGAGCAGGGTTTGGAGATGCCAAGAAGCGAGGCGTGTTTTCTGAGGACGCCCAGGGCTGGCAGGGGCATCCCCCCACCCCCTCTGCTCCAAAGCTGCTGCTGCTTCCTCCCAAGGCCCCCACCTCCCCCCCAGCCCCCCACGCAGCCTTTTCACAGGGCCACGGACACGGCAAGGCCTCTCTCTCTCTCTCTCACCCCCCCCTTGCTCCGTCTTGCACCAAAGGGCTGCCAGTGCTGACTCTTGCCAGATTTCTTTTCTCCCATTGGGAAACAAACAGAAGAAGCTGCTTTTCTCCTCCAGCCACTGGACGTCCCAGCCAGCTCCTCTCGACTACGACACCAGACGGCAAAAGCGTATAGGACATGTTGCACTTTAGTGTCAGGGTTTATTACCCCCACCCCCACCCCACCCAGTCTGCCCCCCACCCCTCCCCCGTTTTTTGTGTGTCCTGTTTGATGCCATAACATTTCCCCCCCCCTCCCCTCCGTCCCCTTCCTTGCTGGGGCTAGCCAGCCCCCCCCCCCCCACCCGTTTTCTTCCTGCGCTGCTGCTACTAAGTTCAGCCTGTTTTCTTTCTGTGAAGGGGGCCTGTCAGTCCCACCTCAGGGCGGCTGCTGCTGCTGCTGGGGGGCTGTGGGGGGCGCTTGGCCAGAAACCCCAGGTTCTGCTCAAGTCTTCACACTAACAGCACAGGGTGGGGGAGGAGGGCAGGAAACCTTGGGGGGGGGGTTGTTTGCGATTCCAGCCTCAGAGAGAAGAGGGAATGTTCATGGAGCCCAGGAGAAGGATGTATTGAGCCAGGGGGGAGGTCCCTTCCCTGCCCCCCTTGCTCATATTTTAATAAATAATTTTAATATTGCTGGTGCTTCCGATGCCCAAAGGTCGACCTTGGGCTGCTGTCCTCGGTCCTTCAAGCTGGACGGTCAGGTATCACGAAGTCTTGAGGTGGAAGGAGCTGTTCTGGCCTCTTGATCAGGAGTCTCCAAGCTTGGCCATCCTGAAACTCATGGATGTCAACTCCCAGAATTCCCCAACCAGCCATGCTGGGAGTTGAAGTCCACGGGTCTTAAAGTTGCCAAGGTGAGACCCCTGTGTGTTAAGTTGAGCCATTTCAGGGCTGAATTGCCAAGTTGGGAAACGGGAGGGTCCTCCTGCCCCAGGCAGGAGGGGGGGGTAGGTGGCATCCTCAGTTCCGTTTCCTCCCCTCTCCATCTCGCCCATAATCCCATGTCTCAGCCTGCCAGCCCCACCTCCCCTGCCCACCTTCTGCGATACTGCCGCCTGTTCTACCTGCAGGACAAGGTGATGCCGCCACCAAACACCGGGCCTTGCTTAGCCTCGGACAGAGGGAGCTTTCAGGGAGATCAAGCCTGGGTTTTCCTTGCCCTGTTTTAGACTCCGGAGGTGTGGATGCCATTTTTCCGAATGCCTGCTGATATAAAAAACACCCTTTGACCTGTGAGGAGGGGGCTCTTTTCTTTGAGACGAGTGTCTCCTGGAGCAGAGAGCAAAGTTTGTCCCGCTGCCACCGGTAGCTTTAAAGCGGGTTGTGCCTCTCCTTTTGTTAATTGTGCGGCTATCGAGAAAATTATGGGGAGAGGATTCCCTCTTTCTTGTCTCGGGTACCTGCATAGCTGAGTGAAACAGGAGACCTAACAGCCCTCCACTTGGAGACACGTGGACATCCACTCCCAGAATTGTGGGATTCTGAAGTCCACCCACCTTCAAGCGCATTGTCCTAACTAACATCACTGGCAGGTCCTGAAATAGCCTCGGCAGCAGCAGCAGCTTCTGGCTAGTGGAGGACTTGGTATCTCAGAAAACATCCAGATATTTTCTGCTTTACTATTTGCGGGCAGTTTGGAGTTTGGACTAAACCAGGGACAGGCCAAATTGGCCCTTCTGTGACGTGTGGACTTCAACTCCCAGAATTCCTGAGCTTGCCTGATTGGCTCAGGAATTCTGGGAGTTGAAGTCCACCAGTCATAGAAGGACCCACTGTGCCTATCTCTGGATTAAACCAAGGTGCGGGCAGTTTGGCCTTCCAGTGTTTTGAACCTGCGACTGGGGCTTTCGTGTATCTCTGTCGAGCAGCCTAGCCCTGCTCAGCCTCTCCTGGGGCCTTGAGCACAAGCGAGCATCTTCCCTGCTGGGGGTGGCTGGCTTGGTGGGAAGGCCGGGCGCATCTCTATCCCGCGTTTTAGTTTTTAACGTTTGGCTTGAGGGTTGTTCCTCCCGGCCAGGGCAAGGTCAGCTGGGCCAGCCTTGGCTGAGAGAAGAGCAGAAGGAGCTCGCTAGCCTTCTTTTTATTTTATTTTATTTTATTTCTTTTCTGCCTCCCCCTGGAGCCTTTCCTGCCAGGAGGGAGAGGGGGAGAAACGCGTAGGTGGCTCCTCCGAGCATCTGGGCGACTCTGATAGCCCCGTGGCCTTATCTGGTCCTTGCACCTGTTTCACTGCTGGGGGCATCGCTCTGGGAACTCCACCAGCACCGCAGTGGCCGGCATCTGCGCCTCCCGCCCCCCTCCGAGGCTTGATATTCTTGGAACCAGCGTGCAGAAAGTTGAACAGGAGGGGAGGGGTCTCTACGCAAGCTCTTTCCTGTCCCTATAGATCTCCCCCCACCCAACTCCTCCGCTCCATCTCCCCTTTGTTGGTTGACCTGGTTGTTAAGAGGCGGATGCTTCAAGGGAACAGTCTGTTGTGTGAGTTGGGGAGACCTTGAAGGAAGGAGAAGTGAAATCCTTGTTTTTTTAGTGCTGTTAGTGTGAGGTTTCGGAGGGGCCTCCCTGGATAAGGATCCTTCTGCCTTAGCCTGTCAATCATACCCAGACTGTCTGTTGCTGAAACCTGGAAATTGGCACAACTGGGAGGGTCTCCTTTCCAGCTGTTTGTATAGCTGGTTTAGAGCTTTCCCCAAGGGTGTCGAACTTGTGTCACGAGCTAAGAGTTTTTATTTTGCTTTGCAATGCACCTGGGTTTTCTCTCCTAGCACCGCCCGTCTCCTTCCAAGCACACACTTTAAAATAAAAGTTCTGGCTGACTTTTTTGTGTTTTTTAAATAAATAAAAAAAAATCTAATTGTTTTGTTACGAATAAAATAAGTGGCAATATTTTTTTCGGTAAAATTTTTTCATAGGAAAAAAAAAGTGTGATTTGTAAACAAATCGTACAGTTCTGAAGTTTGGGATACATAAAATAACTGTACTGAATGGCAGGCTGTAAATGGGGTTGGGGGGGGGGAGAGATTATTTTCCGTACAGTGTATTTGGGGAGAAATCTTTTAATTCGGGTTGATTTAGGAAGAAATATAGTTCCCTGTCAAGGGTTTGATTTTTTTTTTCTTGTATAGAATGCTGCATTTAACTAAATAAAAGCTGAAAGCACCACTTGATTGACTTTGGTGTTTGGATCGGTGTTTTTATAAAAAATATTGTTGTGCAGTGCTAGTTCGACACTTGTTTATGCCTTGAAAATTTTAGGTGTGTTTGCTATATTAACCCTAATTAATTTAATTACAACAGTAAAAAAAATAATACAAACAGGAGGAGACTGGAAAGAATGAATGAAAAGTGGAAAAAAGAAAAACATTTTATATAAGGAAGTGACTTCCAACCTTCATAACAAGAAGTATAAACAAATTTAATAACTCTTCGCTCCCTGTAGGGTTAAACAGATATATCTCTTCAAGCCACATCCTATCCCTCATCTGCAAGCGAATCTGTAAGCCAACTTTCCAATCCTGGACTCAGCAAAATAATCCATAAAGGGTTTCCAAAACATTGCACACAAACGTTTTCATCTTGATCAAGTAAACCGACTTTATACTCCTTCCTTTTACTTCTAACACACTCCTTTAATTCAATCAAATATTCTTGTAGGACTCGCTTTCTCCTTTTTCTTGGAGAAGCCCAGATCTCTTCAAGGTTTTATAACAAGCTTCTCTGTAGATTTTCCGATTAGAAAAATATTTCCCATGGCCATTCTCTTGGCTTATCATTTGTATTCCCCTTTTGAGATTTAAAACTTTTAGCCAGTTTTCCTTCATATATCCAGCAAAGTGGTCCCCCCCCCCCCCCCCCCGAAGATTTCTCTTGGCCTGCCATTTCACTTTTGGTACTTTCTCTGGCTTGTGGAATAACGTTTTCCCATATTGCAGTTTCTCTTTAGGGAAAGCTGGGCCTGAATGGCCAATCAGCCTTCGGACTTTTTTGCATTATTCTCTTAACCCACAAGGTGGTGCAGGATGCCAGGCTAAAGGCTGGGAAGGAAGCGAAGCATGGGACTGATGTGCAACAGTGAGTGTGCAAATCAAGAAGAAACTTAGGAGCATTTTGGCTCTGCACACCCAGCGTGTAGGTAGCCTTAAAGTTGAGATGGGGAAAATTTGAATGTTGGTAGGATGATGGTGATGAAGGCTGGATTCAATAGTCCAAAGTGGCAGGAAGCAATTTTTGGAAGGCCTGAAATGTGGAAAGAAAAAGCAAATCCTTTTACTCCACTAGTGCCAGACTCTTGGGGAGGGGGTGAATCATCTCATTCCACAGTGGCTGAGCCTCCAAACAACAGGGGAGAGAGGGGCCAGTGAGAATCCTACCCCTGTGACTAATGCAATTCTGCAGGAAAAGTGAAGCTGTCGCTAGATTTAATTGGCCAAAGAAAGTTTATTTACAAAACTACCATATTTTTCGGAGTATAAGACGCACCTTAGTTTTGGGGGAGAAAATGGGGAAAAGAATCTGCTTGTCAGATATTCCTCTGGCCAGCATCCTTAGTCTGGTCAGCTTCAGCACATTATTTTATCCCCTGGTTAGGGATTAAAAAAAACCTTATTCGGAAAGAGTAACAATGAAAGAGCTTGCAAGCCAGTAGGAGCTGGGGACATTAGCACCTGGAAAGAAACATTGGGAGCAAATAGAGCCATGGAAAAAAACCTGCAAAGACTTAGGGCTTGGAAACCATTCTTTGCAGAGAGTAATAATGAAAGTCCTTGCAAGCTGATAAAAGCTGGGAACATTGTTAGCACCTGGTTAGGGCTGGAAAGAAACATCTGGAGCAAGTAGAGCAATGAAAAAAAACTAAAGATTAGGGCTTGGAAAACATTCTTTGCAAAGAATAACAATGAAAGAGGCTGCAAAGTAAGAACTGGAAGATCATTAGCACCTAGTTAGGGCTGAGGGGGGGGGGAGCTTTGGGAAAAAGCTACATTCGGAGTATAGGATGCACCTGAATTTTCAGCCTCATTTAGGGAGGAAAAAGGTGCGTCGTATATTCCAAAAAATATGTTTTTTCCTATTCTGCCTTTGGTCTCCAGACAGAGGTCCCTTTTATCTTTGTCTTTGTTTGTTGAGAGTACAACATACCAGTGTTTCACAACTTTTCCCTAGTCCTTTCTATGGTGCCGGCAGTCTCGCAGAAATCATTAAAAAACACACACATTTGAAATTACAACCTGGGCAGGACCAGCCCATCCTTACGTTTATAGTGTGTCAGTTTAGTGTCTCCATTCACTCCTTTCTGGCACGTTTCTCCATCTGAGGGGAGGGAAACACACAGGTGCCCTTCCACACCTGGTCCCCTGATCTTCTGCCAGCGTGGCCTCTCCAAATTAGGTCTTGAAGAGGGATGTATGTGCGTGGATCTCCTCGGAGTAGAAACACCGATACAAGATTGACGGCAGAAAAAGACCTCCTGGTCCATCTAGTCTGCCCTTATCCTATTTCCTGTATTTTATCTTAGGAAGGATCTATGTTTATCCCAGGCATGTTTACATTCAGTCCCTGTGGATTGACCAACCATGTCTGCTGGAAGTTTGTTCCAAGCATCTACGACTCTTTCATTCAAATCATATTTTCTCCCGTTGCTTCTGATCTTTTCCCCAACTGACCTCAGATTGTGCCCCCTTGTTCTTGGGTTCACTTCCCTATTAAAAACACTTCCCTCCTGGACCTTATTCAACCCTTTAACCCATTTAAATGTTTTGATTATGTCCCCCCTGGGTTGAAAATTAATAATAATAATAATTATTATTATTATTTATTAGATTTGTATGCTGCCCCTCTCCGAGGACTCGGGGCGGCTCACAGCAGCAAAACAATATAATACAGTACAAATCTAATATTAAAAAAAACTAAGTCAAAACCCATATTTACTAAAAAACAATCAATGCCATATACTATTTCCTGTATTTTATCTCAGGATGGATCTGTTTATCCCAGGCATGTTTACATTCAGTTCCTGTGGATTGACCAACCACGTCTGCTGGAAGTTTGTTCCAAGCATCTACGACTCTTTCATTCAAATCATATTTTCTCACCTTGCTTCTGATCTTTCCCCCAACTCAACCTCAGATTGTGTCCCCTTGTTCTTGGGTTCACTTTCCTATTAAAAACACTTCCCTCCTGGACCTTATTTAACCCTGTAACATATTTCAATGTTTCGATCGTGTCCCCCCTTTCCCTTCTGTCCTCCAGACTAGACAGATGGAGTTCATGAAGTCTTTCCTGATAAGAGTAAGGTCACAAATGATGGAGGGGGGGGGGCTGTCCTTTTCAACAGGGGAGCCCACTGCTTTTCTCAGGCTGGGCCCCCCTCTCCCTGTCCCCCCCCCCCAAATTCTGCCCCACTTACGCCAGGCACCCGTGCCCGAGGAAATCCTTGCCCTCCAAAGCAGAGAAGCACAGAGGCCCAATTGTCAGCCGGCGTCTCCCAGCTGCAGAGGAACAACTGTGGCTTTGACACGTGCAGCTGAAGCTCCCCAGGCAGAGCCAACAGGCTGGGCCTCCCCTAAGCCCCTCGTCGTAGTATTAGTGGGTGCGAGTTTGCCCCTCCCTGAACTCGGTTTAAGAATTGAACAATCAAGAGTGGAGCTGGGAGGGACCTCGGAGGTCTTCTAGTCCAGCCCCCTCTGCTCAAGTAGGAGAGCCTATATCAGTGATGGCGAATCTTTTCTTCCTTGGGGGCTGAAAGAGCTTGTATGTGCACTATTGCATATGTGCAAGTGCCCATGCCCATAATTCAATGCCTGGGGAGGGCGAAAACAGCTTCCTCCATCCCCCAGGAGGCCCTCTGGAGGCTGGAAATGGCCTGTTTCCCAACTTCTGGTGGGCCCAGTAGGCTTGTGTTTCACCCTCCCCAGGCTCCAAAGGCTTCCCTGGAGCCAGGGGAGGGTAAAAACATCCTCCCTCATCTCCACCACAGGCTCTCTGGAAGCTAAAAACTCCCTCCCAGGGCCTCTGTGAGCCAAAAAATTAGGTGGCTGGCACATACATGCACATTGGAGCTGAGTTAGGGAAACGGCTCACGTGCCAGCAGATGTAACTCTGCGTGCCACCTATGGCACCCATGCCATAGGTTTGCCATCACTGGCCTATATCATTTGACTGTCCAGTCTCTTCTTAAAAACCTCCAGTGAAAAACTCTGGTGGCAAGTCGTTCCACCGGCTAATTGTCCTCACCGTTAGGAAATTTCTCCTTAATTCCCTCCTCGATAAGTTTCCATTGCTGTTTCTTGTCCTGCCAAGCCCAGGATAGGTTTGTTCCTAAGAATGTAGAGACCTGGGGAGGGGAGATAAAGGGGGGCCTCTGTGTGCCCACCCCTCTTGCAAGGAGCAAGGCGGTGGATGGGTCTCAACATCTGACAGCCAGCTGCAGCCACAGGAATGTCGCTCGGCTCCTGTCTGCAGAAATCGATCTGCTGCCTCGCCACATACTGCATTATTTCCCCATTATTTCTTTTATAAATTTGGTCGAGGACCTGTAGACTGCACGAGTCCAAAAGAGGGTGGTAAAATATTGAGTGACCCCTCGCATCCTGGACACAAACTGTTCCAACTCCTACCCTCAAAACGTCGCTACAGAGCCCTGCACACCAAGACCACTAGACACAAGAACAGTTTTTCCCCAAACGCCATCCCTCTGCTAAACAAATAATTCCCTCAACACTGTCAGACTATTTACTAAGTCTGCACTGCTATTACTACTAGTTTTCCATCATTCCTATCACCCACCATCCTCCCACTTATGACTGTATGACTGTAACCTGTTGCTTATATCATTAAGATTTTTATTAACATTGTTTCCTCATTGCTTATTTGACTCCTATGACAATCATTAAGTGTTGCACCTCCTGATTCTTGACCAATGTCTCTTTTTCTTTTATGGACACTGAGAGCATCTGCACCAAAGACAAATTCCTTGTGTGTCCAATCACACTTGGCCTATAAAGGATTCTATTCTATTCTATTCCATTGTATTCTATGTACACTGAGAGCATCTGCACCAAAGACAAATTCCTTGTGTGTCCAATCACACTTGGCCTATAAAGGATTCTATTCTATTCCATTGTATTCTATGTACACTGAGAGCATCTGCACCAAAGACAAATTCCTTGTGTGTCCAATCACACTTGGCCAATAAAGAATTCTATCCTATCAACTAGCCTGGTCTCTCAAATTTGCAGCTGGGTTTCCTGCTTTGTGCCAGGTCTTAGCTGGGTCCCTGATGCCTAGATATGCCCCTGTTTCCTCCCTCCCGCCCCCCCCCCCCTTTGCCCCAGTCTCATCCTCCGTCACCAATTCCGAGTACCAGCCTTTCCAGGGAGGTCACTGTCCCCATGACACACACACACACTCGAGGCTGTTTGTTCCCCTCTCGGCGACTTCAATGCTGTGTTGACACTTTCCAAACTGTTGACTGGAGAGCCACATGGCGCTGAATCATAGGCAAGAGGCTTGTTTTGTACCCAGAACTGCACATCTGGGTGGGTGGGTGGGAGGTGGGCTCAAGAAAAGGAAATAGTCGAAGTAAGCAGACGTCAACGTTGGCCAGGGAGAAGAGACAGACCTGGGTAAACAGGAGCCGGAAGCAAACCCAGGCTGCAATCTCTCAGTGTTGCAAACAGTGTGGAAATCTGGAAGGATGCAGGCTTGCTTCAATCCCTGTGGCATCATCTCTGCCTTTCTAAATGCACTATTTTAGGGGTGCAGAATGCAGATGTGTTTGCTGCTTCTCCTACCTTTGCCTAACAAGAAGAAGAAGAAGAGGAGGAAGAAGAAGAAGAAGAGGAAGAAGAAGGGGAGGAGGAGGAAGAAGAAGAACAACAACAACAGAGTTGGAAGGGACCTTGGAGGTCTTCTAGTCCAACCCCCTGCTTAGGCAGGAAACCCTACACTACTTCAGACAGATGGTGATCCAACATCTGCTAAAAAATGTCCAGTGTTGGAGCATTCCCAACTTCTGGAGGCAACTTCTGTTTCACTGATCAACTGTTATAACTGTCAGGAAATTTCTCCTTAGTCCTTAATAACTTCTCCCCTTGTTTAGTTTTTCCACCCATGGCTTTGTTCTACTTTCAGGTGCTTTGGAGGATAGCTGGACTCCTTCTTCTTTGGGGCAACCCCTGAAATATTGGAAGGCTGCTATCCTGTCTCCCCTGGTCCTTGATTTCAACAATGCCCAGTTCCTGCAACCGTTCTTTGTATGTTTTAGCCTCCAATCCCTTAATCATCTTTGTCGCTCTTCTCTGCACTCTTTCTAGAGTCTCAACATCCTTATTTCATCGTGGCGACCAAAACTGAATGCTGGATTCCACGTGTGGCCTTACCAAGGTCTTATAAAGTGGTATTAACCCTTCACGTGATCTTGATTCTATCCCTCTGTCATTGAGCGAGGAGAGCCAAAGACAGACACAAATGCAAAAAACCCCTCCCTTTAAAAACTCCTGCGCTCCCTGCTTCCTTGCCTGACATCCCAGCCTCCCCCCCCCCCCTCGGTCTTTTTCGCAGGAACAGCTTCTCACATTCCAGACGAGGGTTCCAAGATGGCCTTGCTGGCTTGCGCAACCGGCAGCCGCCTGGATCTCCAGCCGAAGCATGTTGTAGTTGTTGTGGAACTGGTTGTCTGTAAATGTGGCCCGGTGAATGAATCATCTCTTCCCACAGCTTGTTAGCTGCTCTTTTAATTGCAAACAGCCCTTGTTTCTTGATGGGATTTGGTGAGGGGGATTGGGCAGAGATCCGGGGGGGGGGGCTCTTATATGAGGGGTGGGCAACTACGTCCACTCTGGGACCCATGGACTTCCATCCCCAGAATTCCTGCTGGCTCAGGGATTCTGGGAGATGGTCCACAGGTCGTAAAATTGTAGTAGAATAGAATAGAATAGAATAGAATTTTTATTGGCCAAGTGTGATTGGACACACAAGGAATTTGTCTTGGTGCAAATTCCTTGTGTGTCCAATCACACTTGGCCAATAAAAATTCTATTCTATTCTATTCTACTGCAATTTTACGACCTTATACGGTACTCCACTTTCCCTGTTAAAGTCCTCGCTCTTTGATTTCAATTTCAATTAGTTTTATTCAATTTTTTATGCCGCCCTTCTCCTTAGACTCAGGGCGGCTAACAATATGTTAGCAATAACACTATTTAACAGAGCCAGCCTATTTGCCCCCACAATCCGGGTCCTCATTTGACCCACCTCGGAAGGATGGAAGGCTGAGTCAACCTTGAGCTGGTGGTGGGATTTGAACCACTGACCCGCAGATCTCGCAGTCAGCTTTAGTGGCCTGCAGTACTGCACTCTACCCACTGTGCCACCTTGGTGCAAAAGGCAAGCCCAGGACTATCCAGAAGATCGGGGCAAAATACAGAAGGATCTTGACAAACCTGAATAAGGGGCACTATCTAACTCAGAGTTTCCCAACCTTGGCAACTTGAAGATATTTGGACTTCAACTCCCAGAATTCCCCAGCCAGCATTCACTGGCTGGGGAATTCCAGGAGTTGAAGTCCAAATACAGTATCTTCAAGTTGCCAAGGTTGGGAAACACTGATCTAACTAAATAAAATTCAAGGATGAAAAAAGTCAGGTTCTACATTTAGGCAAGAAAAACAAAACGCATAGATGCAGAATACATGGTGCATTGCTCAATAGTAGTAACTGTGAAAGGGATCTTGGTGTCCTGGTGGACAACCATTTAAACAGGAGCCAGCCGTGTGCAGCAGCTGCCAAAAAAGCCAACACAGTTCTAGGCTGCATTAACAGAGGGAGAGAATCAAGATCACGCGAAGGGTTAATACCACTTTACAAGGCCTTGTAAGGCCACACTTGGAATATGGCATCCAGTTTTGGTCGCCAAGATGCAAAAAGGATGTTGAGACTCTAGAAAAAGTGCAGAGAAGAGCCACAAAGAGGATGAGGGGACTGGAGGCTAAAACATGAAGAATGGTTGCAGGAACTGGGCATGGCTAGTTTAATGAAAAGAAGGACCGGGGAGACATGATAGCAGCCTTCCAATATCTCAGGGGTTGCTACAAAGAAGACGGAGTCAAGCTATTTTCTAAAGCACCTGAGCGTAGGGTAGGAAACAATGGGTGGAAACTAAACAAGGAGAGAAGTAACTTAGAACTAAGGAGAAATTTCCTGACAGTCAGAACAGTTGATCAGTGGAACAGAAGTTGCCTCCAGAGGTTGTGAATGCTCCAACACTGGAAGTTTTTAAGCAGATGTTGGAGAACCATCTGTCTGAAGTGGTGTAGGGTTTCCTGCCTAAGCAGGGGGTTGGACTAGAAGACCTCCAAGGTCCTTTCCAACTCTGTTGTTATTATTATTATACTAGAACAACAAACCAGACCCCACAGCACAAAGCTACACATCCAGCTCTTCCTTTTCCATCCTGCCAAATAAACCCAAGCTGGCTTATCTTAAATATCAAGTACAGAGCCCAACGCCTGTTCTTGGCAAGGCCTTGTTAACCCCGATGGGACAGAAGTTAGCAACTCTCGTGATCCAGCTTTCTAGGCGGGGGTTGTGTGTTCAGGCGTCCTCCACGCACACAAAGCTGTCCGTTAATGAATCCAGATGTTGGACCAAACTCACCGAAACGTGTCAACTCTCTCCCCAGCCCCGCTCGGCCCTGGCGTGCCAGAGGCACCAGTTGTGGTTGCTCAACTCGCCAATCCATTCTTTGACTACAGTTTATTGAACCCAGCACAATTGGCAAGATTCACACAGCTTGCTAAGCCAGATGTAAACCTGGTTGGAAACTCCGGGTGTTGTGTGATCGCAGCTCTAAATGTGGGAGGCTTAACTTGAGGTGCTGCAGAAATCAAAGAAGAGAAATTTTTATTTCCTGCAGAAATCAAAGAAGATGAATGACATTTCCTGCAGAAATGAAAAAAAGATGAATGACATTTCGGTGTCCGATGCTTGCTACTTTCTCCATAGACTCAGTTCGCGGCCAGCCTGCCTCTCTGCCCTTCTCATCAGCATGTGTGAAACAATTCTCCCTCGTTTTTGGGCAATCACATCCTTCCTAGGAAACCTGTTCTACGCCTTTAACTACAAAACTTACCCTGCTCACAAAGAGAGTCCCACGAAGATCACCCCTTTTATTCCTAAACCTCCCCTGTAATTTACTAAGCTTACAAAGAGATGATTTACACCAGGTGTAGAATGTGGCCTGTTGGAAAGAACCAAGCACCAGATGTTCCCCTTGTCTGCAAAGGCAAATGTTCCTAATTATACTTTTTCCACTGCAGTGCAATTTAAATTCCTGCCCTTGGAACGGTGGCTCTGCTGGTGCCAAGGTCCCAGAGAAGGAAGCCAGAGCTATGTTTGGGAAAGCCGAGTAGCTTCCACAACCCCGGAATGTCATCCTTGGTTTAGTGAAACCAGGATAGAACATGGTCAGTAGAAGAGGCTTAAAGAACAAGTGGGAACAAGATGACCAAATCTGGTTCAACAGATGTGCAACATGACAGCATCTGGAACACGGTGGTAGATGTGAGATGAAGCTTAACAATAGTGGGTTAAAAGTTTGGAAACCTAAATAACATAAGGATCATTATTTGCAAGACAATCCAATAGTCTAACATTTCACAAGTAGATACACAAGTGCAATACTCTCATTCCTTATTCTGGGTCTTATCAAGCTTGGCAAAAATCTGATGCCATGATGGACACTTGGAAAATGTATCATTTATATTTATTTATATTTCTTTTTAAAAAAATACTGTACTCTTCATTGATGATATAAATCTAAAAAACAAGACAAAGAGAACATACATGATGGAGGGGGGCAAAACCTTAAATGGACATGATTCATAATTCATAATGTGAATTATACATGGTACACATCAAAAAAGTGAAGAAGTAGTAATATGACTATATGAGATTATTTTTACAATACATCAAGTTTGTAGTAAGTGATCACTAAGTGCACAATATATACATGGATGTATATAGATATGGATTAGTATAGTTTATATTTGTATTTCTTTATATATGTCATGATGGGTTGGAAAATGTATCATTTATATTTATTTATATTTCTAAACCGCCCATCTCTCAAAGAGGGACATGGATGGGCTAAATCCCTCCAAGCTCCGCTCACCTTCAGGAGCCTTTAAAAGCCCAAAGAGGCAGAAAAGATGTTTCCGCTTCTAACCAGGGAGGGGGAAAAAAACACACACCAGTGTTGTGCAGTCACAGATCACATGGGAAGGAAGCACAATGCCTACAGGTTTTGTGGAGAAAGAGAATCAGCTGGTGCCAAGGTGTGGGGATTAATCAAAGGAAATTGCCTCTGGCTGAACCTGTTTTCCACTTGTGGCCAAGATCCTTTCAAGGTAAACTCTGGTTGGTTTGGAGGAAAACCGGCTTGCCCAGCCAAAAAGTAAAAAATGAAACTGAATCCAGCTAGTTAAACCAAGACAACCATGGACAGCTTCCAATTCATTACGCTGATGTGCTTCCCCTGGAAAGCTAAAAGCAGATTTTTTCTGCCATCTATGTTGGCTAGTTGAGCCTGAAACCTGGCCAGCCAGAATGGCCAATTCCCTCCCCTTCCTTCCCCTCTAGAAACAAACCAGGGAAAGTTCTGCTCCCAGGGCCCTAAACTTCCACATGTTGGATTAATTTTTCCAATTTCATTGGTATTTGTTTGTTTTTTCAAGTACGTATTGGTGGTATACAAAGATATAACAATATTTATATACATGATAGAGACATAGAGACATAGAAGTCTGACGGCAGAAAAAGACCTCATGGTCCATCTCGTCTGCCCTTACACTATTTTTTGTGTTTTATCTTAGGATGGATCTATGTTTATCCCAGGCATGTTTCAATTCAGTGACTGTGGATTTATCTACCACGTCTGCTGGAAGTTTGTTCCAAGGATCTACTACTCTTTCAGTAAAATAATATTTTCTCATGTTGCTTTTGATCTTTCCCCCAACTAACTTCAGATTGATACTAGTAAATAAGAAACATTGGCACAGGGGACGGAAGGCACACTGGTGCACTTATGCACGCCCCTTGCTGACCTCTTAGGAATTGGGAGAGGTCAACAGTGGAGAGTCTAAAGGTAAAGTTTTCGGGGTTGGGTGATGATACTACAGAGTCTGGTAGTGAGTTCCATGCCTCAACTACTCGGTTACTAAAGTCGTATTTTCTGCAGTGGAATTTGGAGCGGTTCATCTTGAGTTTGTATCTGTTGTGTGCTTGTGTGTTGTTGTGGTTGAAGCTGAAGTAGTCGTTGACAGGAAGGATGTTGTAGCAAATGATTTTATGGGCTATGCTTAGGTCGTGTTTATTCTAAGCTTTCTAAACCTAGGGTTTTAGATCGGATTCAGTCTACAGCAGCTGTAAAAATCCAACATGGATGAGTAGAAGGCAATATTAAGTTGGAAACCTGTCATTTGTAGTTTTGAAGGATGTTGGCTAAGATCTAGTTAGTTGATAAATCAGGAGGTACAACACCATGATTGCCATAAAGATGGCAAGATTGAGAAATTCTGGACTAAGGACTTAATATAGAGAGTTTATATCCCTTATGTCACTTAACACACACAAGCCTTGGATCTCCGAGGTCCCTTCCAACGCCGGGGGTCTATTTTCTGAAGGACCCCGGGAGAGGAGGGGACCTCCGCCCAGCTGAAGCCCTGCCGTCCCGACCCTCCCTTAGCAGCTCAGAGCAACGGCGTCTCCCGCGAGGCACCCATCCAGATGTGCAGCTAGCAAAGGCGGGGGTCGGGGAGGAAGCCACAGGGTCTCTTGCAGGCGATGCTTTCGAGCAGCCTCTCCTGGGAAGCCCACCCGGGCAGGTGCGGGACTGCGTAAAGTTGCGCAGGGGCGCAGTTCCCGGAGAGGCTCAGCCTCCGCTGGTCGAAAACTCTTCCTGGGGGGAAGCGCGCCCCAAGCCCGCAGGGGGAGGAGAGTCCGGGGTCCTGCCGCGCCCACCTTCTCCAAGGGGTCTTCGGGCAGAGTTGCTGCCTCTATCCCGCAGAGCCAGCTTGGAGGTGATGATACTACAGAGTCTGGTAGTGAATTCCAGGCATTAACTACTCGGTTACCGAAGTCGTATTTCCTGCAGTCGAGTTTACTTTAAGTTTGTATCTGTTGTGTGCTCGTGTCGTGTGTTGTTGTGGTTGAAGCTGAAGTAGTGGTTGACAGGAAGGACGTGGTAGCAGAGGATTTTATGGGCCAGGCTTAGATCGTGTTTAAAGCGACCTAAACATATTCTGCCTCCCCGGGAAGAAAAGACCCCCCCCCCCCCAACTGCTCCTAAATTCTAAGCTTTCTAAACCTGGGCTTGTTATATCTTTGCATGGCACCAATGCGTACTTGAGAAAACAAATGAATAAAGTAAATAAATAAGTGCACCACTCTCCTAATGCTTCCCTCTTACTAGTATCATGTGCGTAAATATTGTTGCATCTTTGGATGCCACCAGTGCGTACTTGGCAAAACAAACGAATGAAATAGAAAATAAACGCTGCGCTCCGGAGTCTCCTTTGCAAGACTACATTTCCCGGCAGGCGTCGGGCGGGCACAGCTGGAAAGGAGGGGAGGGGCGGGGCGGGAGCCCCTCCCTCCTCCTAATCTCCCCCCACTTTTCCCCCCCTCCCCGCCCGTCTGCTCCTCCGGCGGGGCGCGCGCGCTCGTGGGCAGCCTATTGTCTGGCCGGGGTCTCGCCTCCCGCGGGGCGCGCTGATTGGCTGGCCCGGCCTCCCTCTCTCTCGCCCCCCCCCCACGCCAGAGGCAGGAGCCCCCCCCAGCCCAGCCGCCGCCCCCGCCGCCGCTTCTTCTGCCGCTCCCGCCGCCCCCGGGGCGCATCTGCTGCGCTCCTGGCCCTGCTGGATGCGGAGGGCGCCGCCGCCGTCGCCGCTGGCGCTGCTGCATGGGGGAAGCGCCGCCGGTTCCCCCCCCGCCGCCTCCCCCGCCGCCTGGCCGCCCGCTCGCCCCCCGCCCGCGCCCCTCGGCAAGATGATGAAGTTTCGCTTCCGCCGCCAGGGCCACGACCCCCAGCGGGAGAAACTCAAGCAGGACATCTACGCCTTCAACAAGGTGGGAGACTCCCTCACCCAGCAGCCTCGGCCGCGAGCCCCCCGACCCAGCAGCCCCGCGCAACTGGAGGGCGGTGGGGGGGGGGGGAAGCTCAAGCAGGGCATTTACGTCTTCAATAAGGTGGGAGACTCCCTCACCCAGTAGCCCCGGCCGGGACCCCCCGACCCAGCATCCCCCGCCGGGCCGGGAAAGCGGAGGAAATGGGGTGGGGGTCCCCGCATATCTGGGAGGCGATGGGGACAGAAGCTGAAGCAGGACATCTACGCCTTCAATAGGATGGGAGACTCCCTCACCCATCAGCCCAAGCCAAGAACCCCCCCGACCCAGCATCTCCTGCCCGGCCGGGGTTGGGGGCCCCCGCACATCTGGGGGGCCTTTGGGCTCTTGGTCTGTTTCTGGAGTCCTTGGGCTGGAATTGGGGGCGGGAGGCGGGAGGCGCTCCAAGTCGGGCGGCTGCCCTCCGCCGTCCGGGTTTGGGGGAAAGTGGGGAGGGGGCGCGAGAAACCGGGTCTTGGCTCGGAGGTGGGGCTCGCCCTGGTTGGCGCGGGCGGGGGGGACGGAGAGGAGAGAGCTGAACTAGCCCCCCCTTCCCTACCCCTCCGTCTAAGGGGAGGGGGAGTCAGTTGGGAGAAGGAGAGTGAAATGCTGCCTCCCCAGGAAGAAAAGACCCCCCCAACTGGTCCTTCCGCGTGGACTTGTCCGCCCACCCCCATTTTTTGGCATCTTGGACTGCTGCCCCCCCCCCTTTGCAGGGGTGAGAGCCCAGCGGAGGGGGCGCTGAGGCGGGCGGGGGCTTTTCAGGGCGAGGTGGGGGTGGGGGCTTCAAAGGAAGGGGAAGGGGAGCCGCCGGGCAGGCCCTGGACCCCCGAGGCAGCAGTGGCTGCTCCAGAAGGAGGAACTCCCCCCCCCCCAGCCCAGTCTCGGTCGGCTTTGTGTGCCCAGTCCAGAAAGCTTCGGAGCGCCTTCAGGGTGTGTGTGTGTATGTTGTGTGCGTCTCTCTGTGTGTAAGCCTGCCTTTTTTTCATTCTCCTTTTCCAATTCCTTCCCTTCCCACGCTCGCTCCCAGCAAAGGTGTCTCTCTCTTCCTTTCTCTCTCTCTCTCTCTGTCTCTCTCTTTCTTTCTCTCTTCCTTTCTCTCTCTCTTCCTTTCTCTCTCTCTCTCTCTCTGTCTCTCTCTCTGTCTTTCTCTCTGTCTCTCTGTCTTTCTTTCTCTGTCTTTCTCTCTGTCTTTCTATCTCTCTTTCTCTGTCTATCTCACTCTTTCCCTCTCTCTGACTCTCTCTCTCTCTCTTTGGAAAGGGGGTTGCTCGAAACCCCTTAATTTGTTTTTAACACCACCTGCTGTTTCTCCAAACCCAACTTTTACCTTGGACTGAGAAAGGAAGAGACCCAGCACCCCCCCTCCAGCCCCGCCCCCCTTTTGCACAAACCAAGCCAAACGCCCAGGATTGCTGCTTCCCAAGCTCTTCCCAGCCCCTGCTTTGGTCCAGGGGGGTGGGGGAGGCGGCTGGGTGTCCATTGTGAGTCTGTGGGGTTCTCTCCCCCTCCTTCCCCTTTCCTGGGCCATCTGCAGCCCTCCCTCCTCACCCCCGCCCCTCCCTTCTTCCCAGCCCCTTCCCCCTTGGAGTGAATGGAAGCAACAAGAGGGAAAAAATCTGCAACTGTAGATCTGGGAAAGGTTCTGCTTTCTTTGGGGAGCTTTGGGCAGGGTGGGGAGAGGCTGCTCTGGCCCCAAATAGCTCCCCCCTCCTCTGAAGAGTTTGGAAGCATTCTGGTTTGTTTGTTTGTTACAAGACTGTGTTATATTTTCAGCTTATTCCTGAAAACCAATTGGGCTGTTTCTTGAAACATAGAAACCTAGAAGATTGATGGCAGAAAAAGACCTCATGGTCCATCTAGTCTGCCCTTATACTATTTCCTGTGAAGCTGTGATGTTGACTTGGTGCATCAGACCTCTGGCAGACCTCACATCTCCCCTGGGGGAGGGTGTTAAGGGGTCTGCTAAGGCCCCCTCTCTCCCAAGGCAGCTCCAAATGACTCATGCACCAAAGGATAGATTGGGGGCTCTCTGGGACACAAGCGGGCATCACTTGGAAGGTTTATTATGGCAGCGTTCCCCAACCTTGGCAACTTGAAGATATTTGGACTTCAACTCCCAGAATTCTGGGAGTTGAAGTCATAGAAACATAGAAGATTGAGGGCAGAAAAAGACCTCCTGGTCCATCTAGTCTGCCCTTCTACTATTTCCTGTATTTTATCTTAGGATGGATCTATGTTTATCCCAGGCGTGTTTAAATTCAGTTACTGTGGATTTACCAACCACATCTGCTGGAAGTTTGTTCCAAGGATCTACTACTCTTTCAGTAAAATAATATTCCCTCGCGTTGCTTCTGATCTTTCCCCCAACTAACCTCAGATTGTGTCCAGTGTTCCCTCTAATTTTTTTGGAGGGTGGGCGGAAAAGTATAGTGTCTGAGCGGCAGTCCCTTTGGGACTGGGCGGCACAGAAATAATAAACAAACAAACAAACAAACAAACAAACAAATAAATAAAAAACCCACCCTGTTTTGCCTCAGAGAATTTCAAAATAAAATACTGTACTGTGTGTCTATAACAGTGAGCTCATAATAGGGCAACTCTATCAATATCAAAATGCCACTTAAATAGTTGAGCTAGTTTCAAACTAGATTTTGATTTTCTTTCTCTCTTCCTTACTCCCATTCTTTTTCTTTCTCTTTTCCTTCCTCTCTTTTTTCTATCTCTTTCTCTCTCTTCCTCTCTTCCTCTCTCTCTCCTTCCCTCTCACTCTTTCCCTCTTGGCTTCTGGGCAGGTTTGGAAAACTCTGAGTTGATGATGATTTTTAAGTGAGCAATTGCTCACTGCTCAGCTTAGAGGGAACTATGATTGTGTCCCCTTGTTCCTGTGTTCAGTTTCCTATTAAAAACACTTCCCTCCTGGACCTTATTTAACCCTTTGACATATTTAAATGTTTCCACCGTGTCTCCCTCTTTCCCTTCTGTCCTCCAGACTGTTCTGGTGATGGGCTTGGAGATATTAAAAAAAGAAACAAAAATCATACCAAAAAAAGGAGCTGTTGTTCACCCCTCCCCTAGCCACAATAGTTTGGTCACTTTGTCCAGCGTTTGGAGTTTTGGAGGAGTTTGGGGGGGGGGAGTGGAAGGCCTCCATCCCCTTTTGAACTCCGTCCTGTTTGTAGCTTCTGTTTGGCGAAGGGGGGGGGCTCAAGAGTGGGACCAAACCTTGCTGGAGGTTTAGGAAAGACCCTCCCCATTTAACCCCCCCCAAATTGTGGTGGGCTTCAGAGCACTTGGAGAGCAGCAGGTTGGGGTAGCTGATTCAGGCAGAGCTAAGTTCTGGTTTCCAGGAGGCTAATAAGCCCTAATTGGCACCTTCAGGAACCAGCCAGGATTCCTGGTTTGTTGCTTGAACGGCTCTTCTGGTTTAAAGAGAAAAGCCACTTAATGTCTGAGCCAAGATTTCAATTCGGGGGAGGATGTGGGATAATCCACTGCCTGGGCTGGGTTCAAACTCGATAGCCAAGAAAGATTTATTTCCATTGCTTGAGAGTTTTTTTCTCTTTCTCTCTCTCTCTTTCCCGGAATAGTTCTTCCCCCCTTTTTTTCATTCTTTTGCGTTCTTTCGTCCTCTCCCTGCTAACATTCTGGCGGCCTCTTCAAAAGCCCCGTTCCAAGGTCTGCGTTGTTGGGGGGTGGAGGGGAACAGGAGCGAACGAAATCCAAACTGTATCTTGGATACCTCGGCCGGCGGCTGTGTTTGCTCCAGGCAAACAGCCTGCTTTGCTTTGGGTCAAATTCGGGACTGACCCAAAAATATGGACTGCATTAAGCCCACATCGCCTTGGGGACGGCTGGCTGGGGCGCCTCCTCTCCAACTCCACCCCAGTAACGTTGCTTGGGGAACATTGTGATTTAATGTCTCTTTTCCTCCGTAGGGTAGAAACCGAGTTAGGCGTAAGCCTTGAAAGGGCTTGTGTGCAGGATAGGAAACTCAAAACTGATGCCTGTTGGTTACCCACCCATCTGGGATCTAATCCCCTTCTTCCCTCATTCCTCCTCCTATATTTTTATTTCTTGGTGCAGGATGATACACCCTGTGGGTCAGGACAGTTAGAAACATAGAAGATTGACGGCAGAAAAAGACCTCATGGTCCATCTAGTCTGCCCTTATGCTATTTCCTGTCTTTTATCCTAGGATGGATCTAGGTTTATCCCAGGCATGTTTAAATTCAGTTCCTGTAGATTTACCAGCCATGTCTGCTGGAAGTTTGTTCCAAGCATCTACTACTCTTTCAGTCAAATAATATTTTCTCCCATTGCTTCTGATCTTTCCCCCAACTAGCCTCTGATTGTGCCCCCCCTGTTCTTAGATTCACTTTCCTATTAAAAACACTTCCCTCCTGAACCTTATTTAGCCCTTTAACATACAGTATTTAAATGTTTCGATCATGTCCCCCCTTTTCCTTCTGTGCTCCAGACTATACAGATTGAGTTCATGGAGTCTTTCCTGATACGTTTTATGCTTAAGACCTTCCACCATTTTTTCAGCCTGTCTTTGGACCCCTTCAATTTTATCTATATCGTTTTGTAGGTGAGGTCTCCAGAACTGGACACAGTATTATTACTAATGGGGTCTCACCAGCGCTCTATACAGCGGGATCACAATCTCCCTCTTCCTGCTTGTGATACCTCTAGCTATGCAGCGAAGCATTGCACATGCTCTCCCTACCACCTGATCGCACAGTCCACCTCTTTTGAGACTGTCAGAAATCACAACCCCTAAATCCTTCTCTTCTGAAGTTTTTGCTAACACAGAACTGCCAATGCAACACTCAGATTGAGGATTCCTTTTCCCCAAGTGCATTATTTCACATTTGGAAACATTAAACTGCAGTTTCCAGTTGTGCTCATGGAGTGTTGCATTTTATTTCCATGCGTTTTAATCTGGTCCTTCCCCCCCCCCTCATGCGCTCTCTGGGGTTGTCGTCTTCTTGTCTCTCCCCCTGTTGGGAATCCTGGCAACATCCCTGTGGGATAGATGCACTTATTACCTCGAGGTTCCACTATTGCAATGCTCTCTACATGGGGCTGCCTTTGAAGAGTGTCCAGAAACTGCAAATCGTGCAGAATGCAGCCGCGCGAGCAGTCATGGGCCTCCCAAGGCATGTCCATGTTTCTCCAGCACTCCACGAACTGCACTGGCTGCCGATTTTCGGACACAATTCAAAGTGTAATGACCTATAAAGCCCTACATAGCATGGGACCAGATTTCATGGGGGACCGTCTTCTGCCACATGAGTCCCAGCGACCGGTGAAGTCCCACAGAGTTCCCATCAACCAGACAATGTCACCTGGTGGGACCCAGGGGAAGAGCCTTCTCTGTGGGGGGCCCAGCCCCCTGGAATCAGCTCCCCCTGGAGATTTGCACTGCCCCCACCCTCCTCGCCTTCTGCAAGAGTCTTAAGACTCATCGATGCCGCCAGGCTTGAGGGTCTCTAGAGCCTGAGCTTCTGGTCGATGAGGGTGATGTATGCTTGTTGTCTGTATGTGAACGAATGATTTTTAATGTTCCAGGGGTTTTAGAGTAGTTAGTTATATTAATTGGATTCTAGGTTTTTGATATTGTATAAGGTTTTTTTATTATGTTATGAGCCGCCCTGAGTCCTTGGAGGGGGGCAGCATACATATCCAATAGATAGATAGATAGATAAATAGATGGATGGATGGATGGATGGATGGATGGATGGATGGATGGATGGATAGATAGATAGATAGATAGATAGACAGACAGACAGACAGACAGATTAGATAGAAAAGATATAATAGATAGACAGGATAGAGAGGATAAATTGATAGATCGATTAGATAGATCGATTAGATAGATCGATTAGATAGACTAGATAGATAGATAGATAGATAGATAGATAGATAGATAGATAGATAGATAGATACATAGATACATAGATACATAGATAGATACATAGATAGATACATAGATACATAGATAGATACATAGATAGATACATAGATGGATAGACAGGATAGATCGATAGATCGACTAGATAGATTGATTAGATAGACAAGATAGATAGATTAGATAGATAGATAGATAGATAGATAGATAGATAGATACATAGATACATAGATAGATACATAGATAGATACATAGATACATAGATAGATACATAGATAGATACATAGATGGATAGACAGGATAGATCGATAGATCGACTAGATAGATTGATTAGATAGACAAGATAGATAGATTAGATAGATAGATAGATAGATAGATAGATAGATAGATAGATAGATAGATATAAATCAGATAAATAGATAGAATCCTGTGGCACCAGCGGTTCTTCTAAGACCACCCATTTTGAGTTGCTTCAACAGCGAACTTGGCAGCATACAAATTTAAGAAATCAAAAAACAACGAAGGAGCTTTGGGACTGAGGAAGAGTTGGTGTCACCTGGAATGCATAATGGGAGATGGGGGGGAGGAGGTTCCACCCATATTTTGCACCCCAAGACACCCACGTGGGGTGCAGACTCAAAGGAAGGCTGCTCTGATTGTCCCTTGCAGGGCAAAGAACCCGGAAGGATCTGCCCGCCTCTTCCGGGATCTGTGCCTGGCGTGTTGCAACATGGAAGGGGTGGAGAAGACACCTTCCTCGTTTGGGATGTGGGTTCTGCTCCAGAGCCCGCACATGGCAGCAGCACAGCCAGTACGAGGAATTGGGAGGGGGGGGAGGAAGCGGCCTGATTGATCCCGATTCTTGGTATGAGGGTTTTGAACTTTGTTGGGCAGTCGGTTGACCTTGGCCCCGGCTTGCTCCGTCCTGCCATCGATGGCACGTGGGGCTTTGGCAAAGAGTGGGCAGGCGGCTTCTTCACAGGTCACCAGAGCTGCCGCTGGATGAGAGGGTGGCCACGTGCCCAGGCTACCTGGAAGCACCTCCCTGGCCGGGTTCTGCAAACCATGGTTCCCGGCTAAGTGGGGCCCGGGTGGTTTGGGGTTCAGCAGCTGGCAGGGAAAGCAAGGCAGTGTTAAGGCACTGCAGGGAATCCTTGACTCACAAGCACAATTGGGAGCAGCGTTTTTGTTGCTATTCCATTGAATAGCGTGAATTTGTATGCTGCTCCGAATCTTCAGAGAGGGGCTGCATACAATTCAATTCAATTCAATTTATTAGATTTGTATGCCGCCCCTCTCCGAAGACTCGGGGCGGCTCACAACAATAATAAAAACAGTATAACAATGGAACAAATCTAATAATAAAATTATATTAAAAAGCCCCAACAATTTAAAAACCATACAACACATACATACCAAACATAAAATATAAGAAAGCCTGGGGGAGATGTCTTAATTCCCCCATGCCTGGCGATATAGGTCAGTCTTGAGTAACTTGCGAAAGACAAGGAGGGTGGGGGCTGTTCTAATCTCTGGGGGGGAGTTGATTCCAGAGGGCCGGGGCCGCCACAGAGAAGGCTCTTCCCCTGGGGCCCGCCAAATGACATTGTTTGGTCGACGGGACCTGGAGAAGGCCAACTCTGTGGGACCTTATCGGCCACTGCGATTTGTGCGGTAGAAGGCGGTTCCGCAAATCTAATAAATAAATATAATAAATCTAATAAATAATAATAATTTTACCACGGTGTTAAGGGAGCCATTCAGTGATGGGCTCCTATGTGTACAGTGGATCCATGTTTAATTCCAGACATGTTTAAATTCAGTTCCTGTGGATTGACCAACCACATCTGCTGGAAGTTTGTTCCAAGCATCTACGACTCTTTCAGTCAAATAATATTTTCTCATGTGGCTTCTGATCTTTTCCCCAACTAACCTCAGATTGTGCCCCCTTGTTCTTGGGTTCACTTTCCTATTAAAAACACTTCCCTCCTGGACCTTATTTAACCTTTTAACATATTTAAATCTTTCGACCGTGTCCCCCCTTTCCCTTCTGTCCTCCAGACTATATAGATTGAGTTCGTGAAGTCTTTCCTGATCAGTTTGGTGCTTAAGACCTTCCACTATTTTTGTAGCCCATCTTTGGACCTGTTATCAATATCTTTTTGTAAGTGAGGTCTCCACTTCTGGGGACTCAAACCCTAGTCCTCATGATTGCACACACACAAAAAAAGCAACGATGCTCCGCCAATTCCCTGTTTCTTTCCTCTCTGAAGTTAAAAAAACTGAGCAGCCAGACTGCCCCAGCGGTGCGGAGCAGATGGCGAACGTGAGACGTTTTCTCCGCTCTGCTGTTCTCGTGTATCCATGGAGTTCATAGCAGAAGAGAGACGTCAGGCTCTTACTCCACCCCGCCCTCCTTCCAAAGACAACCCAGAGGTTTCTCCTAGTTGCAGGAACGGCTGCTGAGTGTGTGAGGCCTCGAGTAGGATTAGCCAGGAGACGTTGTTGTGCTATTCTATTCGCAGGCTCCGTGGGAAGATCTGGGTGTAACTTTGCGGAGGGGGGAGGAAGTGTTATTAAATTTATTTAGTAGTGATTTCTGACAGTCTCAAACTGGGTGAACAGTGCAGTCAGGTGGTAGGGAAAGCAAGCAGGATGCTTGGCTGCATAGCTAGAGGTATAACAAGCAGGAAGAGGGAGATTGTGACCCCCTTATATAGGGGACCACAAATGTGAGACCACATTTGGAATAATACTGTGTCCAGTTCTGGAGACCTCACCTACAAAAAGAGATTGATCAAATTGAACGGGTCCAAAGATGGGCTACGAAAATGGTAGAAGGTATTAAGCATCAAACTAATCAGGAAAGACTTCATGAACTCCATCTGTAGAGTCTGGAGGACAGAAGGGAAAGGGGGGACATGATCAAAACATTTAAATCTGTTAAAGGGTTAAATAAGGTCCAGGAGGGAAGTGTTTTTAATAGGAAAGTGAACACAAGAACAAGGGGACACAATCTGAAGTTAGTTGGGGGAAAGATCAGAAGCAACATGAGAAAATATTATTTTACTGAAAGAGTAGTAGATCCTTAGAACAAACGTCCAGCAAACGTGGTTGGTCAATCCACAGGAACTGAATGTAAACATGCCTGGGATAAACATAGATCCATCCTAAGATAAATACAGGAAATAGTATAAGGGCAGACTAGATGGACCAGGAGGTCTTTTTCTGCCGTCAGACTTCTATGTTTCTATGGTTCTATCTTTATGTCAGGGATGCCCACTGGATGCAACTTGTAAGACTTTGGGACTCTGCTGGGGAAGAACAAAGACTCCCTTCCTATCCCACTTGTCCTTTTTTTAAAAAAAGGGATGGGGAAGTATCTGGAATGGATATTCCAGAATAAGAATGTGCCTCCTCTTTTACATTGGGGTTTTCCAACCTTTAAGACAGGTGGACTTCAACACCCAGAATCCCCCAGCCAGGTGGAATTGGGTGGGTAGGTAGCATTCCAAATGCGAGGCTGGGTCCCTTTTTGGAAAGTGGCGACGGAGCCCTGGGTAGGAGCTTTTGCCGGGCCTCCTTGTTTTTGATGTGGGGGGAGCAGTGTTCTTAGTGAGGTTTATTATTATTATTATTATTATTATTATTATTATTATTATTATTTATTATTATTAGCCCTTCATGGCATAGGACCAGGATATCTGCGAGACTGCCTTCTGCCACACAAATCCCAGCAACCAGTCAGGTCCCACAGAGTTGGCCTTCTACGGGTCCCGTCAACTAAACAATGTCGTCTGGCGGGACCCAGGGGAAGAGCCTTCTCTGTGATGGCCCCGACCCTCTGGAACCAGCTCCCCCCAGAGATTAGGATTGCCCCCACCCTCCTTGCCTTTCGTAAACTTCTTAAAACCCACCTCTGCCGTCAGGCATGGGGGAATTGAAACATCTCCCCCTGCCCATGTAGTTTTTGTGTATGATTCGATTGTGTGTTGTTTTTTATATATTGGGGTTTCTTTTTTGGACTTTTTAATCTAAAACTGTAATCTAGATTTTTAAATATTAGATTTGTTACTATGTACTGTTCTTCACCATTGTTGTGAGCCGCCCCGAGTCTGCGGAGAGGGGCGGCATATAAATCCAATAAAACTAATCTAATCTATTATTATATTTATTTGGACTTATATGCTGCCCAACTCCCAAAGGACTCTGGGCAGCTCACAACCGAGTAAAATTTATATTAAAATATAATATAAAATCCCCTGAAATAGTTCAAAACAATTAAAACCAGCAATTGACAATCAAAACAGTTTTTTTTAAAAACCCATGCAGTTGCCCCAATATTTGGGCTTCTGGGGAATCAGAGAATTGGCCTCCCCATTTTCTTGTAATGAATTCCTTTCCTTCCTTCAAAGTGTTTTTGGACACGGATCTTGCCCAGCAGAGCGGCTGAAAATGCCGCTGTCTGTGGGTGTTTGCCAGGCACCGTCTTGAGTTCTCCAGCAGCCCCCTTGGGAGCCAGAGGTCTCTTTCCTTGGATGGTTGAGAAGGTCCCTTGGCAGAGCAAACACCATCCCTTCCTAGAGTTTTAAGTCTCCCCATTTCTTGAGGACCAGATGTTTTTCCTCTGATGGGGGCTCTGATGCGTGTTGACTTTCCAGATGTTGCTCCATCGCCACTCCCTGCCTTCTGTGGTAGAGCCAGAACATCTGGAGATGACAGATCCAGCTGTGGTGGCCTTTCTCTGGCCTTTTCCTACCGGCTGTACAAGGGACGAGGGGCAAAACCCGATTTTTGCAAGAGAGAAGAGACCTTGACTTGAGCAAGCTTGGCCAGAGGGGAGTCCAGCAAGCAGGAGCAGTCTATCGGGCTGCAAAATTGGAAGGGGCCCCCTGGAACGCTCCCTCCAAGGGTGGTGAACGTGAATGTGTCAGAAACAAGGAGGCCTTTTCTGAACTAAGTCCGCTGAAGGAAGGCAGGGCGGCGCCTCCCTTCTGATCTGGGCCAGTCTTACCAGTCGCTCTCTGCCACTTCTGGAGGTGGGGAAGGTCCTTCTAAGACCTTATCTGCAGGGCCATCAACTTACCTGCTCATCATCAAGGCCGGGATCTGGAAGGGAAATATGCACGGGGTTGACTTTTGACTCAACCCACGTTTGACACTGATGCTCTTTGCATGAATGGGAGGCAGGTCGGAGTAGCTGCGGTGTGACAATGAGAGCCATACAGTCACACAGTCATAAGTGGGAGGAGATGGGTGATAGGAATGACGAGTATTGTATCTGAGTATTGTATTGGCAGTTCTGAGGATTTAGGGGTCGTGATTTCTGACAGTCTCAAAATGGGTGAGCAGTGCAGTCAGGCGGTAGGGAAAGCAAGTAGGATGCTTGGCTGCATAGCTAGAGGTATAACAAGCAGGAAGAGGGAGGTTGTGATCCCGCTATATAGAGTGCTGGTGAGACCACATTTGGAATACTGTGTTCTGTTCTGGAGACCTCACCTACAAAAAGATATTGACAAAATTGAAGGGGTCCAAAGACGGGCTACAAGAATGGTGGAAGGTCTTAAGCATAAAACGTATCAGGAAAGATTTCATGAACTCCATCTGTAGAGTCTGGAGGACAGAAGAAAAGGGGGGACAGGATCGAGACATTTAAATATGTTAAAGGGTTAAATAAGGTCCAAGAGGGAAGTGTTTATAATAGGAAAGTGAACCCAAGAACAAGGGGGCACAATCTGAAGTTAGTTGGGGAAAAGATCAAAAGCAACATGAGAAAATATTATTTCACTGAAAGAGTAGTAGATCCTTGGAACAAACTTCCAGCAGACATGGTAGATAAATCCACAGTAACTGAATTTAAACATGCCTGGGATAAACATATATCCATCCTAAGATAAAATACAAGAAATAGTATAAGGGCAGACTAGATGGATCATGAGGTCTTTTTTCTGCCGTCAGTCTTCTATGTTTCTATGAGAAAAAACTACTAGTAATAGCATTGCAGACTTAGTAAATAGTTTGACAGTGTTGAGGGAATTATTGGTTTAGCAGAGTGATGGCATTTGGGAAAAAACTGTCCTTGTGTCTAGTGGTCTTGGTGTGCAGGGCTCTGTAGCGATGTTTTGAGGTTATTCTGAATCACTTGTTCCCTTGATATTCATGGTCATTTTGTCCATCTCAGCGCATCTATATATTTTATCAATTGTATTGTTTTCTGATGGTATCATTTTATTTTTCTAGAATTGAACATAGGATATTCTAGCGGCTGTCATTATATGAATCATTATTTAATTAATTATTTTAGGATATCCCCCCCCCCCCACATTCCTAGTAGCATAATTTCTGGTGAAAATTCTATTTCTTCTCTTGGGATCTCTTTTAACCATTTATGGATTACAGTAATCCCTCGCTACTTCGTGGTTCATCTTTCACGGATCTGCTACTTCACGGGTTTTTAAAGGGGGCTTAAATCCATTGAAAATTTTAAATCCATTAAAAATTCATAAAATTCTTCTACAGTACTACTGTAAACTGGTAGGCTATCCCATGTGGTTCCAGATGAGAGACATTATAGAACGACTGTTTAATGCAAAGGGTGGGTTTTAAAAGTCCAAATACTCGTTAAATACATAAAAAATATCTTTCCTCTACTTCACGGAAATTCAAATTTCACGGGTGGTCATGGAACGCATCCCCCGCGAAAAACAAGGGATCACTGTACTTTCCAAAATCTTTTTGGTTTTGGGCAGGGCCACCACAGGTGAAAGAAGGTTCCATTTCCTTCATTACATTTCCAACATTTGGACTTTGTTGTGGTTCAGCCTGAGGCTGCTCAGGGACTGGCTGTGTCTCTGCTGGCTCCATGCCCGGAGGAGGAGGAGGACAGCGAAGAGGAGGGGGCTGAGCAGTCGGACGGGGGAGAGGAAAGTCAGGAATGGGACGAAGGAGAACAGCATGAGAGCCCTGGGGGGGGGGGGCTCTCGCCAGCCAGTAGCTTGGAGTCATTAGGTGATGAAGCACAAGCCATCATTGACATGCGACAGAGACGGTCAGATCAAAGAAAGGAGCAATTAAAGAAGTATTATCAGCACTGAATTAGGAACAGCTGGGCTTGGTTGTGGTCCTCCTTAGCAGGGTTTAAAAGACAGGCAAGCCCTTGAAGCCATGTGGAGTGTTATCAGTTGGAGTTACGGTGTCCTGCTTTGTTCTCGACGTCTCTGTTCCTGGCTTGTGGCCCAGCAGTTTGGAAGACCCGTGGGAGGTGTAGGTCTGCTATCTACACCCTCGTCTTGGCAGCAAGAATCCTGTATTGCTGCATGGACTTTTGCCTTCGTGGATATATTTGAAGATACAGTGTTTTCCTGTTTGTAAGGACATTTTCTGTTACCTGTGTTTTTCTTGAATTTTATAAACTGCCTTTGCCTTTTATCGGTGTGTCTGGCTTCTCTTTTTGGGTTGGTCTTGGCTTCCGGAGTGACCCAGACAGAACAGACTTTAAATTTGAGTCGATTTTTGCCAATCTAGAGGGTGGTAAAATACCATCTATACAGCATTTTGTAAACATTTTCTTTGAAGGCCGTTGGTTTTGTTATTTTGAAGTTTAAATTCCATGATTTTTCATGATTTACAACCCCTCTTCTATCCTTCTGCTCCTTCCTTGCAAGGGTCATCTCTCTCTTACTTGCTGGTGGATTTTGCTTCAGGGGGTAGAGTCTGTGAAGGCAATTTGGATGCGGGAAGCGTTTCAGCTGGCTACAGTCCTTCCCCAACCTTTGCAGGAAATGCAATGCACCTTTTACCATAGTGCAGTGATTCCCAGCCTTGGCCACTTGAAGATATTTGGACTTCAACTCCCAGAATTCCCCAGCCAGCATCCTTCAAATGGCCAAGGTTGGGAAACCCTGCCATATTGCAATGTGCTGCACTTCTCTTCTGCAGGGACCAAAACACAGACGGGGTGAATCTTGTACAGGGTCTTTAACGTCTTCCTAATAGACCTGCTTCTAAAAAACACCGGGTTGCAAAGAAGGAGAAAAAAAACAGCCTTTCTTGCAAACTTTGGGAGCTGTTCCCCCGGCTAGGGTCCTTTTTTAAAAAATCCACCTGCAGGAGGCTCAGAACGAGGTCCAAACTTGTCCACTCAATTGAATTTTTAATTCATTGCTAGGGTTTCTCTTTCGGTTAGGCCTTTGCCTCGGAAGTCTGGAGCTAGGCCAGGCTGAGGTTTCTGGAGCCCTTTTGCTGCTTCAAGGGCTGGCACTGTGCATTGGACGCTGAACGCTCTGGGAAATGGGCTTTACTCCCTAGACGGCCTGGAGCAATTGGAATTCGGGAAGTTTTTTGCTGAGTGGTTATGAGCAGCTCTTTAGGGGAAAGAAGGGAGGGAGCAGGTGCTAAGGGGAAACGGTGATGTGTGCTCGCCCCCGTGGCTCTGAGTGCTAGTGGAGTCCAGCGCAATTCTGCTACTGCACCTGGGCAGGTAGCAAAATTGCGTGCGGACATGCAGGTGCGTCCAGGTGCAGTAGCAGAATTGCACTGAACTCCGCTAGCCCTCAGAGCCACGGGGGGCGAGCACACGTCACCGTTCCACCTTAGCTGCCCACCTCTGGGAGGGAGATGGGAGGAAGGGCAAGGAAGAGTGGATGGATGGAGAGTGTTGTGGTTAGCTCTGGCCCAGCTCCTGCCCCAAGGACTGTGGATGTGAGGGAGACATCCACATGCTGCAGGCCTGTTTTGCCCCCGGTGGAATCTGCTAATGAAGGCTCCTCTGACCAAGAAGACATGAGTGACAGGGAGGAGGAGAGTGTGGCAGACAGCTCAGAAATAGATCAATTATCTCTCTCCTCCTTGGATTCAGAACAAGAGTTAATGATACAGCCACGCATGCGGAGAGCGATGCATAGGCCACAACAACTGAGAGATTATTATCAAAGAAAATGAGGCCACCTGTGGTTGGGTGGGGCTGTGGTCATTAGGGAGGCTGCTATAAAGAGCAGCCTGTGGGTTTGGCCATTGTGGAGGATTATCTGATCCTTGTGTTTCGTGCCTGCCTTGCTGACTTTGACCTTTTGTGTGCTGATTTTTCCCCGCTTTGAAACTAAACCAGAGCAAAGTGTGTTTCACTTTGTGAAAGAAGAAGGACTGTGAATTGCCTCACAGCTGCAAGCTAAGTATCACAGAACTGATAAGGGACTTGTACAAATTACCAGTTTGTTTGGAGACCAGTGCTCTTTGCTATACAAAAAGAGTGCTCTGTTTATTTGCATTTTCGGTATAAAGAACATTGTTTTGAATTTTCAAACGTGTGTGTGTCTGAAATTGTATCTGTGCATTTTTGGGAGGATTCTACCAGAGAGCTCGACAGAACAGAGGGATGGGGGAAAAATTGGATAGATGAAAGGAAGGAAAAAGAGGGAGGGAGGAAATGTCTTTAAAAGGTGTGTGCAAAAACTCTTGAGACTTTAGGGCCAACTCCCGTGAACTTGCATTTTTCATAAATGCCATCAACGGAATCTTGCTAACCATCCCGCCTCCCCAGCTTGAATCTCGAAATGTTCCTATTCTTTTCAACAAAGGGGTGGATCCCAATGGTCCTAGGTCCAGACTTCTTCCTCCTCTTCCACCCTGTGATCCGGGGAGGTTGGGGCCCTTGACTTCAAACCTCCAGTGATGGGGGGGAGGTTGTTCTGCTCCTCCACCAAGGGGCTAAAGACCCCTGGGCGGGACATGGGTTTGTGGTAGGATGCCCCCACTCCCTATGTCCACTGTGTGGTCTCCAGAGGAGAGGAGAAAGGGGGCTGGGGCTGACCAGGGAGAGGAAGTGGGAAGCTTTTTTTTGCTGGAGACCCTTTAAGAGCTGCCTCTCTTTCTTTCTCCCTGCCAACTATTCACTCCCGTTGACCCTGCTGCGCCTCGGAGAAGCCAAGTTGGATTTGGCTGAAAAGATTCATTTGTCCGTCCACTCCTGCCGGGCCGGGCTGAATGGATTCTCCAGGGAGCAGGAGGGAAAGATCTTTGGACGTTGCTCTGGGCTCCAGCTCTTTATTAATCGAGCCTTTCTTTCCGAGTGGGCTCCACTCCACCTCATTGCGTGGGAGGCCTTGGCTTCCTTGACTCATCAGCAGAGGGGTCGGTCAGGCTGAAAGACCACCAGCATCTTTTGGACTGGTTCAGAGAGACAACGGACCGAGCCTGGCCCTTCTTGCAGGATACGTCAACCCATTCCAGCTCGGCCTCCCTGACTTTTTAACCAGCTGTGCAGGAATTTTTTAAAAATACAGCATTTTTACATGTTTTCATATTTTTCTTTCAATTTTATTAATTTGTTTTAATTAACTTTCTATATAATATTTTTTTATCCTTTCTTTCCTCTAACCAATTATAAAAATTCTCCCATATCTTATAATATTCTGAGTCTTCTTTCCCTTCTAGCTTTTTTGACAACATATCCATCTCTGCGCAATCCATCACTTTTTAAATCACCATTCTTTCTTCTGGCATTCTATCGCATTTCCATTGCTGACCATCCACTTCTTGCTTTGATGACCCTCCAATGTGATTCTTCTCTTCTTTTCTTCTTCCAGATGGTGGAGCATGGGTTCCCCAACCAGCCCAGCTCCTTGGCCTTTGACCCCAAGCTGCGCATTATGGCCATCGGAACCAAATCGGGAGCGGTCAAAATGTATCCTTCTCATCACAACAACAATGGAGGCCTTTCTGGGCATGGAGTTCTGGCGAAGACGAGACCCCCCTTGAAGTCTGCAACAGGGTTTGGGGAAAGGACCCCCAGTCCTTGAGGAGACGGGAACGAGGGTGGGTGGGTTCTTGCTGTTGGAGCGTCTACAATGGGTCTCCTGGGAATTATGAGTGCAACCCATTCTGAGATGGAATCCCCCAATTTGAGAGTCTCCAAAGATAGTTGGCATTGCAACGTGATTGAGGGTTGGGGAAAGAATGAAGCTGCCAACTTAAGGAGAGTTTATTTTACTTATTTATTTTATTTTATTTGTTTTGTCAAGTACATACTGGTGGTATACAAAGATATAATATTTATATGTATGATACTGGTAAAAGAGAAACATTAGGATGGAAGGAACTCTGGTGCACTTTTGCACAGCCCTTACTGACCTCTTAGGAATTGGGAGAGGTCAACAGTGGAGAGTCTAAGAGTAAGGTTTTGGGGGTTAGGTGATGATACTACAGAGTCTGGAAGTGAGTTCCATGCATCAACTACTCGGTTACTAAATCCGTATTTCCTGCAGTCGAGTTTGGAGCGGTTCATCTTGAGTTTGTATCTGTTGTGCGCTTGTGTGTTGTTGTGGTTGAAGCTGAAGTAGTCATTGACAGGAAGGATGTTGTAGCAGATGATTTTATGGGCTATGCTTAGGTCGTGTTGAAGGCGACGTAGTTCTAAGCTTTCTAAACCTAGGGTTTTAGATGGGATTCAATCTACGCGCAGCTGTGAAAGTCCAACATGGATGGGTATAGAAGGCAGCATTAAGTTAGAAACCTCTCATTTATAGTTTTGAAGGATGTTGGCTAAGATCTAGCTAGCTGATAAATGGATCGGAGGGGAAGGAGTTGGGAGGTTTTCCCTGGGTTCTTACCTGGACCCACAATCCATCGTTGTTATGTGGAGGCTGTATATGTGCGCGTGTTGTGCGAGGGGCATTTGGAAAACCGCTCTGAGTCTCCACGGGCCTCTTTTCGAGCTGGAGCCTTGGCATGCTTGCTCGGCGATGCCCCGTCTCCATGGAGTTGGCAGGCTCCGAGTACAATACAATACGTTCCTTCTCTCGGGCCTTGCCTTCTCCGCCTTCCCTGCTCCTGTTTGATCTTTCCTGCTTATCCTCACCTTCTCCTTTTCCTGGGGGGCAGGGGGTGGGCTATCTCAGAGCAGGGCCCAGCCTGTGGGAACAACTGCCCTCTTCCAAACTTCTATCCATTCTAAAGTCCTTTTCCCCCTAGCTGAGACAGGAATGCCAACCTCCCCGCTAGCAGCTGGAGAGAGAATTGGATGGCATTCCCACTGGGTTGAGTTTTAAATACATGGCATAAAGGAGGCCGGTGGGGATTGTCTCCAGTCATACTTGGGTAACCTCTGTTTCCTGAATAAGCCAGCATGGGTTGGCTCCATCCAATCAATTCTTGCTGATACATATCTGTATTTACATTTGAAATTTCTTATGAATCATGTAGTGCCCAGCATCTTCGTAGATCAACTGATTTACACCCTGTTGTGTTTGGAGATTAAAGTTGGCGTTTGGGGCATCTGAGTTGGGGGAGTTTTCCCCAGTCCTTCGGCCACCGACCCCTTCCTCCCTTCCTCGCTGCCCCAGACTTTCCTTCCAGCATCTGTGGCGCACTGGGAGCCTGGCTTGGCGATGCGACAGAACATGTGCAGCTTGGCAGGAGGACGGAGGAAATGGCTGAAGAACAGAGGATCCAGTCTTTGGGGTGGGGCGGGGGGGGCACTCTCAGCAGGGCCGGTCGGAAACAGCTGAGGCTGCTTAGAAAAACCCTTTTGGTCCAGCGCTGTCTCCGCTTTGGGGTCTTTCTCCCTGGGGCCCTTTGCCAAGGGAACCGGGGTGTGAGTGAAATAATATTTAGACTTATATACCTCTTCCTAGTGCTTTTACAGCCCTCTCTAAGCAGTTTACAGAGTCAGCATATATTGCCCCAAACAATCTGGGTCCTCATTTGACACCCCCACCCTCGGAAGGATGGAAGGCTGAGTCAACCTGGAGACGGTGATGAGATTTGAACTGCTGAACTACAGCTAGCCTCCAGTGCTGCACTCTAACCACTGCGCCACTGTGGCTGACAGACACCTAGATGGATGGATGGATAGATAGATAGATAGATAGACAGATAAATAGATAGATAGATAGATAGATAGATACATAGATACATAGATAGATAGATAGATAGATAGATAGATACATAGATAGATACATAGATACATAGATTCATAGATAGATAGATAGATACATAGATAGATACATAGATACATAGATTCATAGATAGATACATAGATAGATACATAGATAGATACATAGATAGATACATAGATAGATACATAGATTCATAGATAGATACATAGATAGATACATAGATAGATAGACAGATCGATGATGGATAGATGGATGGATGGATAGATAGATAGATAGATAGATAGATAGATAGATAGATAGATAGATAGATGGATAGATGGATGGATGGATAGATGGATAGATGATGAATAGATAGATGATAGGTAGATGATAGATGGACAAATGACAATGGATGGATGAATTGATGGATGGATAGGTAGATAGAGACTGTGGATTGATAGATGGATCAATAGATAGATAGATAGATAGATAGATAGATAGATAGATAGATAGATAGATAGATGGATAGGTGGATAGGTGGATAGGTGGATAGGTGGATAGGTAGATAGGTAGATAGGTAGATAGGTGAAAGGAATGATAGGACAAGGGTGGCATCAAAAAATCTGAATAAATAAATAAATGATGAGAAATAATTAATAGTAATAGCAGACTTAGTAAATAGTCCTCCATGGAAGGCAGGTGGGCAGCCACTGTTTTTTCTGCAGTCCTGATTCTCCTCTGAAGTCTGTGTCGGTCCTGTTGGGTTGCAGAACCGAACCTGACAGTTATAGAGGTGCAGATGACAGACTCAATGATTCCTCTGTAGAACTGGATCTGCAGCTCCTGGGGCAGTTGGAGCTTCCTCAGGAGGAACCCACTGCTGATTCAGTGCTTTGGGGTGGGGGATGGATGGGGTGAGGGAGGCATGAAAATCCTCACCTGGACCGCACTGTGACCTCTCTCACCCTCTGGGTCTTCCCTTGGGGCAAGAAGGGAGACGGCCACGTGCTTTCTGCACTGACCAGCCCAGCCCCCCCTCCACCAGTTTCTCTGCTCCTCCCGCAACGGCAGAATGGATAGTGGTTGGTGCCAGTTCTCTAAAGGCAGCCCCCTCCTCTCTTTCCCCGATTGGAGAAGAGAGGGGCTGGGTCTGCAGGGGGCTGAGCTGTTTCTCCGCATTTGAATGGCTGAATGGATTTTGGGGTCACTTCCCAAGAAACTGGGGCAGAAAAATCACGTGGCTCTTTTTTGCTTTGGTGGCTTCCCCTTCCAACGGCAGCATTCGCACGGTTCCATTTGTCTGCTGGTTTCTGCCGTCCTTGGAGGGTGGGGGATGGGATGACTGGGTTTGGCTTCTTTCGTCTTCACCTCCGAAGGGACCCTTCATCATGTTTTGGGGTGGGTGGGACAGAAATACCCCATTATGGGAACAGGCAGAGTTTTTCTTTTGAGATCTTGCAACAGTTGCTCTAAAATAGCATTTAGACCTAGCAATTAGATTTATATGCCACTTCATAGTGTTTTTACAGCCCTCTGTAAGTGGTTTACGGAATCAGCATATTGCCCCCAACGATCTGGGTTTTCATTTTACCTCATTTAGAAAGGAAGGAAGGAAGGAATAAGGAAAAGGAAGGAAGGAATACCAATAAATAGCCCTTAGATATATCACCCCGAACAATCTGGGTCCTCATTTTACCTACCTCGGAAGGAAGGAAGGAAGGAAGGAAGGAAGGAAGGAAGGACCAATGGCCCTTAGACTTATATCCTGCTTCACAGTGCTTTTCCAGCCCTCTCTAAGCCCTCTCAGCCTCTTGCCCCCAACAATCTGGGTCCTCATTTGACCCACCTTGGAAGGATGGAAGGCTGAGTCAACCTTGAACCATTGGTGAGATGTGAACTGCTGAACTACAGCCAGCAGTTATGGACCAATTCTTGAAGGCTTTGAAGCCTCTCGAAAGGATTGTTTTGTGGGTGGGAGAAACCTTGAGGGTCCCCACGAGGATTCAGACTTGTTTGTGGCTGAACTGGGCCAACGTCTTCTCCGCTGGTGGGTAAACCTAATTCCCACCCGGTCAATACGGCATTGGGGAAAACAAAGGGAATTCCCTTCCTGCAACGCCCCTGGGGACCCCCCAGGGAGTTCTGGGGAGCCGTTTCTTAAAAGCTGTGGGAGGTGCAGGGGTGCCGTTGCCTTTGGCTGCTTCTCGGGGTCAGCCACGGGTGTGGTTCTCCTTCCTGGCTTGGGTGGCTGCCTGCGGCTGAAGGGCGTGGACTGTTTTCTCCGTGGATGCCAAGATCTTTCTCCCCCGGAGGAAGCTGTGAAGTTGGCTTGGTGCATCGGACCTCTGGCAGACCTCCCGTCTCCCCTGGGGTGGGGGTGTTAAGGGGTCTGCTAAGGCCCCCTCCCTCCCATCCCTTGTCTTTGCTTTCTCCACCCAAGGCAGCTCCAAATGACTCATGCACCAAAGGACAGATTGGGGACTCGCTCGGACACAAGCGGGCATCACTTGGAAGGTTTATTATGGCAGCGTTCCCCAACCTTGGCAACTTGAAGATATTTGGACTTCAACTCCCAGAATTCTGGGAGTTGAAGTCATAGAAACATAGAAGATTGACGGCAGAAAAAGGCCTCCTGGTCCATCTAGTCTGCCCTTATACTATTTCCTGTATTTTATCTTAGGATGGATCTATGTTTATCCCAGGCGGGTTTACATTCCTGTGGATTGACCAACCATGTTTGCTGGAAGTTTGTTCCAAGCATCTTCTACTCTTTCAGTAAGATACTATTTTCTCACGTTACTTCTAATCTTTCCCCTAACTAACCTCAGATTGTTCCCCCTTGTTCTTGTGTTCACTTTCCTATTAAAAACACTTCCCTCCTGAACCTTATTTAACCCATTTCAATGTTTCGATCGTGTTCCCCCTTTCCCTTCTGTCCTCCAAACTACACAGATGGAGTTCGTGAAGTTTTTCCTGATAAGTTTTAGGCTTAAGACCTTCCACCATTTTTGTCGCCCGTCTTTGGACCCGTTCAATTTTATCAATGTCTTTTTGTAGGTGAGGTCTCCAGAACTGGACACTGTATTCCAAATGGGGTCTCACCAGCGCTCTATATAAGGGGATCACAATCTCCCTCTTCCTGCTTGTCATACCTCTAAGTCCACCAGTCTTAAAGTTGCCAAGTTTGAGCATCCCTGGTTTCTGTTACAGTGGCTTGCCCTGTCAGTGGTGGGTGAGGGTGGTCTTAGAAGTTCTTGCGAAGGGCTGCCTGAAACACCCTCGTTTTGAATCTCCTTGGCAAGTTTTAAGAACTCGCAGCCGACTGGGATTCCAGCAACATCCTCTGTGTCCATTTTTTGCTCCTGGATTTGACCAGATGGTGTTTTATTCTTAGAACCTGTCTGAAGCTTCCTCCTCTTCATCTGAGAATAGTACCCAGCTAAGAGCAGCTTTGCTTCCCTTGGTGGAGGGGGGCGGAAGGTGTCATGTTGGTTTGCTTTCAATCCAGCCCTTCTTTGCCACCACGCCTGGGCCAGGGGTCCTGTTTGCAGAGGCCAGGCATGGAGGGCTTCTGGTGGAGGCTACTGAGCCCCAAATGTTTTGCCTTGCGGGGTCAACAAGGGCTGGGAACAAAGAGTGAAGCAATCTGGAACTAAGGATAAATTTCCTGACAGCGAGAAAACCATGAATCAGTGGAACAACCTGCCACTAGAAATTGTAGGTGCTCCACAAAGTCTGGGCTTTGGCCCCTTTGGAACTGAGCCATGGAAGCGGCAGATGAGCATGGACATGCAGTTCCAGTTGCACAAGTAGCATATGTGCACAACCACTTGTGCAAATGGAGGTGTGCATGTATGCTCACCTTCCACATGTGTGTAAACCAGTGGTTCCCAGCCTTTTTCTTTTTTTGCCTCCTGTGGCAAACTGTTCCACCGGTTTATTACCCTTACCATTAGAAAGTTTTTTCTGATATCTCATCTTGCAGTTCCATTCCATTGTTTCTAGTCCTTCCATGTGCTAGTGAGAACAATGCTGACCCCTCTGCTCTATGACAGCCCTTCAGATATTTGTAGACAGCTATCAATTTTATTTTATTTATTTGCTTGTCAATCAAGTATAGGATAGTAGTAGTTTATATAAACATATCAAAGAAAGTAATGATAAAAAAGACGGTAGGACAGGGACGGTAGGCACAATGGTGCGCTTATGCGCGCCCCTTACAGACCTCTTAGAAAAGGGGAGAGGTCAATGGTAGACAATCTAAGGTTGAAGGTTTGGGGTTTGGGGAAGAAACCACAGAGCCAGGGAGTGAATTCCAGGCACTGATCACTCTGAAGTTGTATTTTCTGCAGTCGAGTTTGGAGTTTGGTTTACACTGAGTGTGAATCTATTACGTGTGTGTGTGTTGTTGCGATTGAAGGTGAAGTAGTTATTGACAGGTGAAGTCATTAACAGGAAGGGTCTGTCGCTTCTGGGGGAGACACACTTCTAATGTCCCCTCCACCATCTCCAAATCCACCTGCAGGGAGAGCAGTTGGTTGACCCTTTGCGATTCACCCTACAGCTTTGGTTCCCAGGATTCAAGTCAATGGTTGACCTTCCCATTGGCGAAGGTTTATTTTTATTTGTTGATTGATTTTGTCCAATACACAGTGAGGGTTTTAGTGGGTATACACATAGTAAAATACATGATGAAGGTTATAGAGGAGATACTCATAGTAAAATATATCTAAGAAAGAATAGATAAGAAGATATAGGAATAGAACATATCAATGAAAGAATAGAAGAAGAGATATAGGAATAGAAGGAAGGTATAGGAGATATAGAAGAGCAACAGGACAGGGGATGGAAGGCACTCTAGTGCACTTGTACTTGCCCCTTACTGACCTCTTAGGAATCTGGAGAGGTCAACCGTAGATAATCTAAGGGTAAAGTGTTGGGGGTTTGGGGATGACACTGTGGAGTCCGGTAATGAGTTCCACGCTTTGACAACTCGGTTACTGAAGTCATATTTTTTACAGTCAAGTTTGGAGCGGTTAATATTAAGTTTAAATCTGTTGTGTGCTCTTGTGTTGTTGCGGTTGAAGATGATTGATCCAAGAGGCCCCCCTCCAACCCCAAAGTTGATCATCCCTCCCTTTTGTTGGATTGTGGCTTGGATTTGTGCGCCACCCAAGCCTCGCCTCTCCCCCCATTCTTTGAAAAGTAGGTCACACACCAGCGTGGTAAACAAAGCCCAGCATGGTAATTTGTGCCTGGGGGCAGGGGGGGGAGAAGGGGGCTGCAGAGAGGAGCGAAGTGGGAGGGGGATTGATGTGTGCCGAAATTGGATTCCTCTTAAGCCCAGGAGTCGACCTTAAGGCAAATGTCCCTTCTTCAGCCATGGGCTCCAGTTCTTAGATAAATATTGCCAGCTGAGTCTGTTTGCTCCATCAGTTTCTTCCAATAGTTTTTGCTGGTTTATTTTTCTTTTTGTTTTAAGCAAAAACGATTTTTGGTTTTGCAAGGCCGAGAGGCGCTGGGGGAAAATCAAATGGCCTCTTTTTTCCCTATATTTCTCCTCCTCCTTTTGGCAGCTTCATTCAAAGATGAAGCGATGGTGTCATTTCCTCCCTTCGTGTAAACACGCACGTTTTGGAGAATTCCCCAGCCAGGCTAGAAAAGTTGCTGAGTCTCTTTTTTTAATGGATATTATTATTAAAAACAAACTGGTGGTGCTTGGAAGGCTTTCCAACCTGTACAATTGCAGCCTTGTGGGGGTGCACAGCCTAGTTTGAGCATCCTTGTGCAAAGCCTTGGCAACTTTTAAGACTTGGGGACTTCAATTCCCAGAATTCCCTGTGCTGTCTGGGGAGTTTTGGGAGTTGAAGTCCTCAAGTCTTAAAGTCGCCATGTTTGGAGAGCCTTGTATTAAGCCATGGAGTAGGAGCAGAGGACAAATCGAAAGCATTTAAGCTTGTATGAACACTAGAACAAAGCCAACATTGGCCACTTGCAGGAGATCATTATTGTGTGAATGGGGTCTCTGCTCTTTTGCTGACCCAGGCAAACTTTTGGAAGAAAGAAGGAGCTTTAGGGGCCAAGGCAGGAATTAGGATCTCTTGCCAATGGGTGTCCATCATTGGTGATAGTTTCTGAGCAGTGTTTGGATAAACAGAGGCAACGAAAGACCCTTTCCTAGTGGAATGTCCTGACCATGGCTGAAGGGTCAACTGGGAAACTTTCAGGGGCGGTTAGGGCATGTCGTATTGTCGTACCTGTTTGTTTTTTTAAAAATCTCCCTTTAACCTTCGAAGAGTCCTGAAAGAGGATTTCAAGAAACATAAAAACCTAGAAGATTGATGGCAGAAAAAGACCTCCTGGTCCATCTCCTCTGCCCTTATACTATTTCCTGTATTTTATTTTAGGATGGATCTATGTTTATCCTAGGCATGTTTCAATTCAGTTCTTGTGGATTGACCAACCACGTCTGCTGGAAGTTTGTTCCAAGCATCTACGACTCTTTCTGTAAAATAATATTTTATCACGTTGCTTCTAATCTTTCCCACAACTCAACCTCAGATTGTGCCCCCTTGTTCTTGGGTTCAATTTCCTATTAAAAACACTTCTCTCCCGAACCTTATTTAACCCTTTCACGTATTTAAATATTTCGATTATGTCCCCCCTGGGTTGAAGATAATGATGATGATGATGATGATAATAATAATAATAATAATTATTATTATTATTATTATTATTATTGTTGTTGTTGTTGTTATTATTATTATTATTTATTGGATTTGTATGCCACCCCTCTCCGAAGACTCAGGCTGGCTCACAACAACAACAACCAATATGGTACAAATCCAATAATTAAAAACTAAATTTAAGAAACCCACTATGATCAAGTAGGTCTTCCTTTTCCGTTGGTGAGACTCTTCCTTGACTCTGGGCCTCCTGAAGCTATGGTGCCCCCGGAGTGGAATTCACAGGATTGCACAAAGAGACGGCCACTGTTACTCAGATGCACTTTCTACCTGGACAGGTAAGAAAAGAAGAAGAATAAATACCTGCATTTGGCTTGTCTGCGTGGCTGCTTAGGCTGACCCTATGAACCAGAGTTTAGAAAGTTTGGAAAGTGGGTGTAGTCACGTTAGCAGCTGTATGAATTATTTAATGTGTTCATTTATTCATTTATTCCATTTCTAAGTGGCTTACAATTATAAGGCAATTCAAAATTAAACAATGAAGACAGTCAGGATATTATAAAGTGCTCATACCACTTTATAAGGCCTGGGTAAGGCCACACTTGAAAACCGGCATTCAGTTTTGGTTACCATGATGCAAAAAGGATGTTGAGAGTGAGACTCTAGAAGGAGTGCAGAGAAGAGCCACAAAGAGGATTAAGGGGGCTGGAGGCTAAAACATACGAAGAACGGTGGCAGGAATTGGGCATGGCTAGTTTAATGAAAAGAAGGACCAGGGGAGACAGGGTAGCAGCCTTCCAATATCTCAGGGGCTGCCCCAAAGAAGAAGGAGTCAACATATTCTCCAAAGCACCTGAGGGTAGAAGAAGCAACTGGTGGAAACTAAACAAGGAGAGAAGCAACTTAGAACTAAGGAGAAATTTATTGACAGTCAGAACGGTGGATCAGCGGAACAGAAGTTGCCCCAACACTTTTCAAGCAGATGTTGGAGAACTATCTGTCTGAAGTAGCCTAGGGTTTCCTGCCTAAACAGGGGGTTGGACTAGAAGACCTCCAAGGTCCCTTCCAACTCTGTTGTTGTTGTTGAAATAAATAAATAAATTGTAATATTGCTCCATGGTTGGATGAAATAATGTGAAGGAGAGGCAGTTTGGCCTAGTGGTTAGAAACTGGGAGCTGGGCAAGTCCTAGTCCTGCCTTAGGAGGATTTTGTGCCAGCCACACACTCTCGGCCCAGCCCACCTTGCAGGGGGGTTATGGGGAAAAAGAGGAGGATGCGTTTGCCACCTTGAGTTGTTTGTGGAAATAATAAAGGCAGGATAGAAATAAATTAAGGGTGTGGCATGGGGAGGGGGCTTCTTGGAGGCGAGGTTTGGAAGGGCCCCTAAGGATGCTTTCAAAAACCCCTTCGATTTCCTGCAGGGCCTCCTCCTGTCCCTTCTGGATGACAACACGCTGCACCTCTGGGACGTTTACCAAAAAGACGGCTACTCCCACCTGGAAGAGACCCGGAGTTTTGTGCTCCCCGGACGGCCAGGGTTAGACAACGCTAAGTACTCATGGCTTTTGTCCCCCCCCCCCTTCCTTCCTTCCTTCCTTTCTCTTTTTCTTTCTTCCTTTCTTTCCTTCCTTCCTTCCTTTCTTTTTCTTTCTTTCCTTCCTTCCTTCCTTTCTTTCTTTCTTTCTTTCTTTCTCTTTTTCTTTCTTTCCTTCCTTCCTTTCTTTCTTTCTCTTTTTCTTTCTTTCCTTCCTTCCTTCCTTTCTTTCTTTCTCTTTTTCTTTCTTTCCTTCCTTCCTTTCTTTCTCTTTTTCTTTCTTTCTTTCCTTCCTTCCTTTCTTTCTCTTTTTCTTTCTTTCTCTTTTTCTTTCTTTCTCTTTTTCTTTCTTTCTCTTTTTCTTTCTTTCTTTCTTTCTTTTTGGTCGGGGGGTTCCAGGGACCCTAGGCAAAAGTGAGGGGGGGATATTCAGCCTCCAACCCCCTCCTGGCTGTTTTCTTGTCTTTTCTTGTCTCTTGCTTGATGGAGAGGAGGGAGGGAAGTCCAGCTGAGTGGACAAGGCATAGCCCTGAATGGGCAGGAGGGCTGCTGGGGGGAATCACTGGGGCAAAAGTTTCTATCTGCTCCAGATTTTGCAAAGGGGGGGGGAGTGCAGTTGAGGGTTTGGCTACAGCAGTGGTTCTCAACCTTTCCAATGCCGCGGCCCCTTAATACAGTTCCTCGTGATGTGGTGACCCCAACCATAAGTCGAGCGCCAATTCTCCCCGATCGATCTTTCCATGCAGCTCATTCTGTTGGGCAGTGATGGCAATAATAATTTTTTGGCAATAATAATTTTTCCTCGGGTGCCGAAAGAGTGTGTGAGCACATGCACGAGTGCCCACACCCATAATTTAATGCCTGGGGAAGGTGAAACAGCTCCCCCCCACCGGAGGCTCTCTGGAGGCTGCAAACGGCCTCTTTCCCAACTTCTGGTGGGCCCAGTAGGCTCCTGGTTCACCTTCCCCAGGCTCCAAAGTCTTGGAACACGAGGAGGGTAAAAACGCCCTCCCCCTTCCCCTCCGGAGGCTCTTTGGAAGCCAAAAATGCCCTCCCAGAGCCTCTGTGCAAGCCAAAAGTCAGCTGACCAGCACACCCATGCACTTTGGAGCTGAGCTAGGGCCGTGGCTCGAATGCCAGCAGATATGGCTCCAGTTGCCACCTGTAGCACCCGTGCCATAGTTTCGCCATCCCTGCTGTAGAGAGTGTGCCAAATACATCGTAGCATCCATAAACGATGCCCCCTCGGCTGCAAAGCTGCCCAATTGCTCTGAAATAACTTTCCCCAAAGGTTCTGAAAACCGCTGGCCAGGCGATCCGGTTCTGGTCCCAAGAGGCTTCTCTTTCTTCTGACAGTTCTCCTCCCAGCATCACCCGAGTGACGGTCATCCTCCTGGGCTCCACCTGCAGCATCGCGTACCTGGGCACTGAAGTGGGGGGCATCTACTTCCTGGGGCTCCCTGGCCTGACGCTGATGGAAGACAGCACCCTCTACCAAGATGAAATCCTGCAGAGGTGAGCAGCTCTCGAGAAACCCGGGGCTTGAGGTCAGCGGGCATAAGTCCACCTGGGTGGTCAGTGGGAGAACTTTATCAGTGTGTGAAGAACCAGACAACCATTGAAGACATGGGATTATCAAGGAGGAGTTCAGTCCTAGGTGATATTCCGTTATATTACGATATAAGGTAAAAGGAGGTTTGTGAGAATGTTAAATGCCGAGTCATTGGGTGTAAACTGCAACGTGATTGGGCCAGAGCATTATAAAATGCAAAGCAACTTTGCAATGAGCATCTTGCTGCTGATATTGTTAGTTGGTTGGCTGGAGCAGTTTGAGCATGAATTAAGTTATTGAGTTACGGAGAAATTAAGATATTAATACGGAGAAACCTGGATTGGTTTAGCATCTACATATAAGTAAGCTTTACTACATATAGTTAAAGTGAAGTTTGTTCCTGTAAATGGAAGACTAAGACAGAATATATTTTGATTGCTTCTGAAGAGTAAAACTGTTTACTGCTGTTTTTCTACAAAAGTGTCTTCGTTATTTCTCTGCATTGGTTCCTAAATTGCCACACTATAAATTCCGGTTTCTTGCCAAATCCTACTGTGTAGCTATAGTAGTATAGCTATTATATATGTAGCTTGTAGTATATCTGGACAAGGATGCCTTCTGAGGGAAGCACCAAATGCTAGAACAAGAGCTCAGGGGATGCCAGAGGTCTTCACCAAAGCTTCACCAAAATTCTTCTTAATATCTTTGTGAGTGACATAGGGGAAGGTTTAGTAGGGGAAGGTTTGCCTATTTGCCGATGACTCTAAAGTTTGCAATAGGGTTGATATTCCTGGAGGCGTCTGTAATATGGCAAATGATTTAGCTTTACTAGAGAAGTGGTCAAAGCAATGGAAACTGCAGTTCAATGTTTCCAAATGTAAAATAATGCACTTGGGGAAAAGGAATCCTCAGTCTGAGTATTTTATTGGCAGTTCTGTGCTAGCAAAAACTTCAGAAGAGAAGGATGTAGGGGTCGTAATTTCTGACAGTCTCAAAATGGGTGAACAGTGCAGTCAGGCGGTAGGGAAAGCAAGTAGAATGCTTGGCTGCATAGCTAGAGGTATCACAAGCAGGAAGAGAGAGATTGTGATCCTGCTGTATAGAGCGCTGGTGAGACCCCATTTGGAATACTGTGTTCATTATTTTGCACTGCAAGCAGGGTGGGTCTTAATGTGAGGTTGAGTTCTTCTGTCCCCATGGCTGATGCCACACAAATGAGGTCACATCTGCAGAACGGCACCTGGGGTCCTTTAGGGTCCATAACTACCTTAATACTTTGGAAAAGGAGATCACACAGGTGAAGCATCCACTTTCTCTCACCTTTCTAGCGTGCCTGAAGACTACCGATGTGGGAAGGCCCTGGGGCCAGTAGAGTCCCTTCAGGAACACCCTCAAGACTCCTCCAAAATCCTCATCGGATACAGCAGAGGCCTGATGGTCCTGTGGGACCGAAGCTCAAGAGAAGTTCACCATCTTTTCCTGGGCAACCAGGTAGGTTGCCTGGCTGGGTTGTATGGAGCCTGCCTTCCTTCCTTCCTTCCTTCCTTCCTTCCTTTCTTCCTTCCTTCCTTCCATCCTTCCTTCGTTCCTTCCTTCCTTCCTTCCTTGGTTCCTTCCTTCCTTCCTTCCATCCTTCCTTCCTTCCTTCCTTCTTTCCTTCCATCCTTCCTTCCTTCGTTCCTTCCATCCTTCCTTCCTTCGTTCGTTCCTTCGTTCGTTCCTTTGTTCATTCCTTCCTTCCTTCCTTCCTTCCTTCTTTTCTTTCTTCCTTCCTTCCTTCCTTCCTTCCTTCCACAGCGGGTCAAATGGAGACCCAGATTGTTGGAGGCAAATATTCTGATTCTGTAAACTGCTTAGAGAGGGCTGTAAAAGCAGGAGGAAGCAGTATATAAATCTAATTGCTATTGTTAATTACCTGAGACCTTGAGGAGCTGGAATTGGCCCTCAGGGGAGATTAGCGGGAGGTTGAAGGGAACAGGGAAGGACTTGGAAGATTACCCACCCTGATTACCCAAGATTAAAAGCTGATCCCTCTGGGTAACCAGGATCAAAAGTCTGCAGTGGCTGGAGGGACCCAGTAGACCCCTCTCGCAATGTCTTGCAGCCACCTGGCCTTGATTGACAGCTCTCCTTTCAGCCTCTTTTTCTCCTCTGTGCCCAAGGCTGGATGGCTTAGCTTGGGTCTGCGGCTTTTTTGCAGCAACTGGAAAGCGTCAGCTGGGAGCGGAGCGGCCGGACCCTGGTCAGTTCTCACAGCGACGGGGGCTACGCTTTATGGTCGATGGCAAACGGTTCGGCCAAGACCCTGCAACCCACCACGTCTACCGTCCCTTATGGTGAGGCTAACATGGAGAAGCTCAAGGAGATGCGGGGTCCCTTGGTCGAGGGTTGGGGTCTAGCGGTCATCTCCTGTCCCAAAAGCCCAGAAGATAAAACCAATCTACAGGTCACCAAGCAGAGGGATGATTGATTGATTGATTCAACTTCTATGCCACCCAATCCCGAAGGAATCAGGGCGACTTTTCCACCTAGAGAAACTGAGGGATGACATTTAACTGTTGTGGAAGCTAAATTATGCCCACCTGGACAAAGGTTTCTATTTTAAAAACAAAATAAAATACACTGCTCAAAAAAATAAAGGGAACACTCAAATAACACCTCCTAGATCTGAATGAATGAAATATTCTCATTGAATATTTCGTTTGCACAACTATTCCATTTGCACAACAGCAGGTGAAATTGACTGTCAATCAGTGTTGCTTCCTAAGTGGAAAGTTTGATTTCACAGAAGTTTGATTTACTTGAAGTTATATTCTGTTTTTTAAGTGCTCCCTTTATTTTTTTGAGCAGTGTATTTATTTAAATGCAAACATACAAACACAGATATTTAAAAACATTTGACGGTGTGTGACAGTCCTGCTGTGCAAATTTTTAAAATTTCTTTAAAAAAAAAACAATCTTTATTATACATTATACATTAAAAAGAAGACATCATTAAATACAAAATATCACAATAATGTAAATTAAACAAAACAAGGAAGCAAGGATAGAGAGAGAACCAAAGAGTAAAAGAAAAGATTAAGAGGGAGTAGAGAGAAGAGTTATGTCAACTATCTAATTGACATTTTGATCCCAAACAACCTGTAGTATCGAGTTCTATACTGGTTATAGGTTACCCCTCAATGTTGATTATGTATATAGTATTGTTGCTCAAGTTTAATATAAAAGTATAGTCTTTAATATTTTATGTAAGTAAGCAGTTCTTTGGGGATTGGTTTGTAGAATTTGATCAATGTCTTCAGGATGTCTTGTTTGATGGCTAATGTAGGTTATTTTCACTCTGTCTTGTGTTGGTAGTGGGAAGTACTGTTGTTTAGTTGTCTTCTTTTTAATGATATTCAGGTATTTTACAATTCTTATTGTGATCAATCTGCATTACCTCTATAGCTACTATAATACATAGTATATATACATTGGTCTTACTCCGGTATCCCTCTTTCCTTTTACCCTTTCTTTTAGTTCCCACTTTCTATTCTTTTTCGATTATATATTTTTACGTTTTCCTTTTCCCCCGACCAACAATAATAGAAACTATTCCAACACTCATAATATTCTGATACGTCCTTATTTTTTTTAACTCCATTGTTAGTTTGCTGGACAAAGGCTTCCACTGCTCCTCAAAGCTCCTAATCTCTCCCCTGCTCAGTCCACTCAATGCATTTGTCCACTTTGAAGGTTGGGTTGATGGTCCAAGGTTTTGCTATGGCTCCACGTAGAGATATAGAAACTTTATCTCACTGATTTCAGCCCATTTGTCTTTCACATAAGGCATCCACTGTTTCCCTTCTTGGTTTTGTCCATCTTTCAATTCCCCTGTTGTTGAAGACCAGACATCTTGACATTGCCAAGGTTGAGAAACAGCGAAATGAGGGTTTGCCATGAGGACTAGCGCCTTTTCACAGGGTGGGACGTTTTTCCTCTTTCCTCGGATGCTGATCAATCTCTTTCCTTCTCCCCTTCTAGGTCCTTTTCCATGTAAAGCCATCACCAAAATCCTGTGGCAGAACTGCGACTCAGGGTGCGTTGCGTTTGTCCGAGTTGTTCCCCCTCTCCGATCTCCGCTTTCCTTTCTCATAGAATGGCCTCTCACTTACAGGCGGTCCTTGAATTATGACGGCTCCCTTCGCGACCGTTTGAAGTTGCGATGGGCCATCCGTGATCCAGATTCTGACCGTCACCCCCTCCTCCCCTCTGCCCGGGGACATGGCAGTTTTGTGCCAGGTGGTGGTGGGGTGTTACCAAAAAAGAGCCCTTCGGGGTGCCTACGGCAAGCCCTTGATTTGCTTAATGACCACGGTCTTTCCTTAACAAACAGGTCCTCACTTAACGACTCCTGCAAAAAAAATATACTGCTCAAAAAAACAAAGGGAACATTCAAACAAAAAATCCTAGATCTAAATGAATGAAATATTCTCATTGAATCCTTTGTTCTGTACAAAACTGGATGTTCTGAGAACCTGTGAAATTGATTGTCCATCAGTGTTGCTTCCTAAGTGGATAGTTTGATTTCACAGAAGTTTGATTGACTTGGAGTTATATTGTGTTCATTGAGTGTTCCCTTTATTTTTTTTGAGCAGTGTATATGTCATAAAATCGGATTGATCATGTGACCCATTTTATAACCCATCACAACTTAATGACTATGATGAGCCCAGTTTGCTATGATCTTAATAATAATAATAATAATAATAATAATTATTATTATTATTATTATTATTATTATTATTATTATTATTATTATTAATTAGATTTGTATGCTGCCCCTCTCCGAAGACTCGGGGCGGCTCACAACAACAATAAAAACAATAAATCGAGGACCTGCCAGAATCCTACTGATTACTTCTGCCCTCTTTGGGGTGGGTGGGTTCAGAGCAAGGAGGACCCATTGCTGCCCCCCTGAATGACTTCCTTGTCTTCTCCAAAGGGGCCACTTCATCATCTTCAGTGGGGGGATGCCCCGGGCCAGTTATGGGGACCGGCACTGCGTGAGCATCCTGCAGGGCCAAACTTTGGTCACGCTGGACTTCACTTCGCGGGTGATTGACTTCTTCACGGTGGGCAGCGCAGAGGCAGAAGACGGTACGTAGAACGTCCAGCCGAGGGAATTCTGGGAGTTGAAGTCGGCAGGTCATTAAGGTTGCCAAGGTTTGAACCTGGGACAGGTTCCCATCACTCTTCGTCAACAGCATTTTGCTGGTTTCCAAAATGAGACCTGGTTCTTTTTGTCTGTGCTGGCTGTCACTTTCATCAACTTCCCGCCAGGGGTGGGCTTCAAAACTTTTAGCTAGGGTTTCTCTGCCCATTGGGCCATGGTGGGTGTGACCTAGTCAGCCTCCTACACTACAGTGGGGGGGCAATTTTGCCCTCTGCAGGCACTGGAGGTTTTCTTTGAGCCTCTTGGAGGGCGAAAATGGCCTCTTCAGGCTCCAGGGGCCCTCTGGAGGTCAAAAACGCCTGTTTCCAGCTTTTCTGACCTTTCAATAGACCCGTTTTATGCCCTCGCCAGCCTCCACGTGCACCCTGCACTTCCTGTATCCAAAATGGGCCGCATGGGGACTCCAGGGAGGGGAGAGACGAATGGGGCCAGTCGGGAGTGGGATTTGGGGGTTCTACAAACTGCAGACAGTCTTAGCCAGGGGTTCTCTTCAATCCCTGTGAACCCAGGGTCCCCCACCCCTGATTTTCCCCCTTCCTCTGATCCAACCTGGTCTTTTCTGCCCTGAACATCGCTGAGAGGTGCTTCTGTTTTTATCGGGCGGTTCCAGAATCCGACAACCCAGCAGCCTTGGTGGTTCTGGTGGAAGAAGAGTTGGTGGTGGTCGATCTGCAGACGCCGGGCTGGCCCACCATCCCCGCGCCCTACCTGGCCCCTCTCCACTCCTCGGCCATCACCTGCTCCTACCACATCTCCAACGTGCCCCTCAAGCTGTGGGAGAGGATCCTCAGTGCCGGCGAGCAGCAGAGCCCCCACCTTTCCTCGGTGGTGAGTTGGGCAATGAGCCAAACAGGAGGGTGGAAAGGAGCTTCCCTGCCAAAGCCAGAGCTTGGAGGAGGAGGGGGCCCGTGGGTAGCGGAGGGGGCCAGAAGCCACTAACCCTCCCACTCCATCTTCTGCACGGAGGACTCTCCATGGAGCAGGCTGAAGGTTTGGGGATTTGGGGACCCCATGGACGTAAAGCAAAGCGAGCTGTGTGTGTTTGTGTGTTTGTGCCCTCAACAGCCTTGGCCCATCGATGGAGGGCGGCCTCTGGCTCAGCAACCCACCCAGAGGGGTCTACTCTTGACCGGGTAAGTGGTCATCCTCACAGCTGCTAGTTGCAGAAGGTCCCTTGGGGGGGGCGTGAGGTCTCGGCCAGGTGACCAGAATATCAGCAAAGCCCTGAAGGCGACTCTTTGGTTTCACCTTATGGGGTGAAGATTGTGGAACGGTTGCCAGAATGGCCCCCGGCACCTTCCACCCCTGCCTTTCCTCTCCTCAGGCATGAAGATGGCACGGTGCGTTTCTGGGACGCGTCCGGCGTCTCTCTGAAGCCTCTCTTCAAGCTGGGCACGGCCAACATCTTCCAGATGGACTGTGAACACAACGACAGCTTGAATCAATCCTACGAGGAGGAATGGCCCCCCTTTCGGAAGGTGCTGGCAACCCTGGGGTTGAATGGCTCCCCCTTGTGGGCGGGGAGGAAGGAAGCCCCCTGGAGGCAAAATATGGGGTGGGGTGGATAGTCCCTCCCTGGGAAAAGGGATTTGTTTGAGATCTTGCTGAAGTCTATCACCAGTTGGGCTCCTGGGAGTTGTAGTTTGGCGGTGTCTGGAGGCCCACCTTAGACCAGTACATCGCAATTAATGTTGATGGAAAGTCCGAAGGTCCATCTTTGGACTCTCTACCTGGGGGGAGAAGACTGTGTCCGTTTTCGGTGTGCAGAATCTGACTTTGTTTTCTTCTTTTCTTCTCCCTCTTTGGGGACAACCCACTTCACTCACCCAGGTTGGCTGCTTCGACCCTTACAGCGACGACCCCCGACTGGGTGTGCAGAAGGTGGCGTTGTGCAAATATACGGCTAAGATGGTGGTTGCTGGCACGGCAGGGCAGGTAATAGTTGTGATGCACCTGTTGGGGTTTCCTCTGAAACCCAGCCTTTTCTCTCCAGATACCTTCACCGTCTTGTGTGCCGTTAGTGGCCTTCTCCAGCCAGATGGAGAAGACTTTGAAATAATAGAAATCACTGAGCGGTTGGGGGGGGGGGAGGTTGAAGTTTGGGAGAAGAAGTCCTGTAGGGATTTGGTGGAGGTATTTTTAGGAGAAGAGAAGGAGGTAGGATGGGATTATATTAAGATAAGATCTGTGATGCCTGTTAAGGAATGTGCAGAGTAACCCCTGAGTTATCAAGGATACACAACTCTCAATACATTAACAATACTACAAGCCTTACTTGTACAGTTTACAAATACATAAACTATCATCAAACACAGTTCTTACTACAGCAGTCACAATGAATCAGCAACACCAAACAGAGAACTAATAGAGATAAAGAGAAAATCTCGCTTCTGGCTCCCTCTTGTGGGCATCTCCAACACTAATTCTTAAAGCTATAGTGCTTCAATACATACAAGCATTCATTGTTAGCTTGTTTCCAAACTGCCCAAGGAGCTGCTGATACAGTTCTAGAGAGGAATCATTGAGTCTGTCATCTGCACCTCTATAACTGTCTGGTTTGGTGCTGCAACCCAACAAGACCGACACAGACTTCAGAGGAGAATCAGAACTGCAGAACAAAACAATGGCTGCCAACCTGCCTTCCATTGAGGACCAGTAGACTGCACAAGTCAAAAAGAGGGCGGGGAAAATATTTACTGACCCCTCACATCCTGGACACAAATTGTTTCAACTCCTACCCTCAAAACGTCGCTACAGAGCACTGCACACCAAGACAACTAGACACAAGAACAGTTTTTTTCCGAACGCCATCACTCTACTAAACAAATAATTCCCTCAACACTGTCAGACTTTCTACTAAATCTGCACTTCTATTCTACTAGTTTTTCTCATCATTCCTTTCACCCATTTCCTCCCATGTTGACTGTAACTTGTTCCTTATATCCTAAGATTTTTATTAATATTGCTTCTTCATTGCTTATTTGACCCCTATGACAATCATTAAGTGTTGTACCACATGGTTCTTGACAAATGTATATTTTATTTTATGTACGCTGAGAGCATCTGCACTAAAGACAAATTCCTTGTGTGTCCAATCACACTTGGCCAATAAAAATTCTATTCTATTCTATTCTATATATTGCCAAACCCAACCTGTTAGGTACATAGTACTAACATTCTTCCCTTTGGGTGGTCAATATATAACACTTTACATTTTCAGACTATAGATTTCACAGTATTTCTTATGCTTAACAGCAAAAGGGCCTCCAAAATTCGGGACAAGGAGAGAACAATGGAGTTGCTTGAAGTATCAGAGCTCACAAGGAATCTTGAGGGTGGTAGTCATTGAACCATAGGGCTGAAAGGGGTCTTGGAGGACTTCTAGTCTAACCCCTTGCTGAGGAAGGAGTCCTAATCCTGGAGAGAGAACTTGAGTTGTGTCAAAGTGTGACTATAATTGTCTTCAGGTTTACACACCTTGGGTCTACCCCAGGATGAATCGGTGTCCAAGACTTATCTGAGGTTCTTCTCTCTTTGGCAGGTGCTGGTTATGGAGAAGTCCGAACACATGGTCAACATTGCTGTGCTGGACCTACTCCAGGACCGCGAAGGCTTCACGTGGAAGGGGCACGACCGGCTGCCCCCCAAGAACGGTGCCCTCTCCTTTGCCCCCGGCTTCCAGCCCAGCGTCCTCCTGCAGTGCCTGCCCCCCGCAGCCGTCACGGCGGTCACCCTGCACTCAGAATGGAACTTGGTGGCCTTTGGGACCAGCCACGGCTTTGGCGTCTATGACTACTACCGCCGGAACCCCGTGCTGGCCAGGTAGAGAGGCCTCTGTGCCAGGGACACATCCAGAAATGGAGTCGAGGCAGTTTGGATCAGTGTTGCTAGTTTGAAGGCCTGCGGATTGTGACGGTGGCTGATTGATTGTTCCGTTTTGATAGGTGCACCCTGCACCCCAACGACTCGCTCGCCATGGAGGGCCCCCTCTCGCGGGTGAAGTCCTTGAAGAAGTCCCTGCGCCAGTCCTTCCGTCGGATCCGCAAGAGCCGCGTGTCGGGCAAGAAGAGAGTCACGGCCAGTAGCCCCTCAAGTAAGGTAAGCAGGGGGAGACGGGGGGAGGTGCTGGCCCAGGAATTCTGGGAGTTGAAGTCCACATGTCCTAAACCTGTGACGGCAAACCTATGGCAAGTTGGAGGCCATGCGTGCTGTTGTCCTGTGCCAGCTCCGTGTGTGCGCTGGCCAGCTGATTTTTCCACAAAAAGGTGGGGGTGGGGGCAGTGTGAATCTCTGGGCGGGGAGCTTATTCCACAGGGTCAGCCTCCCCCACAGATCCCGCCAAATGAAATTGTCTAGTTGATGGGACCCGGAGAAGACCCTCTCTGTGGGACCTGGCCGGTCGCTGGGATTCATGTGGCAGCAGGCGGTCCTGGTGGTAATCTGGCCCGATGCCATGTAGGGCTTTATAAGTCATAACCAGCATTTGAATTGTGCCCGGAAGCTAATCGGCAGCCAATGTAGTCCGCGGAGCGATGGAGAAATATGGGCATGCCTTGGAAGGCCCATAACTGCTCACGCAGTTGCATTTTGGACGATTTGAAGTTTCCGAACACTCTTCAAAGACAGCCCTGAGTAGAACCTTCTTCATGAAGTTTTGGAGAAGATGAAGCTAACTACTCCCCAACTACTTCTCCCGCTCCACGGAGGGAAGAGGGATGAAAAATCTACTGTGTTCAACTGAAGGACAAGCCATCGTTTGACGGAAGAAGGGAATGGAGAAGGCCTTTCCATGGACGGGGAACGTGGTCTCCTGTCCTTAGAGGGTGGCTGAGCACTTTTGAGGCTCTGCTGATTAAGCTACCTGGACCGGAGCCTTGTCTCACCTGCTTCTCCCACCCCACCAGGTACAGGAAGCCAACGCCCATCTCGCCGAGCAGCCTGGTCCCCACGAGGTGGAGATGGCGCCCGTCCAGCGGCGGATCGAACCTCGCTCAGCAGACGACTCACTGTCTGGGGTTGTGCGTTGCCTCTACTTTGCGGACACCTTCCTCCGAGATGGTAAGCGAGGGAACCCCTCCCCCTGAGATGGAAGACCCCCCCAAAGGGAAAGGTATCCTCCACCAAGCAGTCAGTGGACATGGAGGGAGACTGGGCCTAATTGTGACTCCCAAGCAGAGTCGCCAGGATCTTGCTGGTTGTGAGTGGTGGGAACTGTAGCAATAGCAACAGCGTTTAGACTTATCTACCGCTTCATGGTGCTTTTACGGCCCTCTTTTGCCCCCAACAATCTGGGTCCTCATTTGACCCACCTCGGAAGGACGGAAGGCTGAGTCAACCTGGAGAGGGTCAGAATTGAACTGATGGCAATCGGCAGAGTTAGCCTGCAATACTGCATTCTAACCACTGTGCATCATGGAAGGAAAGGAAGGAAGGAAGGGAAGGAAGGGAAGGAAGGAAGGAAAGGAAGGAAGGAAGGAAGGAAGGAAGGAAAGGAAGGAAGGGAGTGAAGGAAGGAAGGAAAGAAGGGAAGGAAGGAAGGAAGGAAGGGAAGGAAGGAAGGAAGGGAAGGAAGGAAGGGAAGGGAGGGAAGGAAGGAAAGGAAGGAAGGAAGTGAAGGAAGGAAGGAAGGAAGGAAGGGAAGGAAGGGAAGGAAGGAAGGAAGGAAGAATAGCATTTAGACATATACCGCTTCATAGAGCTTTCAAGCCCTCTCTTGGGTCCTCATTTGACCCACCTCGGAAAGATAGAAAGCTGATTCCACCTGGAGCCGGGGGGGGGGGGGGGGCAGGGTAAGATTTGAACTGCTGAACTACAGCTTGCAGTCAGCAGAAGGAGCCTGAAGGGCTGCACTCTAACCACTAGGCTCTATTGCTGGTAGAGGGGCTGGGAGAGGCTGGGGAGGGGGAAACAGGCAGCCCCTCAGTTTCTCCCCCTGTCTTTCTGCAGCTGCCCACCACGGGCCCACCATGTGGGCCGGCACCAACTCGGGCTCGGTCTTCGCCTACGCCTTGGAGATCCCTTCGCAGGAGAAGTTTTCGGAGCGCTCGGTGGAGGCGGTGCTGGGCAAGGAGATCCAGCTGATGCACCGGGCCCCGGTGGTCTCGATCGCCGTCCTGGATGGCCGGGGGAACCCTCTGCCGGAACCCTACGAGGTCTCTCGGGACCTGGCCAAAGCCCCCGACATGCAGGGCAGCCACTCGGTGCTCATCGCTTCCGAAGAGCAGTTCAAGGTAATTCCGAGCGAGGGCAAAGAAGCCCTCTGCACGTTCTTGGTGGGGCCTCATCTCCTTGGGTGGCCCTGGCACCTTGGCAGCCATTCCATAGGCTCTCTTGCTATATTACGATCGAGCACAAGGGGGTCCCACCCTCGGCTCATTCAGAGTCAGGACGGGAAGCATTTCCTTCTCTCTGAACTGGCTTTCTGCCACAGCTCTGACAAACACAGCTGGGACCAGAATTTCTGTTGCTAAGCAAGACAGGGGGTGAACTGCCCAACACTTTCAAGAAAAGACTGGACTGCCATTGGACTAGGGTGATGTAGAGTCTCCTGCACCAGCAGAGGGTTGGACTGGATGACCTGCAAGGCCCCTCCCAGCTCTAATGATATAAATTCAAATAAAACAGTTATGACCTTGGTGCTAAGCAAATCTCTGCACTTTATTAAGCAAACCAAGTCCAGCTTCCTCTATTGACTCGCTTATCTGGAGATGGCTGGGAAAGGTGATCACGTGATCCTGGAATTCTGCAACAGGCATAGTACCTGCCAGTTTCCCGGCATCCTAATTTTGATCATTTGATCGTTGGGATGCCACGATGGTCATTGGTCACTTTTTTTTACAGCTGTTGTAACTTCGTACACATGCTAAACGAATCATTGTATGTCAAAAGAGACAGACAGACAGACAGACAGACAGATAGACAGATAGATAGATAGGGATAGATAGATAGATAGATAGATAGATAGATAGATAGATAGATAGATAGATAGATAGATAGATAGATAGATAGAATGATAGGCCGATAGGCCGTTAGGCTGATAGACAGATAGACAGATAGATAGATAGGGATAGATAGATAGATAGATAGATAGATAGATAGATAGATAGATAGATAGATAGATAGATAGATAGAATGATAGGCCGATAGGCCGTTAGGCTGATAGACAGATAGACAGATAAACAGACAGACCGACAGACCGACCGACAGACAGACAGATAGATAGATAGTACCAAACCCACCAGTTTCGTATGCATATTCACCAAACCCTTCTTTAGAATTTACATAATGAGTCGGGTGTGTGTTGACCTCCGTGGCGGAGGCTTCGCCGAACCCCTGAGACCGACTCACCGAACCCCAGTTAAGAACCACTGAGATAGACAGACAGACAGATAAATCTGACCCCCTCCTCCACCCCCACCCCCACCTGCAGGTCTTCACCCTCCCCAAAGTCAGTGCCAAGACCAAGTTCAAGCTGACCGCCCACGAGGGCTGCCGTGTCCGCAAAGTGGGCCTGATGAGCTTCCCCAGCGCCACCTGCGAGGACTACGCGGAGAACGGGCTGGCCTGCCTCACCAACCTGGGCGACCTCCACGTCTTCACGGTGCCCAACCTCCGGCCGCAGGTCCACTACGACTGCGTCCGCAAGGAGGACATCAGCGGCATCGCCTCCTGCGTCTTCACCAAGCACGGCCAAGGTGAGCGAGGGGGGGGGGCAGGTTCCCCGGGGTGTGTGTGTGTGTGTGGCGGGAAGGGGCGGGGCTTCTGAGCAGGAGTGGGTTGCTACCGGAATGGCTAAGGCAGCGATGGAGGTAGCAAAATCGTGCACGGAGCCGCAGGTGCGCCCGTGTTTCAGCATGCGCGGAACGAAAAAAACCTAGCTGAAACATGGGCGCACCTCTGGCTCCATGCGTGATTCTGCTACCTCCAAAAGTGTAGAAGCAAAATTGCGCTGGCCCTGCAAGAACTTACGAGCCGTGGTGGTGAGAGCAATATAGGGTTCTGGCTCGTAGCCCACCGCTGAGTTAAGGATGGCGCACCGTTAGCAAAAGTGCGTTGCATTGCACTGATAGCAAGAGTTGAGCTGTGCACTCCCCTTCACTTCTGGTGAGACGTGCGTGCGAGAGATTGAATATTGCTGTGAATATTTGGGGGGACACGGAGGCCTGCAAGCAGAAATCTTTTGGTGTTCCCTTGGCAGGCTTCTATCTGATCTCTCCGTCAGAATTCGAACGCTTCTCCCTGAGCACTAGAAACCTCACCGAGCCGCTGTGTGTGCTGGAGACGAGCCGTACCCACGACAGCCTTTCTCCAGGGTGAGAGAGAGAGAGAACCCCCTGGGCATCGCCCTTGCTTTGCAAGTCCACCCAAGCTTCTCGGGGGGGACATTATGGGGACCCCTTTGGTGCAGAAGGATTTATTTATTTATTTAATTAATTAATTAATTTTATGTATGTATGTATGTATGTATGTATGTATGTATGTATGTATGTATTTATTTATTTATTTATTTATTTATTTATTTATTAGATTTGTATGCCGCCCCTCTCCGTAGACTCGGGGCGGCTCACAACACAATAAAACAGTTCATGACAAATCTAATAATTTACAATTTAAAATATTTTTTAAAAAACCCATTATTAAGCAGACATACATACAAACATACCATACATAAATTGTATAGGCCCGGGGGAGATACCTGACGGCAAAGGTGGGTTTTGAGGAGTTTACGAAAGGCAAGGAGGGTAGGGGCAGTTCTAATCTCTGGGGGGAGCTGGTTCCAGAGAGTCGGGGCTGCCACAGAGAAGGCTCTTCTCCTAGGGCCCGCCAACCGACATTGTTTAGTTGATGGGACCCGGAGAAGGCCCACTCTGTGGGATCTAACCGGTCGCTGGGATTCGTGCGGCAGAAGACGGTCTCGGAGATATTCTGGTCCGGTGCCATGAAGGGCTTTATAGGTCATAACCAACACTTTGAATGGTGACCGGAAACTGATCGGCAACCATTGCAGACTGCGGAGTGTTGGTGTAACATGGGCATACCTGGGGAAGCCCATGATTGCTCTCGCAGCTGCATTCTGAAGTTTCCGAACACTCTTCAAAGGTCGCCCCATGTAGAGAGTGTTGCAGTAGTCGAGCCTTGAGGTGGCCAGGCAAAAGGCTGGCAAAGTTAAACCCAAAAGGACGTACAGCTTTCTTGAACCCACATTTCTCACTATTTACGTGAGGCAGAGAGGGGGTCACTAGTAGGGACCCCTAAAACAGCTTTGCATTTAATAACTAAACTCAAACAGTGCTAGAAGATTGTTGTGCTTCAAAGGCAAACAAAGGGGGTGATACCCAAGCTTAAAGTGGATGCATTTTGTGGAAGATGGATTTTAAAAAAACAAATGGGATGGGGGCTTGATCTGTCATCTGTCCAACTTTGTGATGGCTACAGTCCCCACCTTGGGGGCAGTTCTGCTGGGTGTGGGGTGGGAGCCATTCAGGGTAGAACCCTTAAGACTCTAGAAAGAGTCCAGAAAAGAGCAACAAAGATGATTTAGGGGACTGGAGGCTGAAACATATGAAGGATGGTTGCAGGAACTGGGTTCATGGCTAGTTTAATGAAAAGAAGGACCAGGGGGGACACGATAGCAGCCTTCCAGTATCTCAGGGGTTGCCACAAAGAAGAAGGAGTCAAGCTATTCTCCAGAGCACCTGACGGTAGAACAAGAAGCAATGGGTGGAAACTAAACAAGGAGAGAAGCAACTTAGAACTAGAATGGTTGATCAGTGGAACCTCTTGCCTCCAGAAGTTGTGAATGCCCCAACTCTGGAAGTTTTAAAGCAGATGTTGGATAACCATCCTTCTGAAGTAGTGTAGGGTTTCCTGCCTAAGCAGGGGGGTTGGGCTAGAAGACCCCCAAGGCCCCTTTGAACTCTGTTGTTATTGTTATTGTTAAGTGGGCAGAAGTTTAAAGCCTGCTGTGTCCCACCTTACAGCTTCAAGTGGGGAACTTCACAAGGAGCGGTCTGAAAAGAGGAATGGGGTCCCCGTGATGCAGTGACCACAGCCCCACCTGCTTTGTTTAGGGCATCACATTCGGGGGGGGGGGAAGCATTTTCATATCTGCTCCGTGCTTAAAATACTCGATGTATCCAGAGGTCGTCCTGCTTATTTACAGTGTTGATTTTGACCATGGCATGGAGATGGACGATGCAGGAGGTGTATAGCGAGGTCTGGGGAGAGCGGATGGCAATTGAGGGGCTGTTTCCCTTTTTTTAAATTATAGAAATAACTTCATAGCGACACCAAAACTGAGCCAGGCCAATGGGACGCATGTTTTACATGGATCGGAGGCAAACCATTCCCCTGCAAGCAACGATGACCGTAAGGAAAACACCTTTTTTTTTAAAATTAAACTTTATTAAAATTTTCATAAAAACAAAACATTTAAAAATGAAAGAAACACATACATACTATCACACCAAATACATTCACTGGGCAAAAGCTAGGGTCTAAGGACCCCGAGCCTGGTGACATAAATGTGTTAATAAAGACTATTTTAAAAAAATTAATTCAGAAAGTTTTGAGGGGCGTTTTATAACAGATCCAGTCACCAAGAATGAAGCGTTTTAAAGATGAAGAAGGCTAAATTTGTATTCTGGATGCTTATGGCAATACTGCAAACATCTGCTTTTCTACTTTTAGGGTCTCCCGAAGACCACCCAGCATTTGCCTCAACACCCATCGACTCCCCGGACAGCAGCATCGACACCCCCTTAAATACCACTGGAGATATTACAGTCGAAGAAGTGAAGGATTACTTGACGTAAGTCTACGTCCTTTGGTAGCCACCTGGACGTAAGGACATGCCTGCCACCTCTGCAGAAGCCCACCTAATGTGGGAGCAGATTTACAGAATAACAGAGTTGGAAGGGACCTTAGAGGTCTTCTAGTCCAACCCCTTGCTAGGGCAGATTGCTTGTCCCTTCTTAAAAGCTTCCAGTGTTGGAGCATCCACAACTTCTGGTGGCAAGTTGTTCCACTGGTTAATTGTTCTCACTGACAGGACATTTCTCCTTAGTTCCAGGTTGCTTGAATCCTTGATTAACTTCCATCCTTTGTTTCTTGTCCTGCCTTCTGGTCCTTTGGAGAACAGGTTGACTTCCTCTTCTTTATGGAAGCCCCTTAAATATTAAGAAGACTATCCTGTCCCCCTGAGTCCTTCATTTCATTAAACTAGACCTAGACAATTCCAATTTTTTATATGTTTTAGCTTCCAGTCCCCTGATCATCTCTGTTGCTCTTCTCTACACTTTTTTTAAATGCCGGGCTTCGCGTTACGAGCCCCAATTAAGTCCAAAGTGTAAATTCACACACACTGTTGTAAAGTAAACAAAGAGTCGGTTTATCAAAAGAAAAATATTGTACACACGCACTTTAAATCAGCCAAAGTGCTCTCCCACAAACCACAGGCCTGGAATGCTGTGAAAAGCAAAAATAAAAGCAGAGCAGATAAAGGCAGCTGTGAAGACGTCGCAGCCACCCCACTTCAAGTGTCCTCAAGCTGTACTTAACTGTGAAATATTCAAAAAGTCCTGGTAATCCTGGAGCAGTCCAAAATCAAACAGCACTTGTCTCTAACCAAACGGTTAATTTCCCATGCATGCTCTCAATTTATCTGGCAATTTATCAGCAGCCCCATTAGCCTAATTGCCCCAGCCACAGGTGTTCTCCCTTATCTTCTATAACACTTGCGCAGTTGTTCCCTTCTTGTCATAAACCTGTGCCTGCGAGCATCTATGAATCCCTCTTCCTCTGAGTCGAATGAGGATGACTCGCTAATGGGGTCATTAGCTAATGGGCTGCCTGTCACTACCTCATCATCCGATCCTGCTTCGCTCCCAGAATCTGCCCTTGACACAGAATCCTCACTGTCTGAAGCTGTTGGCAACCACAACACTAAAAATCTTTTTTGTAATATAGTGACCAAAACTGGATGCAAGATTCTAAGTGTGGTCCCTTATAGCAATAGCACTTATATACCTCTTCACAGTGCTTTTACAGCCCTCTCTAAGCAGTTTACAGAATCAGCCTCTTGCCCCACAACAATCTGGGTCCTCATTTGACCCACCTTGGAAAGACGGAAGGCTGAGTCAACCTGGAGCCTGCTGAAATTCGATGTGCCAAACTGTTGGCAGACGGTGATCAGCAGAAGTAGCTTGCAGGACCCTCAAGGCCTTATAAAGATGGCTTCATGTAACCTTGATTCAATCCCTCTGTTAATGCAACCCAGGCCAGCATTGGCTGGGTCGGAATGTCCCTTGGGAATGGGAATTATTTTCTGGCCTGGCACATCTTGATTCCCTGTCTCGCTCCAGGCCCTCCGAGGAAGCCGAGAGGAATCTGCGGAACATCAACGACGAGGAGGCCAGATCTCCAGGGATCCTCATTAAATGAGGCCCATCCAGAGAAAATGGTGGGTCCTTTTTTAAACAATGGAGGGGCTCAGCTCAGGACCCCCTGGGCATAGCAGTAGCACTAGCACTTAGACTTATATAACGCTTCCTGGTACTTTTAAAGCCCTCTCTTACAGAATCAGCCTCTTGCAAAACCCAACAATCTGGGTCCTCATTTGACCCACGTAGGAAGGAAGGAAGGGAGGGAGGAAGGGAGGAAGGAAGGAAGGAAGGAATAGCAATAGCATTTAGACTTATATACCGCTTCCCAGTGCTTTTACAGCTCTCTCTAAGTGGTTTACAGAATCTGCTTACAATTTGGAATATTGCATCAGGAAGCCTCCAACCCTGACAATAGACAGACAGACAGAAAGACCCCCCCCACCCCCCATGGCGCTCTGTCCAACCTGTTTTAAAGCTGTGATCATTTTCCTTTGCAGGGACCCAGCACCGTCCTATGTGATGCTTGGAGCTTTGGAACCGAGACCTCTCACTATTTTTGCAATGAACTGTTGGCCCTACCTCTCCAGAGGACCCCCCAATTTTTTTACAAGGACAAAAAGAGTTGGGGTCTTTTTCTAACACATGGCTCAGAGGCAGACAGGCGGCATCTCTCCCTGGGTACCTCTCCAAGTTTGCATTTTTGATAGATTTTATATATATATATATAAATATATATATATATGTAGATTGTTGTGAGTTTGGGTTTTTCCCCATGTAATATTTTGAGTGTCTTTGCGATGTTTCGGCGAAATTGCATTCACCATCTTCAGGCTGAAGTTATTGGCTTCGTGCTGCTTTGAGTATGGATATATTCATATACAGTATTCAAATATATGAATATATATATATATATATATATTCATATTCAAAGCAGCACAAAGCCAATAACTTCAGCCTGAAGATGGTGAATGCAATTTCGCCGAAACATCGCAAAGACACTCAAAATATTACATGGGGAAAAAACCCAAACTCACAACAATCTACGTACATATACCCATGATAATGTACGAAAACAAATATATATATATATGTATATACTTTACATATATATACATATATATAGCTATATATATGTATATATATATGTGTGTGTGTGTGTGTGTAAAAAAAGGAAGAGAGAAAAGAAACCCCAGAAAAATGTGCCAATGTCCTGGGAGAACCACTTTGGGGGCCTCTTCTACTGCACGGAGACCTTTTGGAGCTCCAACAAGCATTTTCTTTTGAAAACAAAACCACTGGGAGGACGATGATACCCCCCACCCCCACCCCAGTGGGTTTTCTGATGGGGGAAAGGAGCTTTTGATGGACAGAAGACGGAGGGAGGGTGGGAAGGGTTCTGCTGCAATGCGATGCTGGACAGATCCTCCACCTGCCTTTCGCTCTACGTGGGAACAGCCAGCAAGGGTCACGTTCTCCTGATCTTGCTTGAAACCTCCTCTGTCCTCTTCAGACCCCTCTGCTGATTTGGGGCTGAACTTCCTGATGCAATGACGAATTAAGTGTTTCCTGTTCGCTGGCGGGAGCTTTCGAGGCCAAGAATTGATTTGAAGATATTTTTTTCTGATGCTGATGGAGACCAACCTCCCTTCTCCTCCGCCATCATTCCTTCTCTTTCACCGTCATTCTTCCTCCTCCTCCTCTTAATTTGGGGGGGCATGGTTGGACTTTTTTCTTTCTTTTTTCATTTCTTCGTTACACAAGTATTGGGAGTGATTATCCGAGCACAAAGCGGGTCTTGCAAAAGAGGAAGCCAGACTTGCAAGAAAAATACAGCAGTCCAAAAAAACCCAACCTTGTGCAAGAAATATTACATCTTTCGGATATTGTTCACTTTTCCTTCCTCCCCAGTGTTATTTGAATGTTCAGGATGAAGGGAGAGAAAACCCGAGTCCTTCTATTTTCTTTCCTCTCCAAGAATTTGATGTACAAAGAGGAGAATCCAGATCTCACCTCCTCCTCAGCTGCCTGTGGGTCCAACTTGACTTTAAACCCTTTTGTAGAGTCGGGGGTTCATTAGCAAGGCCAAAGTAGCTTCCTCTTTCCTTTCTAAACGTCCAATTCCCAGGGATTTTATTTTTTTGCCTTGGGGGAGGGAAAATTAATTGGGCTTGATGTACACCTCGTAATCCCAGGAGATGATGATAATGATAAATAATTTCGGCATATGATTCTGTGCTATTTTCCCTCCCTTCTCTTTGATTTCCAACCCCGAGAAGGGACTTCCCGAGTAGACACTTTTATGAGCTCAAGATGGGAGTTTGGTTTGGTTGGGATACACTGGAGAATACAGGGTCTCCACTGAATGCAGGAAGCAAGCCTTGGGACCCCTTGGTGGGCTTGCCTTCTCCTTTATCGGGGTACCCCTGAGCTGCCTGTTCCATTGCCACCCACTGGTCGCCCATCAATCCCAGGAAATTGGAATCCTGGTTTCGGATCCCTGTGCCGAATTTGCCTGAGCCAGCTTGAGTCTTGCCCGATGATCCCAATTTCTGCAGGGGCCCCTAACCCTCGGCAGTGAGAAAGGCACAAAGGACTTCATGGGGGCCTTTGGAGGGATGGAGGGGTGTCTCTCCTGCCTTACTGAACCCTTGCTGGGACTTTTTTTTTGCAAGCCACAGACGGACTTTCCAAGAATGAGCTGTGTCTGCTGCTGCAAAAGCTTTGGTGCATTTGTGTACATTGCCGAGATCTCAACAGGGCTTCAACCCAGCCCTCCCCCACTGCTGGCCCCCTTTCTCTGCAACAGAGGGGGCTTTTCTCCCCGGCTTCTCCTCCACGTTTCCCCATTGGGGTGGGAAAATCTCTTGTGCCAAAAAGGCCAGCCCGTCCCAGGACCTCAAGCTCCCATTTTCTGCTGGGGGGGGGGATTCTTTTTTTCTTTCTTTCTCACCGATGCATTTGTGCCAAGAAAAAACCCCTGGAGCAAAGGGGTCTCCAACCACGGCAACTTTTAAGCCTGCTGGGCTTCAACTCCCTGCCTGGGGAGTCCTGGAAGTGGAAGGTCCCCCAGGCTTAAAGCTGCCAAGGTTGGAGACCCCCTGCCCTGGAGGGTTGATAGGATGGGGGGGGAAGCTAAGAAGTGGGGCTGAACCCTTAAAACTAAACCCTTTTTGAGGTACGTGAGAATTGGCCTCAGGAAGGACCGTTGCGAGTCCACTTGAGTGGAACGGTACGATTCGATTTTTGTTGTGTGGGTGTGTAAGTGCCTGATGGGTGTCTGGAGGTGTGCGATTGGAGTCTGTGCGTGTGTGTGTGTGGTTAGACACTGAGGGAGGGTGGGCCTAGTTTCCTTGTAGAATATCTCCTCTTCGGACCCCCCCCCCCTTTTTTCAGTCCATAGAATGGATTTACCATTGTTTAGTAATTAATGCAGGTTTTTAATAAAGGAAGAATAAAGGATTTACTATCTAAAGTGGTGTTTCCTCAATTATTTTCTGTTAGCTCCCCCCCCCCCGTCCCCAAGGAAGAAGCAAACATTTCGCGCCTCCCACCCCAACTCTCCACCACGATGATTGTTTGCAATATTCAGCACATTTTCTCTGAAAAAACCCAAGCGGCTTATCAGTGTGATTGGGGTGCGATGTGTTTAAGGGACCCTTTAATTTATTTGGATTCATGCTGTTGTGGTTAGCTCTGGCCCAGCTCCTGCCCCAAGAACTGTGGATGTAGGGGAGACATCCACATGCTGCAGGCCTGTTTTGCTCTCGGTGGAATCTGCTGATGAAGGCTCCTCTGACCCAGAAGACATGAGTGACAGGGAGGAGGAGAGTGGGGCAGAGAGCTCAGGAGATCAATTATCTAGCTCCTCCTTGGATTCAGAACAAGAGTTAATGATACAGCCACGCATGCGGAGAGCGATGCATAGGCAGCAACAACTGAGAGATTATCAAAGAAAATGAGGCCACCTGTGGTTGGGTGGGGCTGTGGTCATTAGTGGGGCTGCTATAAAGAGCAGCCTGTGGGTTTGGCCATTGTGGATTATCTGATCGTTGTGTTTCGTGACTGCTTTACTGACTTTGACCTTTTGTGTGCCGATTTTTCCCCACTTTGAAACTAAACCAGAGCAAAGTGTGTTTCACTTTGTGAAAGAAGAAGGAATGTGAATTGCCTCACAGCTGCAAGCTAAGTATCACAGAACTGATAAGGGGCTTGTACAAATTACCAGTTTGTTTGGAGACCAGTGCTCTTGGCTATACCAAAAGAGGGCTTGGTTTAAGGGAATTTTCATTCAGAGCCCAACAGAACACATGCTGTCCGTTGCCAACATCTCTAGACACAGTCAACATCCCGGTCTTTCCTCGTCTTCCACCATAGTCACAGTGAAACCAAGCGCTACATATGTTTCGTGATATTTCCAAATCTTAGTTTTCGAGATACTTACATTTGTCTCATGATCTCCGTCTCTCTCTTCCTTTCTTTTCATCCCTGTTCAATATTTTTTCCACAATGTCTCTTAAGGGTTTGTTATCTGCACTTTGTATCTCCTGCTCTGTGCTATTGTTTGGTGCAAAAAACCCTCTACTCCCTGTGGCAAAAAAAAGCACATGTTCCTTGCGGTCACGTGCCCCCTGCCATCGCTCCACACCCTTCCTGGGGGCCCCACCCTACTATTTGTCCAGTTTCTAAGCACCCTTTTTTGCAGGAGGCAGAAGAAAATACAGCTTTTACCTATCAAAATACAGACGTTTTCCTACTGCCACCCAAAGGGGGTAAATGCAGTTTATAGGGCTGGCATAGAGGAAACATAGAAGACTGACGGCAGAAAAAGACCTCATGGTCCATCTAGTCTGCCCTTATACTATTTCCTATACAATGGATATATGTTTATCCCAGGCATGTTTAAATTCAGTTACTGTGGATTTACCAACCACGTCTGCTGGAAGTTTGTTCCAAGGATCTACTCCTCTTTCAGTGAAATAATATTTTCTCACGTTGCTTTTGATCTTTCCCCCAACTCACTTCAGATTGTGCCCCCTTGTTCTTGTGTTCACTTCCCTATTAAAAACGTTTCCCTCCTGAACCTTATTTAACCCTTTAACATATTTAAATGTTTCTATCCTGTCCCCCCTTTCCCTTCTGTCCTCCAGACTATACAGATGGAGTCCATGAAGTCTTTCCTGATACGTTTTGTGCTTAAGACCTTCCACCATTCTTGTAGCCCGTCTTTGGACCCCTTCAATTTGATCCATATCTTTTTGTAGGTGAGGTCTCCAGAACGGGACACAGTATTATTCCAAATGGGGTCTCACCAGTGCTCTATACAGTGGGATCCCAATCTTCCTCTTCCTGCTTGTTATACCTCCAGGTATGCAGCCAAGCATCCTACTTGCTTTCGCTCCTGCCTGACCGCACTGTTCACCCATTTTGAGACTGACAGAAATCATGATCCCTAAATCCTTCTCTTCTGAAGTTTTTGCTAACACAGAACTGCCAACGCAATACTCAGATGGAGGATTCCTTTTCCCCAAGTGCATTATTTCACACTTGGAAACATATCAAAATACAGATGTTTTCCTACTGTCGGCCAAAGGGGGGAAATGCAGTTTATAGGACAGGCTAGAAAGGGAGGAAACCCACTAAAAAACCGGTGGGAGGGAACCAGGGGTTGCTTGTAGCTGTCGGAGCAGAATGATGCCAGGGTAGCTCACAAACTGCGACCTTTGCAATCTTTATTGAGACCTTAAAAACGAAGCTTGTGAAGCCCTGGGGCGGAAGCCCCCCTTCGCTGTGGTTGCTGACGCAGCCCTGCGCGTTGCCGGTTGAACTGCCGCCTGCTGCTGCAGCTGTTTGCAGTGAGGATGCCCCGGCCATGCATTCTGCTGATGATTGGCAGGCACCAAGCTGACCCTGGTTGGGCTAAACAAAACAGGCGCCGCTTCTCCTGCTATTAAGCGAGTTCTCTCCAGGGTTTCTTTTCTGTGACTGTCTTCCCCACCCCTTTCCAAAACGTGGATGGTCTCTAGGGAAGGAACCGGGCTGCTTTTCGGAACCTCATGAGGACTAGAAGCAAGCAGGACACCCCTTGGTGTTGATCAAGCTTGGTTTTTCTTTTTTTAAAAAAACCCTTCTGTAATTCAGTGCAAAAAGAAGGAAGGAAGAACAGGCATTTCAACCGAAAGGCAATAAAAAGAGAGTTGTGCTTTTTGTAGAGGTAAAAATAAAATTAAAATTAGCCAGAGATGGCTTTGAGGAGCACAGAAGCACCTGCTGAAAGGCTTCCTTCTCAGGGATGGAAGATATTGGGGAGGGGGGGTCTTAATTCTCCCCCTCCATTAAACTCCTCTGCTTCCGCTCCCAACTTAATTCAGAAATCTCTTTGCAAAAGGCCTTTGGCAGAAACGCCCCCCCCCCCCAGCAAGGAAATCTCAGCCAGGCCTGCAAAAGTTGGGAGGTGCTGCTCCTCAGTAGAGGGGAGGGGGCTGCAGAGGGCAGCTGGGGGGGCACAAAGGAGGGTTTGATGGGGGGGGGGAACCCAGATTTCTCCTCTAAGAGAGAGAGCCAGGTGGTCTGAATGAAACGGGGAGGGGGGAAAAGGGGGATTTGACTGACGCTGGGAAGGGAATCAGGGCAAGGATTTGGGGGAGTGGGTGGGAGGGAGCAATTCGCGCCCCCTCCCCATCTCTCTCTCTCTCTCTGAGTAACCTTTCCTCCAATCCGCGGCTCGAAGAGAAGCGCGTTGCAGTGAAGGGCGGGGGTTGCTCCGCCCGGCGCTGGCACAAGACTACAAAGCCCATCCATCGGTTGGGGAATCCCCACGGGAGGCCACGGCGGGCGGCAGGAGAGGTGGGAGGCTGGGCGCCTTAAGCGGGAGGCTTCCGGAAAACGCTCCAGGCGTGGAAGCAGCGGGTGAAGGGAAGCGGCTCGTTGCCTTTCCGCACCAAACGGAGCTTCCGGGGCCGGCCGGCATCTTTCGACCGCATGTGCTGGATGTAGACCTGGGGCGGGAGAGGAAAGCGGCTCATAAGTCCAGCCAATGAAAAAATGGACCCTAAAAATATTCCAAACCTGACCTATGACCTATAACCCAGCGACCAATCCGAGCCCACAGTCGGCTTCCGCTAGGTTCCATCAGCCAAACAGTGTCGGCTGGTGGGTCCGCGGGGAAGGGCCTTCTTGGTGGTGGCTCCCATCCTCTGGAACTAATTCCCCCTGGAGATTCACATGGCCCCCACCCTCCTTTGCCAGCAGGCCTGGGGTCATTGAGCTGCCCCATTCAGCTCCGATCAGAAGTAATGAATGTTTTCGCGTTGGAGGGTTTTATATTGTCATAATGTTCTATATGGTTTATAGTCTTGTTTATGTTGCTTGCAAGCCGCCCAGAGTCCAAAAAGGCATTGGGCAGCTCATCAATGTATTAAATTAAAAAATCAAATTAAAGGAAGAGTGGAGAAGGCCAGGAGACAGGAGGCCCAGCTGGAGCCAACGCAGGCGGTGAACATGGACCCTCCTTGGGGGTCCACCCTGAGCGGTCAGCAACCCTCCTGGGTCATTACCTGGCAAGCTTTGAGGCTCAACTTGATCTCCACCTGGCTGGTCTGTGTCCCCACCCACATGTAGACCTGGAGAAGAAGAAGAAGAGGAAGAAGAGGTGACCGGACTGGGAACCAGACGTCTCCTCCTGATTTCCACCACTTCATCCACTCAGGGCCCACGGCCGGCCATGGGTCCCGTCTGGCTCCTGCCCCCCTGCCTGACCTCGCAGCCGTTGTCCAGCAACATGATGTCATCGTCGGCCAGGTCATCCTGGCAGAAATCGGAGCATTTTTCGGACACTGCGAAGTAGCCCTTCTCGTTGGAACACCTGGTGGGCAAGGGACAAAAGCCTTGAGAGGAGGCTCAGAGCAGTAGAGGAAGAGGAGGAAGAATAAGAAGAGGAAGGGAGACCCCTCCCTCCCTCTATCCCTCCCCCCACCCCCCCAAGGAAGAAATTCGGCCTCTTTGGGGGAATCGTCTTGGATTCTGCTACAGATTGGAGGGCTTGCTGGGTGAGGACGGTTTTGGGGGAAAGGGGCAGCTCCTTCTCTGGCCTGTTGCTCTCCAGAAATTAATTAAGTAATCAATTTATCAATCAATTAGGTAATCAATCAATCAACCAATCAACCAAGGAAGTAATCAATTAACCAATGAATCAAAGGATCAATTAATCAATCAATTAAGTAACCAATCAATCAAGTAAGTAATCAATTAATCAATCAATCAGTCAAGTAATCAATTAACCAATCAAGCAAGTAATCAATCAATTAACCAATTAACCAATTAAACAATCAATTAATTAATTATGTAATCAATCAATCAATCAATCAATCAATATTTATTCTTTATTAAATTTATATGCTCCCCATCTCACCCGTGAAATGATTCCAGGCAGCTTACAAACAATAAAAGAGGACTATGAAAGCGATAAAGTTAAGAAGAGCTCTCCAGGGGGAGTTTTGGGTCCCGCCAGGGAATTCTGGGAGCCCTTTTGGGGCAGAAGGGACCCACCCAATGGGACCCTCTGGCCCACCTGAAAAGCCGGGCGTAGTTCATGTATTCGGCGTCTCCATCGTAAGGTTTCTGGGCTCCAATCCCGACCCAAAAGAAATTCTCCGGTTCTTCTCCCTCGTTGATCACCTGCAAACCCAAGGAGGGGAGGGGGAGAAGTGAGGAGGGGAGGAGAGAAAGGGGGAGACCTTTGCTTGCAGGTTCTCCCCCCCCATCCCCCGCCCAGGACTGTCCTCACCTAGGGGGTCACTGGTGCACTTTGAGCTTGGGAGACGTTTCATGACCCAGCTAGCTAACACCATCAGTTGGTAGAAGGGGGCTGCTGCTGCTCTCTGTTTCTAGGTGAGGGGTTTGCCCTGGGGGTGTTCGAGGTGGGTCGCTGGCCAGGAGAGCTGCAACCCTTCCCTCCTCTTCGTTCCCTTTACCTGTTTACTGTAGGAATCGTCAAACATGTGGTTCATGACGTCTTCAGCCAGCTTGGCTTCATCCGGGTTGGCGGCTCGGCCCACCCAGGTGTACACGATGCCCTGGTTGTCGGAACTCTCGAAGGGGACCTGGGAGGAGAATTCGGGGGGTTGAAGTCCACAAGACTTAAAAGTTGCAAAGGTCGGGCATCCTAGGGTAAGAGGTCAGGCCTTCACCTGATGTGTTCAGGCTACGTGAATTTGGGGCCAGCATGACCAGTGGTGGCACATTGACACATAGAAGATTGACGGCAGAAAAAGACCTCCTGGTCCACCTAGTCGGCCCTGATACTATTTCCTGTATTTTATCTTAGGATGGATCTATGTTTATCCCAGGCATGTTTCAATTCCGTTCCTGTGGATTTACCAACCACGTCTGCTGGAAGTTTGTTCCAAGCATCTACTCCTCTTTCAGTCAAATAATATTTTCTCACGTTGCTTCTGATCTTTCCCCCAACAGACCTCAGATTGTGTCCCCTTGTTCTTGGGTTCACTTTCCTATTAAAAACACTTCCCTCCTGAACCTTATTTAACCCTTTAACATATTTAAATGTTTCGATCATGTCCCCCCCTTTTCCTTCTGTCTTCCAGACTAGACGGATGGAGATCATGAAGTCTTTCCTGATACGTTTTATGCTTAAGACCTTCCACCATTCTTGTAGCCCGTCTTTGGACCCGTTCAATTTGATCCATCTCTTTTTGTAGGTGAGGTCTCCAGAACTGGACACAGTATTATTCCAAATGTGGTCTCACCAGCGCTCTATACAGCGGGATCACAATCTCCCTCTTCCTGCTTGTTATACCTCTAGCTATGCAGCCAAGCATCCTACTTGCTTTCCTTACCGCACTGTTCACCCATTTGGAGACTGGTACGAAAGGATACCAATTTGGGGTGGATCGGTCTTTAATTCCAATAGCCATGTTTCCTTTTACAAAAGAGCATCAGATATTTTTTTAAAAAGAGGAAGCGACTGTTCAATTTTCATCCACTGGTGGAAACTGAAGTTTACCTTTAAAATGAAGCAAAATTCTGAGTTCAGGAGCCCGGAATCCGTATTGATCTGAATACACCTGGAGAGGAAAGTGGGGAGACTCAGCACCCACAGAGACAAAGGGAGGGAACCCCCCAGGGACCTCCCCCAGTCTGGGTTTGGGTCGACAGGTTGATCTGGGTTTCAGTGGTTGGGTTGATGCAGCGTTTCCCAACCTTGGCAACTTGAAGACATTTGGACTTCAATTCCCAGAATTCCCCAGCCAGCATTTGCTGGCTGGGGAATTCTGGGAGTTGAAGTCCAGATATCTTCAAGTTGCCAAGGTTTGGAAGCACTGGGTTGATGGACTGGCACATGGCCAATGAAGAGTTACTAAGCTGAGCGGTGATAGACTCGTCTGTGTGTGCGTTTGATGGGATAATTTATCAGGGTTTTTATAATGGGGTTTTAATTGTTTTTATTATTTATATTTGACTTTTGTATCTTTGTATTGTATTACTCTGCATTGGTTGCCGATCAATTTCCGGTCACAATTCAAATGTTGGTTATGACCTATAAAGCCCTTCATGGCATCGGAACAGAATATCTCCGAGACCACCTTCTGCCGCACGAATCCCAGCGACCGGTTAGGTCCCACAGAGTTGGCCTTCTCCGGGTCCCGTCGACTAAGCAATGTCGTTTGGCGGGACCCAGAAGAGCCTTCTCTGTGGCGGCCCCGACCCTCTGGAACCAGCTCCCCCCGGAGATCAGAACTGCCCCCACCCTCCTTGCCTTTCGTAAAGTTCTTAAGACCCACCTCTGCCGTCAGGCATGGGGAAACTGAGACATCTCCCCCGGGCCTATACAGTTAATACATGGTATGTTTGTGTGTGTGTTTGCTTTTAATAATGGGGTTTTTAGCATTTTTTAAATTATTAGATTTGTTCTTACATTGTTATTGTTATTGTTGTGAGCCGCCCCGAGTCTACAGAGAGGGGTGGCATACAAATCTAATAAATAATAATAATAATAATAATAATAATAATAATAATAATAATAATACTCATTGTTGTAAGCTGCCCTGAGTCCCATGGGATTGGGAAATATTTGTATTTCTGTCTTTGTATTGTCTGTTTGTACGTTGTGTTTGTGTATTTTTTAATGTATAAAATTCAATTAAAATTATTTTAAAATAATAAATTAAAAAAAAGAAAGAAACGGGAGGACTTCCCCCAGGGTCCAGCAGGGCCTCGATCCCCTCCGAGGGTCCGAAGGGTCTCAGCCGCAAGTCCAGAGGCCTGAACCCCCCCCCCCAAGGGAAGGGAGCCCCTCACCGAGTACAGAGCGCGCTGCCGTTGGTGCGGATGTGGTAGAGGCTGGGCTGGAGGTTGTCCTCCCGGGACCTCCTCTTCCCCTTGTGCACGATGAACTTCCGCTTGAAGTGGGAGAGGAACTTGGGGTTCTCCTGCTGCTGCGTCATGCGCACAACCTGGGGGATTTGGAGATGGGGGGCAGAAATGCTCAGCCAGACTTACTCACTAACCGTATTTTTCGGAGTGTAAGACGCAACTTTTTCCTCCCTAAAAGCGGCTGATAATTGGGTGCGTCTTATACTCTGAATGTAGGGTTTTTTCCAGCCCTAACAATCTTCCCAGCTCTGACCTTGCAGGCTCTTTAGTTGTTTCTCTCTGCAAAGAATGTTTTCCAAGCCCTAAGTCTTTATAGGTATTTCTTTCATTTCTCTAACTTGCTCTGAGTAAGTTTCTTTCCAGCCCTAACCAGGTGCTAACAATGTTCCCAGCTCTTACCAACTCGCAAGCTCTTTCATTGTTTCTCTCTGCAAAGAATGTTTTCCAAACCCTGTCTTTGTAGTTTTTTTAAAAAAATTGGTCTAACTTGCTCCAAATGTTTCTTTCCATCCCTAACCAGGTGCTAATTATGTTCCTAGTTCTTACCGGCTTGCAAGCTCTTTCATTGTTACTCTCTGCTAAGAATGTTTTCCAAGCCCTGTTTGCAGGGTTTTTTCCCCCAATGCTCTACTTGCTCCGAATGTTTCTTTCCAGGTGTTCCCAGCTCTTACCAGCTTGCAAGCTCTTTCATTGTTACTCTCTCTGAATAAAGTTTTTTAAAAGCCCTAACCAGGGGATAAAATAATGTTCTGAAGATGACCAGACTAAGGATGCTAGCCACATGACGGGATTATTTATTCCAGCTCAGCTCCTACAACAGTGTTTCTACAGCTTGGCTCTTTTTAAGATGGGTGGACTTAAATTCCCAGAATCCCCTAGCACGTCGACTGAGGAATTCTGGGGCTTGAAGTCCACCCATCTTAAAAGGGGCCAAGTTTGAAAAGGCCAGCCCAGAACCCTGCCGAGTGCCCCACTCACCTCCCAGCTCCAGGGACGAGGATGATGGGTTACTCACCTCCAGCTTTCCGGGGAAAAGGCTCTCAAATTTCTTCTGGAGGCTGAAAGTGAAGGTCAACCATCCCATGTTGGAGGCCTCCCGCCCCTGCCAGAAATAAACCACGCACTGGAGATCTTCTTCTGGCTGCTTCTCCTCTTCTTCCACCTCTTCCTCCTCCTCCTCCTCCTCTCCTTCCTTTCTCTGCTTCTTCTTCTTCCCCTCCTCCTCCTCCTCCTCCTCTGTCTCCACAGGGATCCAGTACCTCTCGGGAGGAAAACACACGTTACTCAAGTGGCTTCTTCTCTCTCTCTCTCTCTCTTTTAAAAAATATTTTAGAAAATAATTATAATTTAGTAGGCACCCATTTAAAAAAGGACATTATCTCCATCATTCCATAGTTACATTGATCATTATTCTGTCTACATTTAAGAACAGACAAAAAAGAGAGAAAGCGAAAAAGGAAAGAAAGAACAAAGTCACAACACAAATAACTATACACAACCCCCCTGCGGTCTCTTTGACAGCTTAATCTTCACTATTAAATTATTCTACGGTGCACGATACCAACAATTAATATTTAGTCTTATGTATATCTATTTTCAAATTGCTTTTATTAGATCATATTTTCCTACCTACCTACCTTATCTGTCTGTCTGTCTGTCTGTCTCTATCTATCTATCTATCTATCTATCTATCTATCTATCTATCTATCTATCTATCTATCATCTATCTTTCTTTCTTTCTATCTATCTATCATCTATCTTTCTTTCTTTCTATCTATCTCTCTATCTCTCTCTCTCTCTCTATCTATCTATCTATCTATCTATCTATCTATCTATCTATCTATCTATCTATCTATCAATCATCTATCCATCCATACAAACATCCATCCATCTATCTATCATCTACAGTATCTTTCTATTTATCTATCTACCTACCTACCTACCTACCTATCTATCTAATCTATTTATCCATCCATCCAGAGGTCTTCAAACTTGGCAACTTAAGACTTGTGGACTTCAACTCCCAGAATTCTCCAAGAATCATGGCCAGCATAGAGAATTCTGGGAGTTGAAGTCCACAAGACTGAAAGTTGCCAAGTTTGGAGACCCCTGATCTAATCCATCCATCCATCCATCCACCTGTCCCATTTGTATGCTGCCCAACTCCCTGAGGAATCAGAAGGAACAAAACATATAACAATATTAAAATAGCTAAAAGACAATTAACGATGAAAAACCCACAGTAAAACCATGCATCTCATTCATGGCCTGCCCTCAACCCGCTTCCCCACTCTGAGGAACACCGCGCACTGCCCCGGTGTGGGCCAAGGGAGAAGGCGGGAGAGAAAGACGCCCCAGGAAGCCCCAATCGTGGAGTGCCTGGGAAGCTGGCCAGGCGCCCTACCTGCAGAGGAAGACGTAGCAATCCTGGGTGTAGAAGTGGCCGAACTCCTCGTCCGGCATGCGGTTGAACTTCTTGTTCTCCAGCACGAAGCCCTCCATGCCGTCCAGGTCTTCGTTCCACTCTTCCATCAGCTGCTCTGCCTGGAGGAGGGAGAGAAAGCCCCCCCCCAAAGACTTGAGCAGGGAGGGGCAAGAAGGGGGGAAGGTTCTGGATGGGGAAACGTTCTAGGTGTCTCAAAGAGACGCTTTGCCTTCGCCAGGAGCAGATCTCGGCCATCAATGGTCCCATCGTCCAATGTTTGAAGGAGAGTTTCAGAAACCGATTAGAGCCCACAGGGTTGGCCTTCTCCGGGTCCCATCAACTAAGCAGTGCTGGTTGGCAGGGCAGCGCCTTCTCTGTGGTGGCTCCAGCTCTCTGGAACCAACAATACCTACCCCTCCCTCCAGATACATACTTCCCCCACCCTACTGGCTTTCAGGAAAGCCTTGAAAACCAGGCCTGGGGCCTGTGAGTAATGGACACTTCTTCTGATTCTGGCCTCCATAAGACATAAACTGGGATGTATGATACGGTGGGACTGCACGGATGAGATTTCACATGGTTTTATATTATTGTTATTGCAGTTATTCATTGTTGACATTGTTTTATTATTCCTATTGTTGTAAGCTGCCCCGAGTCCCACAGGAATGGGCAGCCTACAAATTAATTAAATAGATGAATACAATAAGGAAGGAAAGAAGGAAAGAGAAAGAGAAAGGAATGAAAGAAAGAAAGAGAAGGAAGAGAAAGAAGGAAGGAAAGAAAAAAAAGAGGAAAAAAGGAAGGAAAGAAAGAAAGAAAGGGAAAGAAGGAAGGAAGGAATTAAAGAAAGAGAAAGAAGGAAGGAAGGAGAGAGAGAAAGGAAGGAAGGAAAGAAAAAGAAGGAAAGAAGGAAAGAAAGAGAAAAAGGAAGGAAGAAAGAAAGAAAGAGAAAGAAGGAAGGAATTAAAGAAAGAGTAAGAAGGAAGGAAGGAAAGAGCGAGAAAGAAAGGAAGGGAGAAGGAAGGAAAGAAAGAAAGAAAGAAAGAAAGAAAGAAAGAGAAAAAGAAAGTTGAAGATGGGTGGACTTCAAGTCCCAGAATTCCCCAGCCGGGTCCTCCAGCTGGTGGTGGAATCTGAGAGGTTGAAGTTCAACCATTTTCAAGATGTCACCACTCGTTCATCTCCTTCCACTCCCAAGGGGCCCCAATAGTGGTGGGCCCGGCTTGGTCCTCTCCCTCCGGCCGGGCCTTACCTCGCTCAGAGGCATCGGGGGCTGGCGTGGCAGGAACAGGGCGGTCAGATCGGCCTTGAGCTGGTCCTTCTTCTCGGCATCCTTCTGCACTTTTCCCGAGAGCCCATAAGGTTGATGGACAGCCTCCGCGTTGCGGGTGTAGTCCACCTTCAGGACATCATCCCAGTTCTTGAACTTGGATTTGAAGACCTGGCAAGGACACGGGTCCCCATCAGGGCCAAGACATCCAGACCGAGCAGAGGGAAACTAGGCTGGAAGTTCTCGCTTGTCTATTTGGTGAGTCTGTGTGTGTAAGTTTTTCTCATCATTCCTGTCACCCATTTCCTCCCATGTTGACTGTATGGCTGTAATTTGTTGCTTGTATCCTAAGATTTTTATTAATATTGCTTCTTCATTGCTTATTTGACCCCTATGACAATCATTGTGTCATACCACATGATTCTTGACAAATGTATATTTTATTTTATGTACACTGAGAGCATCTGCACCAAAGACAAATTCCTTGTGTGTCCAGTCACACTTGGCCAATAAAAATTCTATTCTATTCTATTCTAAACATTTTCCTTCCACAACAGAAAGGAAGGGACACACTCCTTAAGAACCCAAATTCTTTTTGAATCAGAGGCGGTCCTACCAACATCAAGACGTTGTGTCCTACAATTAGATTAATAATAGTTTTAATATTTTAATTAATTGCCAGGAACAACGGATGGAAACTGACCAAGGAGAGATTCAACCTGGAAATAAGGAAGAACTTCCGGATGGTGAGAGTGATCCACCAGTGGAGGTTGTGAAGACCCCAACTCTGGACATATTGAAGAGGAGAGTGGACTGCCATCTTACTGAGGTGGGTGTAGGATTCCTGCTTGAGCAGGGGGTTGGACTAGATGACCTGTAAGGTCCCTTTCAACTCAACTCAACTCAACAACTCAACTCAACAACTCAACACAACTCAACAACTCAACTCAATTCAACAACTCAACTCAACAACTCAACTCAACTCAACAAATAAATAAATGTTCCCTCCTCTCCTGCCAAGTGGGCAAGTATGGCCTGACCGACCCTTGAAGAGGGTCCACTGGAAGCCCCCATCGTCCCTCCTCGCCCAATCGCCGCCCCTTCCAACCTGGCACTCGGTGCCCTCCAGGTTGCGGATGACCATGGCGTGTTTGGGGCGGTGAAGCATACTGCACAGCTCCTGACCCAGTTTGAGGGCAGCCGCCCGCACGAGGCGTGAGGACTTCCGGCCAATCCAGATGAAGACGTCTGACCAGCAGTCCAGAACGTAGACTGACTTGGTGTCCAGGAGGCTCTGGAGCTACCAAAGGAGAAGACAAAAGCAGACGGTCGAGACTGAACTTGACCCCTTTGAAATCCCCTTTCAGGACTCTTGGGAGGTTAAGGAGATTTTTTTAAAAAATAAATAGGTTCTGGACTAGGATTTTAAAAGGATAAAGTAACAAAGGTGCATTTAAAAAAAAATAATGATAGGGTTTTATATGTTTTTAATATTAGATTTGTTTTTTAATATTGTTTTTATTGCTGTTGTGTGCCGCCCCGAGTCTTCGGAGAGGGGCAGCATACAAATCTAATAAATAAATAAATAAATAAATAAATAAATAAATAAATAAATTTCATCAATAATAAAAAAAGAGCTATTTCTTGGTGAAAAATGGGTTAATGGAAAAACAGATGTAAGACTAGGTTTATAAATGAAGCTGATTTAGAATAAACGTGTTAAAAAGTTGTGTAATAGTAGGTGAGCACAATGAGAATTGTAACACAGGTTTGTTGCACAAATTGTTTCTAAATGTCTTTGTTTTGTGTGTATATATGTTTATAAATAAAAAAATATTTTCAATTTTTAAAAAAGGAGATTTAAAAAAAAAAAAGAATAAATAGGTTCTGGACGAGGTTTAATCATAATCTTTCTCCTCTGCTCCATCAGCATCTTTGAGCCATTGTTCTTACCAGTCTCATTTCGGGCAAGAGGTCCACTGGGGGCCTTTTCTTGTGCTCCACTGAGAGTTTGTAGTTGATCTGGGGCAGCTCCAAGTAGCCCAGTCCCAAGCCAACCTGTGCAGGGGGGGGGGGGAGAAGAAGAAAGAAGGGAAGCCCAGTTTGAGCCATCTGGGGTTTGATCCAACCCAACATGACATCACTGATTGCCCAAAGTCCTGCCTTCTCTCACAATCAACGTCTTTATTTATTTATTTGTTTGTTTGTTTGTTTGTTTATTTATTTATCAGATTTGTATGCCGCCCCTCTCCGCAGACTCGGGGCAGCTCACAGCAATAGTAAAACAATGTAAACATATCTAATATTTAAGTTAATTTAAAACCCCAATTTAGAAACCAATCATACATACTAACATACCATGCATAAATTCTATAAGCCTAGGGGGAGGGAAAGTCTCAATTCCCCCATGCCTGACGACAGAGGTGGGTTTTAAGGAGCTTACGAAAGGCTAGGAGGGTGGGGGCAACTCTGATATCTGGGGGGGAGTTGGTTCCAGAGGGCCGGGGCCGCCACAGAGAAGGCTCTTCCCCTGGGCCCCGCCAAACGACATTGTTTAGCCAACAGGACCTGGAGAAGGTCAACTCTGTGGGATCTAACTGGTCACTGGGATTCGTGCGGCAGAAGGCTGTCCCGGAGATAATTTGGTCCGGTGCCATGAAGGGCTTTATAGGTCATAACCAACACTTTGAATTGTGACCGGAAACTGATCGGCAACCAATGCAGACTGTGGAGTGTTGGTGTAACATGGGCATATTTAGGGAAGCCCATGATAGCTCTCGCGGCTGCATTCTGCACGATCTGAAGTTTAGGCATAAATGTGTTGGTACTATGGACATAACTAGTTGCGTTTTGCAATATATAAAATAAATATGATGGATATGAATATTACAAAGCATGGGACAAAGTGAAGGGTTAGGAAAAAAAATAACAGACAGAATAAATAATAATATAGATATGCAAATAGTGAATAATATCAGAATTTTCGGTAGAAAGAATTGCAGAAGATATTGGTGAGATATATTATAGAAGTTTATGAAAGGTTGAAAATAATTAAGAATTGGCATATATTGGCGATATATATTATAGGAGTTTATGAAAGGTTGTAAATTTTCAAATATTTGGAAGTATAATCAACTCCAGGAAACAACTTCTGGTAAGAGAGGGGCAGTGAAGAACTCCTATATATGTTTTGTGTTTGTTTGTATTCTGTATTGTCTTATCTTAAAAAATTGTAATAAAAAATTTACAATTAAAAACAAAACAAAAAACAAACCCACAATGTATGTTTGCATTTATTAGAACACTATTGCTTAGAGAGCTGGTGTTACGGATGGCCATAAGGGGGCGCCAGAAGCATCAATCGCTTTTCTCTGCTATTTCTGTTATAGGTTTCTGCCCCAAAACTAAGGTAAAGTCCACAGCAGGTTGATCTGATTAGGAATATCGCAAGAAAGACGCACGTCTCTAGGAAAATTCCTACAGAAATGGGTGGAGGAGGCCGACACCGGCTCCTAAGCCACCCTCTCTCTCTCCTCACCTTGTACAGCTTGGGTCTGGGTGGCTTGAAGTCGTCGGGGACGTTGGCTTTGATCTCTTCTGCCTGCCCACCGAGGAGGTCCCAGAATTCCGGGGTCTCCTCTGTCTGAGTCAACTGCAGGATTTCTGCTTTGCCTTTCCGCTCGTTCTTGTTGATCTTCTCAGCAAAGAGCCTGAGAAGAAGAGAAGATGGATCTGTTCTGTCCGAATCGACAATCAGCCAGCAATTAATACTCAGACACAGAGCTGGGAAGCATAATAGTCTATTGTACAAGCAAACTTGTTGAAAACCACAAATGGAAGCAAAGAATGTCCTTCGACCCGGCCTTCTGGAACCAACTACCCCCCGCCTCCTCCTGATGTCCACACTGCCCCCACCCTACTGGCCTTCCGAAAAGCCTTGAAGGCCTGGCTTTGCCTGGTCAGTGAGAGTTAACCATCTTACTCATGGTTTGATTGGTATGTATGAGTCTATGGTTGCGTTGTTTAGCCTAGGGGTTTTATTGATATTAATATTGATTGACTACCTTAATGGGGTTTTATTGCTTAATATTTGACTTTAATTTTTTGCATTGTTTTATTGTTGTCAACCTCCCTGAGTCCTAAGGGATTGGGCAGCATATAAGTCAAACAAACAAACAAACAAACAAACAAACAAACAAACAAACAAGCAAACGATTTTTGGGGGGAATCTGGCAATAATGGCAAAGTAAGATACTTTTATTTTTTATTATCAATCTTTCTTATCTATCTATCTATCTATCTATCTATCTATCTATCTATCTCTCTCTCTGCATCTCTCTTGTCTATCTAATCTATCGATCTGTATCCTCTTTATCTTATCTATCTAATCTGTCTATCTGCCTCTACCTACCTACCTATTTATAGTTTGTGTTGGAAGGGACCTTGGAGGTCTTCTAGTCCAACCTTCCACTGGTGCAGGAGACCCCATGCCAGTGATGGTGAACCTTTTTTTCCTCGGGTGCCAAACGAGTGTCCATGTGGGCTACGCTTCCATGCCTGCAGTGGGTGAAAACAGCTTCCCCCCCTGGAGGTTGGAAACAGTCTGTTTCCCAACTTCTGATGGGCCCAGTAGGCTCGTGTTTCGCCCTCCCCAGGCTCCAAAGGCTTCCCTGGAGCTGGGGAAGGGTAAAACACCCTCCCCCATCCCCCTGGAGGCTCTCTGGAAGCCAAAAACCCCTCTCAGGGCCTCTGTGTGAGCCAGAAATCAGCTGGCCGGCACATACATGCACGTTGGAGCTGAGCGAGGGCAAGGGCTCACGTGCCAGCAGATATGGCTCTGCGTGCCACCTGTAGCACCCACGCCATAGGTTTGTTTATTTATTTACTTATTAGATTTGTATGCTACCCCTCTCTGAAGGCTCGGAGCGGCTCACAACAGCAACAGCAATACAAACCTTTTGTAAGCTCCTTAAAACCCACCTGTGTCATCAGGCATGGGGGAACTGAGACTTTCCCTTCCCCCTAGGCTTATAAAATTTATGCATGGTATGTCTGTATGTATGATTGCTTTCTTAAATTGGGGTTTTTTACATTACTTTTAATATTAGATTTGTTCATATTGTCTTTTTTGCTCTTGTTAGCTGCTCCGAGTCTACGGAGAGGGGCGGCATACAAATTGAATTAATAAATGAATAAAATAAAATAAAATACAAATCCAATGATTAAAAAGCAAAACAGTTAAAAACCCTTGATTTAAAAACACTCATACAACCGAAAACAACCATACATTTCACCATCACTGCCCTATGCCATTCTAGACATAGGGCAGCCCCGTCTCTTCTTGAAGCTACTGGCATAGCTAACTCTGCAGAACTTCTCCAGATGTTTGAGAGACCAACCACGGCACAGCCTTCTTTTGGCACTCACCTGGCTTTGGTAGTGCCGTTGAGAGTCGCCTGGCTGCCCCTCCAGATGTAGATCTCCAGGCCGTGATCCAGCAGGAAGACAAAGCTAGAAGGGAGGAAAGGGAAGTGGAGAAGGGTCATTTTTTAAATAGCCAGCGGCATTTTCTCAGCAAAGACTGAGCTCAGGGCTTCAATAGGAGGCTCTCCTGCGTATTTACCGAGGATCCAAAGCCGTCGCTTTCAGAGGAACCGGTTCCAATTTGATATTCTTCTTTCCATAAACGCGGTAAAGCCTGCGTTGAAATGGCAGAAACAACAGCTTGAGAAAATGAGACAATGAGAAATTTGCAAACGTACCAACTGAGGATCTGTTAATTGGGAAAATACTCGAATGCCCCAAATGGAGGAAACTTACACTACACCAGTGTTTCCCAACCTTGGCCACTTGAAGATATCTGGACTTCAACTCCCAGAATTCCCCAGCCAGCGGATGCCGGGAGTTGAAGTCCAGATATCTTCAAGTGACCAAGGTTGGGAAACACTGCACTAGAGTTACAAAATAAACAGGAAGAAGAATATTACACCGTGTGGGATAAATTTTATAATTGGATTGATGGAAAGAAATAAGATAAATGTTAAATTAAACCAAAAAATGGAGAAACCGAAGAAACCAAAATGTAAATATGTTTTCATGCTTAATGTTTTCGCTGCACATTTTTTTTGTTTGTTGTTGTTATTGTTTTGTTTTTGCTTCCAAAAAGCCAAATAATTTTTTTTTAAAGAAATGATATGTAATGGATTATATATATATATATATATATATATGTTTTCGTAAATTTTCACGGGTATATGTATGTAGATTGTTCTGAGTTCGGGTTTTGCCCTGTGTAATGTTTTGCATGTCTATGCGACGTTTCGGTAAAATCACATTTACCATCATCAGGCTGGAGTTCCAATCTCTGTGTTTTTGCAAATGAATATTAGCAACTGACATTCCTTCTTAGCATGTAGTGTGGGGGTGGAGATTTGCTTTGAATGTAGCAAATAGATTGGGTGACTATGCTTCCGTGATCTGATTGGTTGGTGTAATCATGGTTATAGAAAGAATGGTATGAAGATTACACAGGGCAAAACCCGAACTCAGAACAATCTACATATATATATATATATATATATATATATATATATATATATATATATATATATATATATGGAGAGAGAGAGAGAGAGAGAGAGAGAGAGAGAGAAATATATAGAAATATATATATATATATAGAAATATAGAAACATAGAAGACTGACGGCAGAAAAAGACCTCCTGGTCCATCTAGTCTGCCCTTATACTATTTCCTGTATTTTATCTTAGGGTGGATCTATGTTTATCCCAGGCATGTTTAAATTCAGTTACTGTGGATTTACCAACCACGTCTGCTGGAAGTTTGTTCCAAGGATCTACTACTCTTTCAGTAAAATAATATTTCCTCACGTTGCTTCTGGTCTTTTCCCCAACTAACTTCAGATTGTGTCCCCTTGTTCTTGTGTTCACTTTCCTATTAAAAACACTTCCCTCCTGAACTTTATTTAACCCTTTAACATATTTAAATGTTTCGATCATGTCCCCCTCCAGACTCTACAGATTGAGTTCATGAAGTCTTTCCTGATACGTTTTATATCTCCTCTTAGGGCATTTGAAGAGGGCATTTGAGAGCCAGTGAAATAATTACTGCAGCCTCCTCAAGCGGATGGATTGGGGTTTGCAAGTCGCCACCATAGATTTGTCAAATTAGAAATAAACTATAGTTTGAAGATTTGCAAGCTGGCGATTTGCGGGGCAGGTCAGGATAGCAGGCGGGTTCCTCCTGTCAAACTATTTACTAGGTCTGCACTATTATTAGTATTAGTTTTTTCTCTCTCTCATCGCTTCTCTCGCCCATCTCCTCCCACTTGTGACTGTGTGGCTGTAACTTGTTGCTTGTATCCTTAAGATTTTTATTAATATTGTTTCCTGATTGCTTATTTGACCCCTGTGACAATCATTAAGTGTTGGACCTCATGATTCTTGACAAATGTATTTTTTTCTTTTATGTACACTGAGAGCCTCTGCACCAAAGATAAGTCCCTTGTATGTCCAATCACACTTGGCCAATAAAGAATTCTATTCTCTTTATTTTCTATTCTATTCTAATTTTCTATTCTATTCTTTCTATTTTCTATTCTCTTTATTTTCTATTCTATTCTATTCTATTCTTCTGTTCTAGCCTGAATTGTGTGGATGCTTCGTGTTTACCTGGTGACATAATGAATATCTTCCACCGTGTAGAAGCCGCTCGACGTGCCCCCTTCGATGTAGGAAATCTCGTGATCAAACACCTCGTGTCCGAAAATTGGGATTTTCGAAAAGCGGGAAGGCAGAAAGAATGACGTTAAAGGCAGCTGCAGCCCCCTGCTCCTCACAATAGCACAGAGAACAGTTCTGAATTGTCTTTGGCACGTCCCCTGCAGCTCTGAAGGGTCTTTGCAAAGGTCTCCAGAATGGAAGCCCCTTCCTCACCCACCCCCCACCAGCCGAGAAAGGGGGGGCTACCTGGCTGAACTCATCACTCTCGTCCCCCATCTCTTCTCGAATACTCCGGCACTCGGCCCCCAGGAAGTTCCGCAGGTTGACGGCGTGGATGGCCGCACAGGCCTTCTTATCCAGGGTGGACTCCTGGCCGATCCAGTAATAGATCTCCCAGCTCAAGGATCCATTGTCGTCCACAAAGGTCTGGAGAAGAAGAGCAGTGAGGAGTTGCCTAAAGGTCCATCTCAGTTCTCTCCCAACATCTGAACAGGGAGTCCTCAACATAGGACCATCACAGAGCCTGCCTGTCACAGACGGTCATAAAACACGACCCACCCAATTTTACGATCCCTTTTTGTGGCTGTTACTGCAATCTGGTTGCTTAGTACTCTGTTGTGGTCAGCTCTGGCCCAGCTCCTGCCCCAAGGACTGTGGGTGTGGGGGAGACATCCACATGCTGCAGGCCTGTTTTGCCCCCAGTGGAATCTGCTGATGAGGGCTCCTCTGACCAAGAAGACAGAAGTGACAGGGAGGAGGAGAGTGTGGCAGACAGCTCAGGAGATCAATTATCTAGCTCCTCCTTGGATTCGGAACAAGAGTTAATGATACAGCCACGCATGCGGAGAGCGATGCATAGGCAGCAACAACTGAGAGATTATTATCAAAGAAAACGAGGCCACCTGTGGTTGGGTGGGGCTGTGGCCATTAGTGAGGCTGCTATAAAGAGCAGCCTGTGGGTTTGGCCATTGTGGAGGATTATCTGATCGTTTGTTGTGTTTCGTGACTGCTTTACTGACTGACTTGTTGTGTGTGCTGATTTTCCCCCGCTTTGAAACTAAACCAGAGCAAAGTGTGTTTCACTTTGTGGAAGAAGAAGGACTGTGAATTGCCTCACAGCTGCAAGCTAAGTATCACAGGACTGATAAGGGACTTGTACAAATTACCAGTTTGTTTGGAGACGAGGGCTCTTTGCTCTACCAAAAGAGGGCTTGGTTTCAGTGAATTTTCATTATAAAGAACATTGTTTTGAATTTTCAAACGTGTGTGTGTCTGAAATTTGTACCTGTGAATTTTGGGGAGGATTCTATCAGAGAGCCCGACAGAACAGTACTCAAAGTCTAGTCACAGGATCGTCCAAAGTTTGAATCTGGGTCCTATGTAGCCTAAGGTAGGTCTGTTGTAACTTTGAAGAATTGTTAACCGAACGGTCACAGTTTGGGGGCTACTGCAGAAATCTATTTCTAGTTCTAGAAAAAGTTTCCCAAGAGGATTCATAGCTGTGTGACCTGCTCTCCACACAACCTTGAGAGCTGGCATCATTAAGAGGTGGGTTGTAGACTGGATCTCTTGCCCAACTTCTGTAGGAATCCCTGCAAACGGACTGGTGCTTGTGGTGATGCACCAATGCACCAGGTTAAAGTTCATCCCTCGCCCCCACACCCATAAGTTCATAACGAGGACCAATCTGGTTCCAGGGATTCCACCAGTAATAATAATAATTAATAATACTTTATTAGATTTGTATGCCGTCCCTCTCCGAGAACCAACCTCTTCCTTACATCCGCTGGTGCAGAACAAAAAATGACCTTGGACTCTAAGAAAGGAATTTGTTGTGACCAGTAATTTTCCCTCTCGTGCAGCTACCCCTCCCAAGTAACCAGGATACTACTCTACTGTCCACATGATGGAGTTAGACGCACAAACAGACACACACTAACACACCCAAACACAGAGGCACCCCGGCCATTCCCACCTTCAGCACGATGTAGCAATCGGCTTCGTAGAACTTCCCATGGAAAGTGTCGTCCACCATGAGGGGCACAAAATTCTCGATCTGCCAGACGGTGACCCCAGGCAGCTGCCCCACATGCTCCGTGAAGAACTCAGAGTAGTTGAGCTGAGGTTTCTCCAAGCTCTGGTCCCAGCGACGCGTCTTCAGGTCCGTGTACTTCGGGTCTCCATTCTCCTACAGGTGAAAAAGAGGAAGAGGAGGGGGGGTTCCCTTTAGCCCCCACCCCCCATTACAGCTCACGGGGAGCTTCCTCCGCAGCCACGAGGGTCCCCTGGAGAGAGTCCACCCTTACCTCCAGCTTCTTATTCTTCTCCTCGGCCACATCGGACATGCCTTTCAACACCTGCTTGGCTTGGTCGTCCTGGGCTGAATCTTTGCGCCTCCGCAAGCGCATTTTGCGGGCCAGGGGGTCCTTTGGGATGCCCCCTGGGAACCAAGGGAGGGAAGGAGGGGAGAGTTTTAGAAAGCACGAGGTGGAGAGGAGGAGAACACGGGACGGAGCAGCTTTGCCTCCCGCCTAGAAGTAAGAAGGTCGGGATGGTGGACCCAGAAGACCTCCGGGACCACCTTCTGCCGCATGAATCCCAGCGGCCGATACGGTCCCACAGTGTTGGCCTTCTCTGGGTCCTGTCGGCTAAACAATGCCATCTGGCAGGACCCAGGGGAAGAATATCTCCGAGACCGCCTTCTGCTGCACGAATCCCAGCGACCGATTAGGTCCCAAAGAGTGGGCCTTCTCTGGGTCCCGTCAACTAAACAATGTCGTTTGGCGGGCCCCAGGGGAAGAGCCTTCTCTGTGGCGGCCCCGGCTCTCTGGAACCAACTCCCCCCAGAGATTAGAACTGCCCCTACTCTCCTTGCCTTTTGTAAGCTCCTTAAAACCCACCTTTGTCGTCAGGCATGGGGGAACTGAGACATCTCCCCCGGGCATATACAATGTATGAATGGTATGTTTGTATGTATGTTTGCTTAGTACATGGGGTTTTTTAAATATTCTAAACTATAATTTAGATTTGTCATGAATTGTTGTATTCTGTTGTGAGCCGCCCCGAGTCTGCGGAGAGGGGCGGCATACAAATCTAAATAATAAATAAATAAAAATAATAAGAGCCTTCTCTGTGGCGGCCCTGGCCCTCTGGAACCAACTCCCCCCAGAACTGGAACTGACACAGGACAGCGCCTTGCTCACCCTCTGGCGTGGCTCCGTGTGCCACCTGTGGCCTAGTGTGGCTGTTTGCTGGGGAAGGCTAGAAAACAACACACCGACACCCAAAGGGCATGCTAAGCTCACCTCCGGCTGCCGCAGCCACTGTGGCAGGAGATGCCCCCGCCAGGCGCAACTGGTTTTGCAAGGAGAAGTCAATGTTGTAGCACTCTGAAGTCCGGTCTGCGGGTTTTGGGGGCATCACCAAGTTTGGGTTCTCCCGGACATCCAAGAGCTGCAAGCAGAGAAGAAGACCTCCGTCAGCGGAAGACAAGAGGGACTTCAGGGCTGTGATGTGAGAATTGAAAGCTCTCCACCACAACCCGCTTTCGCTCACGGTCCCTGAGCCCTCAGCTGCGACCGAGAGCCCAAATTGGAGACGTTCTCAAAACTGGAAAGTTTCTGGCTTACAGCTAAGCCCTGAGCCCTCAATTATGCTCCCAAAGGGGCTTTCCTTTAGAGCCATAGACCTCCTGGTCCATCTAGTCTGCCTTTATACTATTTCCTGTATTTTATCTTACAATGGATCTATGTTTATCCCAGGCATGTTTACATTCAGTTACTGTGGATTGACCAACCACGTCTGCTGGAAGTTTGCTCCAAGGATCTACTACTCTTTCAGTGAAATAATATTTTCTCACGTTGTTTTTGATCTTTCCCCTAACTAAGCTCAGATTGTGTCCCCTTGTTCTTGTGTTCACTTTCCTATTAAAAACACTTCCCTCCTGGACCTTATTTAACCCTTTAACATATTTAAATGTCTCGATCATGTCCCCCCTTTCCCTTCTGTCCTCCAGACTCTACAGATGGAATTCATGAAGTCTTTCCTGATACGTTTTATGCTTCAGACCTTCCACCATTCTTGTAGTCCGTCATTGGACCCCTTCAATTTGATCCATCTCTTTTTGTAGGCGAGCCAACCACAACAAACCTCAACTGCTATCCAAGGAGGAGCCACTTCATTTTTGCAGGTCTCCTCCTCCTCCTCCTCCTCCTACTACTACTACTACTACTACTACTACTACTCCTCTTCCTATTCCTCCTCTTTGCAGGATTCTCCCCCCCCCCCCAAAACTCTCACCTCCACGTCCGTCAGAAAATGCACCGCTTCGGGCAAGGTCACCAGGCGATTCTTGTTCAAAACCAGCTTCCTGAGTTTTACACACCTGTGGGAAGAGGAGGGTCAGAGGGCAGAGCCCAGCCGAAGCGGAGGTCCAGCTTGTCTACAAAGCGAAGGCTGTGCGCTGCTACTCCGCGGAGGAGCGAAGCGTGAGCTACCTGCAAAGGCTTTCAGGAATGAGCTCCAGGTTGTTATTGGCTGCCATAAATTCCTCCAGGTTGGCCAGCTTCCCGATGCCGGAAGGGATGCCGTCGAAGTCCACCTTGTTGGAATTCAAGTAGAGCTTCTTCAGTTTGGTGAGTTTGCAGACTGCAGACTGGAGGGTGGGAAGACAAGAACGGGGGGAAAAATTAAAATTTCAGGAAGGAAAAGGAACCCCCACTGGCGCATTTGGAAGCTGCTTTTCCAAATCCAAACTTTGTCCCAATATATCCCTTGGAGCGCGAAAGGTCAGAATGGTTCAAAAAGGGTCCCTACATTGCAATGCAAAGAGAGAGAAATTTGATTGACTGTTCTACATACCTCTGAATGTTTCTCAAACCTGGCAACCTTTAAGACCTTTTGGACTTAAACTCCCAGCATGCTGGCTGGGGAATTCTGGGAGTTGAAGTCCACACATTTTCTTTGTATAAAGGTTCGGAAACATTGGCCTATAACCTTATCCCTGGGATGTGGATCTCTGCTTTCTCTTGCTTGTAAAAACAATGCATCCATCATACCCAACTTCCCCATCTAAGAAAGTTTGGATCCGGGTCGAAAGTTTGAATCCTGTTCTACAGAGGAACCATTGGTTCTGTCATCTGCACCTCTATAACTGTCTGGCTTGGTTCTGCAACCCAACAGGACCGACACAGACTTCAGAGGAGAATCAGAATGGCAGAAGAAACAATGGCTGCCCACCTGCCTTCCATGGAGGACCTGTAGACTGAACGGGTCAAAAAGAGGGCAGGGAAAATATTGACTGACCCCTCGCATCCTGGACACAAACTGTTTCAACTCCTACCCTCAAAACGTCGGCTACAGAGCCCTACACAACAAGACAACTAGACACAAGAACAGTTATTTCTCCAATTGCCATCACTCTGCTAAACAAATAATCCCTTCAATACTGTCAAACTATTTACTAAGTCTGCACTACTATTACTAGATTTTTCTCATCTTTCCTATCACCCATTTCCTCCCACTTATGACTGCAGGGCTGTAAGTTGTTGTATCCTTAAGATTTTTATTAATATTGATTGGTTCCTGATTGCTTATTTGACCTGTGACCATCATTAGCTGTTGTTCCTCATGATTCTTGACAAAGGTATTTTTTCTTTTATGTCCACTGAGAGCATCTGCACCAAACACAAATTCCTTGTTTGTCCAATCACACTTGGCCAATAAAGAATTCTATTCTATTCTGTTCTGTTCCGCTCCGTTCCATGTTCCTCTTTTCAGGTAGACTGTAACTTCAAATGGTTCCTAAGTGATTGTTTGTCAAGTTAATGACTACCTATACACTTGACTGAGGAAATTGTGGTGCTTTGCTCTTTAAGAGCAGACCAGTGACTCAGTGTAACCTGCCAGCTTTAATCAAATATGATGGTTTCATAAAACCATCCTTGGCTCCTGCTCTGTCCTTTGGCCAGGCTTTAAAAGTCCAAGGAGTGTGGGGGTCAACAGGAAGGGGAGCCCACCTGACCAATATAACGTGATGTATGCTTGTGATTGAATTGGTTGATTGATTTTAATATATTGGGTTTTTAGCTTATAGTTTTTGAACTAATTAGATTTGTTAACGAATTCCATCTGTCTAGTCTGGAGGACAGAAGGAAAAGAGGGGACATGATTGAAACATTTAAATATGTGAAAGGGTTCAATAAGGTTCAGGAGGGAAGTGTTTTCAATAGGAAAGTGAACCCAAGAACAAGGGGACACAATCTGAGGTCTGTTGGGGGAAAGATCAAAAGCAACGTGATAAAATATGATTTGACGGAAAGAGTAGTAGATGCTTGGAACAAACTTCCAGCAGGCGTGGTTGGTAAATCCACAGTAACTGAATTTAAACATGCCTGGGATAAACATCTATCCATCCTAAGATAAAATACAGGAAATAGTATAAGGGCAGACGAGATGGACCAGGAGGTCCTTTTCTGCCGTCAATCTTCTAGGTTTCTAGGTTTCTATGTTTTGAATTGTGTCTTGTGAGCCGCCCCGTGTCTTCGGAGAAGGATGGCATACAAATCTAAATAATAATAATAATAATAATAATAATAATAATAATAATAATAATAATAATAATACTTTGCACGCTGGGCACATTCCCAAAGGATCTCAGCGGACATTTGAAAACCATCAGAATTGACAAAATCTCCATCTGTCAATTGCAAAAAGCCGCTTTACTGGGATCGGCAAACATAATTCACCGCTACATCACGCAGTCCTAGGTGCTTGGGAAGCGCCCGATTGGTGATGGAATACGAAATCCAGCATAGTGATCTCGTTTGCTGTGTTGTACTGACATAATAATAATAATAATAATAATAATAATAATAATAATAATAATAATAAAGGGGCACCCACTGGTAGGGAAGTGAGCAGGTTCCTTGACAGGTTGAGGGTCTCCAACTCCGTCCACTGGTCGATGCAAAGAGAGAGCTCCGAAATCTGGTTGGTGCTCAAGTTCAGACGCCGGAGGTTGGGGAGAGTGTAGAGGCATTCCGGAACCCGGCTCAGGTCGTTGCACGAGAGGTCCACATCTGGGCAGAGCAAGGAAGGAAAAACCACGTTGCACGAGGGAGGGGCTTCACTGGGGGGAGGGCAGGGGGTGTCATCCACGTCTGCAAGTTCTGGGTTTGCTCCGAGACCCATTGGGATTGGCCAGCATAGAAGTCAATCAGTCAGTCAACCGATCAATCGATCCATCAATCAATCAATCAGACTGGGCCAACGGAGCCTTTCAAAGTCCCTGGTAGAAGGTGTGATGAATGCAACTGGTACCTGCCAGGCTGGTCAGGCCGTCTAAGCTGGTCGGCAGGTTGGTCTGGGTCCTCTGCGTATTCCGGAGGTGGAGGGTCTGCAGAGCTGTCATGGCGGGCAGTTGCCTTCAGGTGGGGTGGGAGGAGGAGGAGAAGGGCTTAGTTAAGACCCCCGGGTGCAGGAAAGCCAGGTGGGATCCTGCCCTGATTGGGCCTCCGTCGACCTGCCTGCCTGTCCTCAAGCTTTTGTCCCTGCACCCAGCTCTGTCCCGAACCCTAGGGACTAGCGCCTTTCAAAGGCTTCGCTTTAGGCCAACGTCCCCTTGCACCCCCCCTCCCTCACCTGAGCTGGGCGTGCAGGAGAGGGTTGTTATTCAGAAGCAAAGTCTGCAGCTGCCCCAGGCGCCTCATTTGGGGGGGCAGGCTCTCCAGCTTGTTGTCACTCAAATCCAGGTAGAGCAGGTCGGTCAGGTTGATGAAGAGCTGGTTGGGGATGCTATCTATGCTGCGGAGGAGAGAGGGACACACCTTGTTTACACTTGCTAGGTAGGCCCTGCCTGCTACGGGAGCCTCTCCCCACTCTCTCCCCAAAGACACCTCGGCAGTTGGAGGTCCACACCCCAGTTATGTTTTCTTCAAGAAGGCATGGCTGTGTTTCTCAGAGTATACGACGCGCCTCAGTTTTTGGGGAGCAAAATGGGGAAAAGAATCTGCTCACCAGGTATTCATCTGGCTAGCGTCCTTAGCCAGCACATTATTTTATCCCCGGGTTAAGGCCTTTAAAAAAAACTTTATTCGGAGAGAGTAACAACGAAAGAGCTTGCAAGTGGGTAAGAGCTGGGAATATCATTAGCACCGGGAAAGAAACATTAGGAGCAAGTAGAGCAATGGAAACAAATCCTGCAAAGACTTAAGGCTTGGAAAACCTTATTTGCAGAGAGTAACAATGAAAGAGCTTGCAAGCAGGTAAGAGCTGGGAACATCATTAGCACCAGGAAAGAAACATTCGGAGCAAGTAGAGCAATGGAAACCCTGCAAAGACTTAGGGCTTGGCAAATATTCTTGGGGAAGAGTAACAATGAAAGAGCTTGCAAGCCGGTAAGAACTTGGAAGATCATTAGCACCTGGAAAGAAACATTCGGAGCAAGTAGAGCAATGGAAACAAACCCTGCAAAGACTTAAGGCTTGGAAAACATTCTTTGCAGAGAGTAACAGTGAAAGAACGTGCAAGCTGGTAAGAGCTGAGAACATTGTAAGCACCTGCTTAGGGCTGGAAAGAAACTTACTTGGAGCAAGTTAGAGTAAAGAAAAAAACCCTGCAAAGACTTAGAGCTTGGAAAACATTCTTTGCAGAGAGTAACAATGAAAGAGCTGGCAAGCTGGTAAGAGCTGAGAACATTGTAAGCACCTGGTTAGGGCTGGAAAGAAACATTTGGAGCAAGTAGAGCAATGGAAAAAAACCCTGCAAAGACTTGGAAAACATTCTTTGCAGAGAGAAACAATGAAAGAGCCTGCAAGGTAAGAGCTGGGAAGATGGTTAGCAGCTAGTTAGGGCTGGGGGAAAAAAAAGCTACATTCAGAGTATAAGAGGCACCCCAATTAATCAGCTGCTTTTAGGGAGGAAAAAGGTGCATCTTATACTCCGAAAAATACAGTAGTTTCTCTCCTCCCCAAACAGCCCCGGGGTGTCTTCCTCCATGGAGGGCTGGACCCAGGAGCTGCCCAGGGCTTCCTCGAGGCGATGCCACCGTGCTGAAGCTGCCTTGGTTGAGTTGGCAGAAAGGCCCTTGAGATGAAAGGAGAGGAGGAACCGGCAGGATCTGCCAAGACAACGTTTCATCTCTCCTTCTGCCTTCTATTTTGGGCAACTGGTCATTATGGTTTGCTCTGGTTGAAGCTTGGATTTGGGCCAAGAAAAGAAGAGATCCGAGAGGGCATCCTCTAATCCAGTGTTTCCCAACCTTGGCGACTGGAAGATATTTACGCTCTCTACATGGGGCTACCTTTGAAAAGTGCTCGGAAACTTCAGCTCATGCAGAATGCAGCTGCGAGAGCAATCATGGGCTTCCCCAAATATGCCCATGTCACACCAACACTCCACAATCTGCATTGGTTGCCGATCAGTTTCCGGTCACAATTCAAAGTGTTGGTTATGACCTTTAAAGCTCTTCATGGCATCGGACCAGAATATCTCCGGGACCGCCTCCTGCCGCACGAATCCCAGCGATCGGTTAGGTCCCACAGAGTGGATCTTCTCCGGGTCCCGTCAACTAAACAATGCCACTTGGCAGGACCCAGGGGAAGAGCCTTCTCTGTGGCGGCCCCGGCCCTCTGGAACCAACTCCCCCCAGCGATTAGAATTGCCCCCACCCTCCTTGCCTTTCGTAAGCTTCTTAAAACCCACCTCTGCCGTCAGGCATGAGGGAACTGAGATATTCTTTCCCCCTGGGCCTTTACAATTCTATGCATGGTATGTCTGTATGTATGTCTGGTTTTTATATTAATGGGTTTTAATCATTTTTAGTATTGGATTATTTTGTATACTGTTTTATTATTGTTGTTAGCCGCCCCGAGTCTCCGGAGAGGGGCGGCATACAAATCCAATAAATCAAATCAAATCAAATCAAATCAATTTGGACTTCAACTTCCAGAATTCCCCAGCCAGCGAATGCTGGCTGGGGAATTCTGGGAGTTGAAGTCCAGATATCTTCCTGTGGCCAAGGTTGGGAAACACTGCTCTAATTAGAATAATCAGAACTGCAGAAAAACCCACGGCTGCCAACCTGCCTTCCATTGAGGACGTGTAGAGTGCACGAGGGTGGGTGGGTGGCCGTCATAACTTTAAAACCAGGTCATAAGCAGCTTTTTTTGGGGGGAGGGGTCTGCCGTAATTTCATACGGTTGCTAAACGATCGGTCCATAAGTCGAGGACCCTCTGTATTACCTGTTATGTTTGAGGTTGAGCACAAGGATGTTCTTGGAATTCTCCAGCTCCCGTGGACACTCGGTCAGCTGATTGTAGCTCAGGTCCTAGAGAAACAGAGAGGCGGGAAGGGGACATCAGAGGCCACGCAAGCATCCTGTGGCCACTGTGGCTGCCAAACAGACCATGATTCTCAGAGACCCAAAGGAAAAGAGCACAAATAACTGGAGTGCCTTTCTCAAACCTGGTCACTACAATACGTGGACTTCAACTCCCAAAATTCCCCAGGCAGCAGACTTGAAGATTGGATTTCAGCTCCCAGAATTCCCCAGTCAACATCCTCCTTTAAGATTGGACTTCAACTCCCAGAATTCCCCAGGTAGCAGGCTTGAAGATTGGACTCCAACTCCCAGAATTCCCCAGCCATCCACCAGCCAGGGTTGCCACCTACCAAGACCGAGAGGTCGTCCAGCTGGAAGATTTCATAGGGAATCCCGGAATTTTTCAGTGCGTTGCCCCGAGCGACGATGGCCTGGGGGGCAGGAGGAGAAAGAGAAGGGGGGGGGGGTCAGAGCTACCGGGCACCCTGCAGAGGGGCAAGGGGGCAGCTCTTGGGGGGAGGCCAAGGAGGACCTACCCGCAGGCAAGGGAGGCTGGAGAATTCTCCATGGAGGGTGGTCAGGTGGTTGTGGCTGACGGAGAGGTGTTCCTGTTGGGAGAGAGAAGCAGAGAAGGGCCTGGGATCTGGGGGCTGCGTGCGATTAGGGTAGGGAGGATGAGGACCCTCCCCACTGCATAGCTTCCCTGGGGGGGGATTTCACTGGGGGCAAAGCATCAGGGGTCTTGAGCCCCAATCTCACTGAGGAAGACATGGGTCAGGGTGGGACAGGAACCGGCCCATGAAGAGGGCAGGAGGAAGGGGGAGAGGTCTTTGGAGAGGAAGGAAGGAAACGAAAGAAGGGTGGATGGAAGGAAGGAAAGAAAAGAAAAGAAAAGAAAGAAAAGAAAGAAGGATGGATGGAAGGAAGGAAGGAAGGAAAAAAGGATGAAAAAAAGGAAGCAAGGAAGGTAGGAAGGAATTTACTTATTTACTTACTTATTTACTCACTCACTCACTCACTCACTCACTCACTCACTTATTTACTTATTGGATTTATATGCCACCCCTCTCTGAGGACTTGGGGCGGCTTACAACCCATAGAAACAACAGAATGCAATAGCGAAATCCAATTATTTACACTAAACAACCTAAAACAATCTAAAATCCTGCAACCCCCCCCCCTGCAAACCCCTCCACCCACTCTCTCTCACTAATCCTTCAACCTGAAGGATGGCAAGCCCCCCCCCCCCCTTTAGCCTTAAAAAGGGAAATACGGAAAGGGAAAAGGAGTAGAAGTAATAACAGCTCTTTCCTGCAAAAAATTCAAGGGGGACATTTTTTTAAAAAAAACCAACAGCCCTTCTGCGCCCCATGTTTCCTCCGCCTGCTCCTCCCAGGGTCCCGGCCCCCCAAAAGAGCCCCCCGAGGAGGCTGCCCAAGGAAAGGCCGGCCGCTCACCAACTTCTGGAGGGCAGAGAGCTCCTCGGGCAAGTAGCAGAGGCCGGTCCGGTTCAGCTTGAGCCATCGCAGGCTGCTCATGGACTTCACGTGCTCCGGGAAGAAGCCGCCCTGCGTGGGGAGAGACACCAGACAGGCGGTCGGAGATGAGAAACCCCGTGGAGGCCCTTTGGGGGGGTGGGATTGGTGTGACAGTCGTAAGATGAGGATCTATTCTCTATTCTATTCTCTATTTTATTTTATTCATCTTATTCTATTCTATTATCTATCCTATTCTAATCTATTCTCTATTAAATTCTATTTTATTTTATTCTATTCTCTATTCTATTCTCTATTCTATTCATCTTATTCTATTCTATTTTCTATTCTATTCTATTCATCTTATTCTATTCTATTATCTATCCTATTCTAATCTATTCTCTATTAAATTCTATTTTATTTTATTCTATTCTCTATTCTATTCTTATTCTATTCATCTTATTCTATTCTATTCTATTTTCTATTCTATTCATCTTATTCTATTCTATTATCTATCCTATTCTAATCTATTCTCTATTAAATTCTATTTTATTTTATTCTATTCTCTATTCTATTCTCTATTCTATTCATCTTATTCTATTCTATTTTCTATTCTATTCTATTCATCTTATTCTATTCTATTATCTATCCTATTCTAATCTATTCTCTATTAAATTCTATTTTATTTTATTCTATTCTCTATTCTATTCTTATTCTATTCATCTTATTCTATTCTATTCTATTTTCTATTCTATTCATCTTATTCTATTCTATTATCTATCCTATTCTAATCTATTCTCTATTAAATTCTATTTTATTTTATTCTATTCTCTATTCTATTCTCTATTCTATTCATCTTATTCTATTCTATTTTCTATTCTATTCTATTCATCTTATTCTATTCTATTATCTATCCTATTCTAATCTATTCTCTATTAAATTCTATTTTATTTTATTCTATTCTCTATTCTATTCTTATTCTATTCATCTTATTCTATTCTATTCTATTTTCTATTCTATTCATCTTATTCTATTCTATTATCTATCCTATTCTAATCTATTCTCTATTAAATTCTATTTTATTTTATTCTATTCTCTATTCTATTCTCTATTCTATTCATCTTATTCTATTCTATTTTCTATTCTATTCTATTCATCTTATTCTATTCTATTATCTATCCTATTCTAATCTATTCTCTATTAAATTCTATTTTATTCTATTCTATTCTCTATTCTATTCTTATTCTATTCATCTTATTCTATTCTATTCTATTTTCTATTCTATTCTATTCATCTTATTCTATTCTATTATCTATCCTATTCTAATCTATTCTCTATTAAATTCTATTTTATTTTATTCTATTCTCTATTCTATTCTCTACTCTATTCATCTTATTCTATTCTATTCTATTTTCTATTCTATTCTATTCATCTTATTCTATTCTATTCTCTATTCTTATTCATCTTATTCTATTCTATTCTCTATTCTATTCTACTCTATTTTCTATTCTATTCTATCCTCTATTCTATTCATCTTATTCTATTCTCTAGGGGGCATGAAATGTTTTCTTCTTCTTGGGGAGGGGGGTGTAACAGGAAATAATGGAGCAACCCTGCCATGACTGACCATGCCCTGCAGAGATTTATAGTCTGGTGTGTGTCCTCCACGCCAGCCCCCCCCCCAGTGCCCTCACTCTATCTAAGCAGGATCCGGTGTGGTCACTTCGTGAGCCTTCCTGACCTTGGCAAACCCTCCTCCCCCTCCTCAATGGGGCCGAGGGCTAATTATAATCCTGATATCAGCCCCGTAAAGCCTGCAAGAGGAAGTCAGTTGTTGGGCCCTGTGAGAAGCAATGGAAACTTTGTGGGAGACGCCAAGGAACTCGGCCAGGCTGAACCGTAGGAAACAGGAGGAAGGTTTAGTAAATAAATTGGGCAAGATTTCAAAATATTTTCCGGTTCACTAGCAACAAGCGAGCAAGAGGTGAGATTGTTTCATACCTTCCATTGGGAATAGGAGCTATACATTTAGTTAAGTGATTCTTACAATTATGAAAACATGGCTCCCCTCCCCCATCGCCCCAACAATGGGTGAATATTCTCTTTTATGATATTTTGGGGAACAATTGGTGAATATTTCCTTTCTTTAGAAATAATATATTCCCTCCTCCTTCCCTAAATGAGCGTGCTTCTACATCATCATCATCATAATAATAACAACAACAATAATAACAACAAGTTGGAAGGGACCTTGGAGGTCTTCTAGTCCAACCCCTTGCCTAGACAGGAAACCCTACACTACTTCAGACAAATGGTTATCCAACATCTGCTTAAAAACTTCCAGTATTCACAACTTCTGGAGGCAACTTCTGTTCCACGGATCAACCGTTCTGACTGCCAAGAAATTTCTCCTTAGTTCTAAGTTGCTTCTCTCCTTGTTTAGTTTCCACCCACTGCTTCTTGTTCTACCTTTGGGTGCTTTGGAGAATAGCTTGACTCCCTCTTCTTTGGGGCAACCCCTGAGAGATAGTGGAAGGCTGCCATCATGTCCTTCTTTTCATTAAACTAGACATAAACCCAGTTCCTGCAACCGTTCGTGTATTTTGTCCCCAGTCAGCCTCTGCCAAGAGGAGAGATCATATTGTGAAGGCTCCAACACCGGAAGTTTTTAAGATGTTGGATGACCATCTGTGTGAAGTAGTGTAGGGTTTCCTGCCTAAGCCGGGGGTTGGACTAGAAGACCTCCAAGGCCCCTTCCAACTCTTTTATTATTATTATTGTTATAAGAGGAGATGGCTCAGCCCTCCCTCCCCTGAGGTCAGTTGACATTTGCAGCACTGAGTCACCAAACAAGCCACAGACTAGATCTTCAAGTGACCGAGACTTTCCTTGTATAATGAAAAATTAGGATCAAGAGAGGTGGGAGAGTGGTATTATACACCAGTACAATTATTATACACCAGTACAATTAGCACGCTTTCAAACAACAAGGAAAGGAAATTGTTGGCATGGGTGTAAGGAAAAAGGAGTATTTATGCATATGTTTTGGGAATGTAATAAAGTTCAAAAATTTTGGAAGCAAATACAAATGGAAGTGAATAAAATTACGAATGGTAATTGGAAAATAACTAAGGAAGCAGCATTATTGATAAAAGATAGTGAGGTAAAAGAATATGAAGAAATCAAAACTGCAGCGATAGAAAGTGCCCAGGCAACTATAGTGCTTGATGACAATAAATGGACGATAAAAAATTGGTGCAAATACATGGCGGATCACATTCACTATGAAATTATGGAAATTAGACTACATAATTATAATGAAGGGAAGTTAGCAGCAACAATGAGGCGGTGGGAGAAGGTTAAAAATTACATATTAACAACATCAGTAAGCGATGCAAACGTAAGAAATAAAATTCAATCACTCCATAAAGAATGAACAATGGAACCCAGAGACAAAGCAAATGAAGGACACAAAATTGATTCTTCCCTGGTGAAGGGATTTTTTTTTCTGTATGGTGATGGGACACTTTATGCTTTCTGTTTTGTTTTTTGTAAAATTCTTAAAAAATCAATAAAAAATTATATTTTTTAAAAAAAGAGAGGTGGGAGAGAAACCTGGTCACACACCCCCTCCCCATAGAAAGGGGCTTTCTCTATTGGACAGTCTGAAAAGGGAGGTGGAGCCTCCAAGGACAGGAGCAGTCTATCACACAGGGCAAAATAGCCACAGGATGGTGCAGGCAGGCAGCCACCTTCCCACCCGACTCTGGGGATTTGGAGAGGCCTTGGGCTAAATGGGTGGGGCCACTTTTAATCTGGGTGGACTTCAACTCCCAGAATTCCCCTGCGGCCATGAACGAAGTCCACCGCTCTGGAAAAGTCGCTGAGCTTGAGAAATCCTGGAGGATTAGACCGGAAATGTCACTCACCTCTTTCTGGAACCTCTTCTCCTTTTATTTATTTAAATCCAAGGGAAAAGCCGGCTCAGCTAAGGCAGCCAGGGTGGAGCACAGCCACCCACCCAAGGGAAATATAAATATATATAAATAACCCTGGCTCAGCTGATAAAACGCCTGGGGCTTGGAGGAAAAATCTCTGCCAAGCAAGGCATGAGCAGCCCAGGTTCGAATCCTGGAAGGGTCTGACGAAAGCTAAAAAGCTTGAAATAGATCTATGCCAGTCTTCCTTTATTTCTTTATCAGTTCTTTGCAAATTTGGAATACTGTATATATATATTTGTGGATTTGTAGAAACCCGAATATGCTAAGTCCTTCCTTCCTTCCTTCCTTCATTTATTTATATAAATATATATAAATATGTAGATTGTTCTGAGTTCGGGTTTTGCCCCGTGTAATATTGTGAGTGTCTATGCGACGTTTCGGTGAAATCACATTCACCATCATCAGGCTGAAGTTATAAACTTCGTGCTGTTGTAAATATATTTATATTTATATTTATATATCTATATTTACAGCAGCACGAAGCTTATAACTTCAGCCTGATGATGGTGAATGTGATTTCACCGAAACGTCTCATAGACACTCAAAATATTACACTGGGCAAAACCCGAACTCAGAACAATCTACATACATATACCCGTGAAAATCTACGAAAACAAATATATAAATATATATATATATTTTCGGTTGAAAGCAGCAGCCTGAAGATGACGAGTGGGACCTCGTCAAAACGTCGACAGGATTCTATCAACCTTACACAGGAAAAGACCTGACTATGCCAAGACCTACCTACTTATACCTGTGAAAATCTACAAAAGCACACACAACTTGACGCAAACATGACACTCCAAACTTTTCTTTGACTTTGGCAATTGTTTCCCAATACATATATTTGTTTTGTCGATTTTCAGGGGTATGTGTATGTAGATTATATATATATATGTAGATTGTTCGGGTTTTTCCCTGTGTAATATTTTGAGTGTCTTTGCGACGTTTTGGCAACATCACATTCACCATCTTCAGGCTGAAGTTATTGAAGTTATTCTGTCCACCAGGCTCAGAGCAGAAGAAGCCAATAACTTCGGGCTGAAGACGGCAAATGTGATTTCGCTGAAACGTTGCAAACATACTCAAAATAATACACGGAAAAAAACCTGAACTCACAACAATCTACATATAGATGTATGTATGTAGGTATGTAACATATTTTCGCTGATAATGAAAAGTAATGGAGAATATTATAGATCTATGTTTTTGTTGAATTTTTAAAATTAAGGGAGACTAGGATAGCATTATTTTGGCCTTGTTCTGGCCTCATCAGCCAGCCATACCCTTACTGGGATAGAAAAAACAGAAAAACACACACATACATATATGTGTGTGTGTGTGTGTATGTGTGTGTTTTTCCAGATTATCAGGGGTACAGGTATGTAAGTCTTGGCATATTTGGGTTTCTTCCTGTGTAAGTTTCAGAGAATCCTGACAGTGTTTCGATGAGGTCCCACTTGTCATCTTCAGGCTGGGGCTTTTGGCTTTGCCAAGACCTATATATATATATATCACATGTTTTTGCTGAATTTTTAAAATTAAGGGAGACTAGGATAGCGCTATTTCGACCTTGTTCTGGCCTCATCAGCTAGCCATACCCTTACTGGGATTTGATCCTGGGGCCTCTGCCTTGTAAGGCAGAGAATTAACCTCTAGGCCACCAGATCTGATCCCTTCAGCTTTGTACCATATATACGTATGTATGTATGTATGTATGTATGTATGTATGTATGTAGGTAGGTAGGTAGGTAGGTAGGTAGATAGATAGATATAGATATATATGTAGGTGTTGTGTGTGTGTGTATACACAGGTGCAAACTCAAACTCGGGTGTGTATTACATGGGTGGGTGTGTATATACCCCCCTGTGTAATACACACCCAAGTTTCGGTTTGCAGCTGTGTAATATTATTAATATTAATATTAATTGATATTACATGGGGCGGAACCCAAACTCACAACAATCTACATACATATACCCGTGAAAATCTATGAAAATAATATATATATATATATATATATATATATATATATATATATATATATATAGTATATATATAAACACATATACATAAACATACATACATACACACACACACACACACATATATAGTATATATAAATCCCAGGAAGGGCCTGGCTAGCTGATGAGAGCAAAATACCTTAAAATAGATCTATACTGGTCTCCCTTCCTTTTCAGTATCAGCAGAAATATGCTATGTACATACATATATACATATACACATCTGCGCAAGCGGGTGCCAACCTGAAACTCCAAACTTTCCTTTTACTTTGGCCGTTGTTTCCCATCAGCCGGGAGGGGCTGGAGGTGCCCCCCCCTTGAAGGAAGGGGCGGCCTGGCCTTTCCTGGAGCGGCCCCTCCCCGCCTCCCGGGGTGGGGGGGCTTTCCGTGCGGGGGGGGGGTGAGGGAGGGGGTTCCACCCAGCCCGTCCCGGCGCCCGGCTGACCTTGAAGTCGTTCCCGCTGAGGTCGAGGCCGCGGATGAAGGGCAGCACCCCGGTGGAAGCCATGGGCGGCGGCAGCGGCGGCGGCCGGGAGCGGCCGGGAAGGCAGCAGCGGCAAGCGGTGGCTCTTTCCGCGGAGGGGAGGGAGGGGGAAGACAGGGGCGGGGCCTGGAGCGGACACGCCCCCTCGTTAACCCCTTCCTGCCCCGCCCGGCACGTTCTGTCGCTTTGGGCCTCGACTTACGACCGCAACGAGCGGCTTTCTGCAGAGGACTTCAACTCCCAGAATTCCTGAGCCTATCGCACTAGCTGAGGAATTCTGGGAGTTGAAGTCCACAGGTCATAGAAGAGCCAACTTGGCCCATCCCTGCCCTAACGGGGCAAAAGACCCTCTAGGGCAGGTATTTTGCCCCGTTTTACGACCATGGTCATTAAGTGAATCACTGCGGGTCTTTAGGTTAGCAGCAGGGGGTTTCAGTGAGTCTCCATTGACGGATGGTCGCAAAAGGGGGTCATGTGACCCCCCCACGCTGCAATGGTCGTAAATGCGAGTCCATTGTTGTCCAGCATCTGGATTCAGATCGCCTGACTATAGGGATGATGCCATGGTTGTTAAGGATGAAATGCGGCCATGGGTTGCTTTTTTCAGTGCAGCTGGAAGTTGGAGCGGCCGCTAAACGAGCCGTCGTAAGTCGAGGACTGGGTGCTTTAAAAAGGGTGGGGGCAGGATACATTCAGCAAACATTCAGCGTTTCTGCATTGCTACATTGGATATTCCATTAATTCCTATCATCATATACCTATTAATGAATTACAGTGATTATAATTTTTTGGTCCTTTTTTATTTATTTTTTGTTGTTTGCTTTAAAATATATTTGAAAATTAATCAACTTTTCTTTTTTTTAAAAAGGAGGGGAGGGTTAAAAAAAAAGAAAAGAAAGGAATGAAATGCCGCCCCGGGTGTGTGGGCTGGGTTTCTCCACTGGAGAGGAGCCTCCTGGCTCAGCCAAGTCTACCTGCCCGAAGTAGCGCGCGGCCCCTTTAAGGCGGCGCAGTCCCAGGGAAGCGGAAGCGGCCGCAGACGCTCGGCGTTCGCAAGGGAAAGTGAAGGGGGGGGGGGGGAGGCGGACGTCGCTCTGCCATTGGCTGGGCGGGGAGAGGGGCGGAGCTTCGGCTGGCGTTCCGTCTACGGCCCTGCGCAGTCGGCTGGCGGTGGTGGAGGGGCGGCGGGGACACTTGGGCAGGTGGGTCCGGGGGGCGGGAGGCTCTGGGGGGGTCACGGGGGAGGGCGCTTGGAAGGGCGGGGGGGCTTGGGCCGGGGTCTTGCAAGGGGAAAAGGAGGGGGTCTTGCAAAGGGAGGGGGTCTTGGAAGGGCAGAATTCTTGCAAGGACTCTTGGAAAGGGAGGGGTCTTGGAAAGGGGTCTTGGGCCGGGGTCTCTAGAAGAGGAAAGGGAGGGGGTCTTGGAAGGGCAGGGGGTCTTGGGCAGGGGGGTCTTGCAAGGGCAGAATTCTTGCAAGGACTCTTGCAAAGGGAGGAGGCCTGGGCAGGGGTCTCAAGAAGAGGAAAGGGAGGGGGTCTTGGAGGGGAAGGGCGCTTGGAAGGGCAGGGGGTCATGGGCAGGGGGTCTTGCAAGGGCAGAATTCTTGGAAAGGGAGGGGTCTTCGGCCGGGGTCTTTGGAAGGGGACAGGGAGGGGGTCTTGGAGGGGAAGGGGAAGAGCCGGGCAGGTTGGAAAAGGCTTCTTCTTTGGCTGGGGGCAAAAGCCGCCCTCTGGTTGAAATGAGGAGGGGGCTGATTATTATTATTTAGCTCTGCTTTTGTTTAAATGCCTCCCATCCCACCCCCGCTGGGAAGCTGCGCAGTCTGCTCCGTCCTGGCCCCACGGTCCCTGGGTCAGAGTCCTCCTCCAAGGCGCCTTGGGGCTAGCGGAGGCCTTGTCTTGCAAGGAGACTGCTGGAGTAAAGACTCCTTGGGGGAGAGGAGGGGGCTTCCCAGGTGCCAGGGGCTTCCTTTCCAAGCCTTCACTTTGGCTCTCTTCTTAATTGAAGACTGGCCATCTCTGCAGGGTTGGCCTGCCTTGTTGGTCTCCTTCTGTGACCTATGGAACGGCCGTCCTCCCCCTCGCCCCCCCCCAAACTATAGCTCCCAAGGCTTGGCTCTCCCCCAGGTATCAGAGCCAGGGGGTTTCCCGGAGCCCAATTGAAGGGCTTTCCTGTGATGGGTTAGTGATGCCAGGCCTTGGTTATCGTATTATTATTTTGCACCTTTTGTTCAGTTGTGTGTGTGTGTGCGTGTCATATTGTGCTGTGTTTTCCTTGTGGGTTGCTTGTTAGCCACCCAGAGTCCTTTCCCACTGGCAGCCATGAGCATTTTTTATTTCTAAATAAACACATTTTTCTAGTAGCCACAAAGGCTTCAGTGGATGGGAATTTGCAGCCTTGCAGGTTCTCATGGTGGGACGGCACCTATCGTGGCTTCTGCCTCCTGGCTTGTTAATAAGCCATGTTTTAGTTTGTTTGTTTTGTCAAGTAAGTATATAAGGATGTGATATTTATGTACATGATACTAGTAAGAGAGAAACATTAGGACAGGGGACGGAAGGCACATTGGGGCTCTTATGCACGGCCCTCACTGACCCCTTAGTCCAAATGCTATTGCTATTCCTCCCTCGCTCCCCTTTCTTTTTCCTTCTCCATTTCTCCTTCCTTTCTTATTTCCTTCCTTCCTTCCTCCCTCTCATTTCTTTTTCCTTCTCCATTCTCTCCTTCTTTCTTTCCTTCCTACCTTTTTCCCTTCCTTCCTTCCCTCCCTCCCTCCTTTGTTCCTTCCTTCCTTTTGTTGAGGATCCAGATTGTTGGGGGCGAGAGGCTGACTCTGTAAATCACTTGGAGAGGCCTGTAAAGCACCATGAAGCAGTATATAAGGCCAAGTGCTGTTGCTATTGGTAAATGAAGTGTCAGGGGTGGTGGAAACTGGGATAGCGGCCACCCAAAAATTAATAGATGTGGTTTAAATAAGAAAGGAGTCAGGCTCCTCTGTAAGAAACCCACTGTTGGAGGCACCGCAGGCTCAACCTAAGCTGAGTTTCCTGGCTGCACGCAGCTTGGTGAGGGCCCCAGAGTCCTTGGGGGAGATGCATTCTGCACGTGCTTTGGAGCCCTTTGCACGAGGGCCCACCCCTGCCTGGATTTCGGCCTGGGGAACTGGCTGCCGGACCACCGGGATATTGTTACCTTGCTTCAAAAATAGCCTCCAGAAACCTGACCCTTGTCTGCTCCGGAACTGAGGAATTCAGCCGTCCGTCCTTGGGGGGGCTGGGAGAATCCATTGAGCTCCGTTGAAGGACGTTTCTGGGGGGCGTCTGGTTGGCAGCCCCTGGGGGGCATCTGTAGCAGAGGGCTCCTTCCTTTCCCCACGAAGGGAAACCAGGAGAAGGGGAAACCTGGCCTTTTCTGCAGATGGCTGGATCCGGGATTCTTTTCCCAGGGTTCTGGGTCCCCATGGCGACATCTTATGGAATGTTTTGACTCACAAATGCCAGTGGGGTTGTGGCGGGGCAGGAAGGCAGCTCTCTGGCCCCCACCGAGGTTGGCAGCTGGTGGACGGACCCTGGACTGACTCTTCCCTGGGTGGGTACTTTACAGCAGTCCGGCTGGGGGATGCTGGGCATTGAAGCCCAGCCAACGTTAGAGGTTGCGTTACGACCCAGCTCTGCCTCGTGGAGACCCCCGGAGGGACCCTCCTGCCCAAATACTGGTGGTTTTGGTGCACGTTGGATTAAAACACTTAAGCTGGCTGGAGAATTCTGGGAATTGAAGCCCTCCCACCTCAAGGGCCCAGAGAGGTCGAGAAACACGAGGCTAGAGGGAGGATAGGTATGTGCATAGGTAGGTAGAGGACTAGATGGATGAGGAGGGAGAGAGAGACGATAGATAGAAAGATAGATTAGATCAGGGGTCTCCAACCTTGGCCACTTTAAGACTTGTGGACTTCAACTTCCAGAGTTTCTGGCTGAGGAACTCTGGGAGTTTAAGTCGACAAGTCTTAAAGTGGTCAAGGTTGGAGACCCCTTGAATAGATAGATAGATAGATAGATAGATAGATAGATAGATAGATAGATAGATAGATAGATGATAGATAGATAGACAGACAGACAGACAGGTAGGTAGATAAGGAGATAAAATAGATAGACAGCTCAATCAATAGATAAGATAGATTAGGTAGATAGATAAGATAGGTAGGTAGATAAGATATAGATAGATAAGATAGACAGATTAGATAAATAGATAGATTAGATAAATAAAGAGAGAGAAACATCTATATAGATTATAAATGATGCAAAGAGATGATAGATGATGGCAGTTGCATAGATGAATGGATGGAGACAATAGAGATAAAAATGGATGGATGGATGGATGGGTAGATGGATAGCCAGGTAGATAATTCTGTAGCTAATCCTCTTCTCTGCCTCTTGCAGGTCTGAAGGCTTCCAAGAATGCCCCGGTCCTCGTTGAATCTTCCTGCCTTCTCTCGGTTGCACCCATAAATACTTTTCCCCGGCACTTGCCCAAATCGGCACGGACCTCTGGAGACGCACGATGGCAACCTATGGCGGCAAGCAGGGCAAGAGGCAGGATGAAAGCAGCCTGGGCAGCCTGGTGGACCTGGTGCTGGCCAACGCCCGGGTGGTGCTGGGGGTCAGCGGTGCGGCTATCTTGGCCCTGGCCACGCTTGCGGTCAAGAGGGTGAGACCAACCAGCCCTGTCCTCTGCCGCGGGCGACCCACATATATTGGGATGACAAACGTGCCTTGTTAGTGGTCGTTGTGAGTTGTAAATGTGTAGCAGGAGCTGTTCGTCTTTGCTAACTGTTGTTAGTCGCTCTGGATCCGTTTCAGAATGAGTGACATATGCCGTATTTTTCAGAATATAAGACACACCTAAAAGAGGCTGAAAATTCAGATGTGTCTTATTATTATTTATTAGATTTGTATGCAGAATATAGCTCTTACTTTGCAGGCTCTTTCGTTGTTTCTCTCTGCAAAGAATGTTTTCCAAGCCTTAAGTCTTTGCAGGGTTTGTTTCATTACTCTAACTTGCTCTGAGTAAGTTTCTTTCCAGCCCTAACCAGGTGCTAACGATGTTCCCAGCTCTTACCCGCTTGCAAGCTCTTTCATTGTTACTCTGTCAAGAATGTTTTCCAAACCGTTTTTGCAATTTTTTTAAATTGCTCTACTGTTTCTTTCCAGCCATAACCAAGTGCTAATAATGTTCCCAGCTCTCGCTTTTTCATTGTTACTCTTTGCAAAGAATGTTTTCCAAGCCTTAAGTCTTTGTAGGTTTTTTTCATTACTCTAACTTACTCTGGGTAAGTTTCTTTCCAGCCCTAACCAGATACTAACAATGTTCCCAGCTCTTGGTGGCTTGCAAGCTCTTTCATTGTTACTCTCTCCAAATAAGGTTTTTTAAATGCTCTAACCAGGGGATAAAATAATGTGCTGAAGCTGACCAGACTAAGGACGCTGGTCAGATGAATACCTGGTAGGCAGATTCTTTTCCCTATTGTCCTCCCAAAAAACTAAGGTGCGTCTTATACTCCGAAAAAGGTGGTAAATACAATCAACAAACAAGTCAACCAGGCCCACGGAAGCCTTAGGGGCCTTCAAGCCTTGCTCTGCTCCGGAAATTGTATTTGTGTCCTAAATATCGCCACTGGCCTCTTTTGGGGCTGGGTGGATTACTTGCGGATTTGTGATTTGTAAAGACCCGCAAAGGCATTTTTTTCTTTTAATGCTTCTCCTTCTGTCGTGGCTCAGTGGAGCATTAAACGTGTGGGCGTGAGGGGTGGGCACGCATGCGCCGGCTGTGCCTGCATTTTGTTGGGAAATTGCAGAGGGATTAACTAAACTCCCCTCCAGCTCGAGGACATCCAGGTCTCTTTTTAATTTCATGATGCAGATTCTGGCCTTTCCGGTCCCTTCTTTAAATCAGGGGGGGTCTCCAATCTTGTCAGTTGGCTGGGGAATTCTGGGAGTTGAAGTCCACCGGGCTTAAAAGGTGCCAAGGCTGGAGAGAGGCCCCTTTGTGCCTCCATGCTAATTGGGGAAGGGTCTCTCTCCTCCTACAGTTCATTGACCGAGCCACCAGCCCGCCGGGCGATGAAGACGACATGAAAGCCAAACAGAAGACCCTGGAGGAGAGCTGGCAAGAGCTGAGCCTGATCAAGGGGGTGTCCAAAGCACAGCGGCAAGACCTCGAGGAGCCCCTGCTGTCCCCCGTCGTAGCTGCACCTGCGGAAGGTCAGGCTGGGCTTAGGGGTGGGTTGATCTTTCCAGGGTGGGGGCACTTCCTGAGGAGACCTGCTCCAATCCTGTGGTGGTGGCAGTGGTGATAACAATAGCATTTATATACCGCTTCACAGCCCTCTAAGCGGTTTACAGAAAGTAAGCCTCTTGCCCCCAACAATCTGGGTCCTCCTCCCCCCCCTCCATAAGTGAGGAAGGGAAGGGAAGGGAAGGGAAGGGAAGGAAGGAAGGAAGGAAGGAAGGAAGGAAGGAAGGAAGGAAGGAAGGAAGGAAGGAAGGAAGGAAACCTAAGAAGAGCCCTGCTGAATCGGGCCAAAACTTGAGTAAAGCATTCTGTGTCCCACAACAGCCCAATTGTCCATGGGGATCCTCCCTTTCCCTTGACCCCCAACAAAGGGTACCCAAGGGAATCCTGCCTGCCTCAACCAACAAACAGGTGGCACTTGGACATCCATTTCAATAAGGGAGAGAAGGAAGGAAGGAGAAGGAAAGAAGGAAGGAAGGGGAGAGGGACAGAAGGAAGGGGGAGGGAGGGAGACGTAGGAAGGAAGGAAGGAAGGAAGGAAGGAAGGAACAATAGCTATTCCAGAACTGGACACAGTATTCCAAATGTGGTCTCACCAGCGGGATCACAATCTCCCTCTTCCTGCTTGTGATACCTCTAGCTATGCAGCCAAGCATCCTACTTGCTTTCCCTACCGCCTGACTTCACTGTTCACCCATTTGGAGACTGTCGGAAATCACTACCTCTAAATCCTCCTCTTCTGAAGTTTTTGCTAACACAAAATACTGCAATACTCTGCAATACTCAGATTCAGGATTCCTTTTCCCCAAGTGCATTATTTTACATTTGGAAACATTAAACTGCAGTTTCCATTGCTTTGACCACTTCTCTAGTAAAGCTAAATCCTTTGCCATATTACAGACGCCTCCAGGAATATCAACCCTATTGCACACTTTAAGAGTCATGGGCAAGTAGGCAAACCTTCCCTACCAAACCTTCCCCTAGGTCACTCACAAAGTTATTAAAAAGAATAGGACCCAGAACAGACCCTTTATTTATTTATTTATTAGATTTGTATGCCGCCTCCGTGGCTTCCCGTGACTGACACCTTTTTCTCTGTCTTCCTTGCAGACTCTAAAGACCTCGTCCCGTCCTCGGGGGTCCCCCTGCTCTGCCTCACTCTTCAGGAGAAACTTCTCTCGTTCTACAGGGATCACATCTACGTCTCCGAGGCGGAAAAGGCTGTCGGGAAGCAGCTGGCCGAAGACATCCGTGGGGAGCTGCAGACCTTCCTGAGAAACAAGTCTTTGGACAGCCTGCCCTTTGGGGACATTTCCCTGAGCGGCTACCTTTGCGACGACCTCGTTGACCAGCACCAACTCGAGGTGGTCTTCAACCTCCCCTTGGTCCTAGAAGACCACCTTTGGCGCTTCATCGGTGGGGAAGAAACCCTGGTGGACAACTCGTGGTACCGGATGATCAAACGGGACGGCCTGGAGTATTTCCCGCGGGGGAGTAGCCCTTGGGACAAGTACCTTGTAGGCGGCTACCTATCGTCCAATTCGATCAACGAGGCCCTCTTGAAGACTTTGGTGGCCTCCGTCAACTGGCCCGTCATCGGCAGCCTGCTGGAATGCCTCATCCGGCCTTCCATGGCTCCCAGGGAGCTCAAGTTGGAGGTCAGGCACGAGGTGGTCCACCTAGACGTGACCCTTTGCCCGGTGGTGGAAACGGAAGGCAAGGCTTTCCTCGCCACCTTCTCTGGGGAACCCGTGGAGAACCTCTGGCGGTGGAGCTTTTACGCGGCGGAGGTTTCCAAGCTGAAAGAGCTGGACGGCGGAGACGGGGGCATCCGGCAATGTTGCCTCCTCCTCTTGAAGGCCACTTTCGCCAAACACCCTTTCTGGAGCAGAATTACCGGCAGCGACTTGACTCACGTGATCCTCCACCTGAGCCGAGCGGAGCCGGACTGGTCAGAGGCCGTGCTGGCCGTCAGGTTCCAGCAGGTCTTGGAGGAGCTGGTCCAGTACCTGGCCAAGGGCTCCCTCCCTTGCTTTTTCGACGAGAGGATCGACCTGTTGAGCCGCCTGCTCCCGGAGGAGGTCGACGAGATCGGCTGCACTTTGTACGAGGCGTTGGCCATGCCTGACCTGGCGGACGGGCTGGGTTTGTAAAGCGGTCACCGGCCGGGCTTCCCCTTCACCCCACAGATGTGTCCTCAGCTGCAATGCTTTTGTACCGAATGAAATGAAAATATTAGCTCTTGAAAAAGTAAAATGGCCCTTGGTTGTAAGCCCTTTGTACTTGCTGCTCTCTTAGCGGATTCTTTTGCCCTTTGGAGCAGGAGGTCCTACTCCGGGGAGCGTGTCCTTTCTCCCCAGGGCAGGATCGGAGGGCTGAGGCCGCAGAGGGGAGCCCGGCCCCCTTCCCTCCTCTCGGATGTCCCCATTGCTGGAGTTCTGAACTCTTGTGGAGGTCCCTCTGAACGTGACAATGCCCTCTCCCGAGGCTCTGAGGGTTGGCGGTGTGTGTGGAAGAGGCCTCTGCTTGGCGGGGAGGAGGAGGAGGTTCTTCCGGTTTTTAAAAATGAATGAATAAATAAAGCAAGCGAGCAGAGAAGCTCAGGTCGCTTCTGAGCGTCCAGGAACCAACTTCTGACGTTAACTTGTGATTTTTTCAATGCTGCTTATGTAGGGGGTTGGATACCGACTGGCACAACCAACACTTAGGCTTAAGCCAAATATATATTTTAATTTAAAAAATATTACCCACATCAGTTGATGAGAGCAAGGCAGTAGCTGCCCTTTGCGTACGAATATAGCATTGAGCAGGGTAGGAAGTTAGAAATATGAAACTCTCTGGGTTTTGCACACGCGTATTTTCCTTTTGAATAAATTATCGAGGGTGGCTATGGCAGTTAACAAGGAGGTTGGACACGCATGCTTCCTTAGAGAACATCGTTTCAAGGCTGAACGAAGTTTTCCTCCACAGAAATCCTATTCTAATAAAAGAGACATTTGTTGAGCTTTGAAATGACGTTCTCTAAGAAAGCGTCAGGCCTTGGAGAAACACCACCACCTCATTTAAACTCCCAAAGAAAAGAAAAGCTTTATAAAATCAAACATCAGCATGGTGTTGAGTCTAAAGCGGAGGCCTTCAAACTTGGTACCTTTCAGGCTTGTGGACTTCAATTCCCAGAATTCTCCAGCCACCGTAGAATTCAGACACAGAATTCTGGGAGTTTGTCCACCCAAGGTTGAGGAACCACAGCCTCAAGTCCCAACTATATTTTAAAACTTGGAAAAGGTGGAGAAGCCTGCGAGGAAGGAGCTTGACCGAGGTCCACTCGCCAGGCTCTCGTCTGCAGAAGGGTCTCTCTGGTCAACCGGCCTAGGGCTGTCCGTGGGCCACGCTGCTTCAGTGACGTTGTGGACACGTGGTTTTGGTGTGGCCAGGCTGGTGGCAAACGCTGCACGACCTTGGCCTCTTCGAAGGCGCGGTCAAGGCAGAGTCACTGTCCGATCTTTTCGCCTTGGCCCCAGGCCCCCGTTGGGCCCACTCGCCCACGGAAGGAGGGAAGGTGGAGGCAGCTGCAACATAGAAACATAGAATGGGGGATTCTGGGAGTTGAAGTCCAAATATCTTCAAGTTGCCTAGGTTGGGAAACACTGGCTTACAGCATAGAAACATAGAAGACTGACGGCAGAAAAAGACCTCATGGTCCATCTAGTCTGCCCTTATACTATTTTCTGTATTTTATCTTAGGATGGATATATGTTTATCCCAGGCAGGTTTAAAGTCAGTTACTGTGGATTGAGCAACCACGTCTGCTGGAAGTTTGTTCCAAGGATCTACTACTCTTTCAGTAAAATAATATTTTCTTATGTTGCTTTTGATCTTTCCCCCAACTAACTTCAGATTGTGTCCCCTTGTTCTTGTGTTCACTTTCCTATTAAAAACACTTCCCTCCTGGACCTTATTTAACCCTTTAATATATTTAAATGTTTCTATTCTGTCCCCCCTTTTCCTTCTGTCCTCCAGACTATACAGATTGAGTTCATGAAGTCTTTCCTGATACGTTTTATGCTTAAGACCTTCCACCATTCTTGTAGCCCATCTTTGGACCCGTTCAATTTTGTCAATATCTTTTTGTAGGTGAGGTCTCCAGAACTGGACACAGTATTATTCCAAATGGGGTCTCACCAGCGCTCCATATAAGGGGATCACAATCTCCCTCTTCCTGCTTGTTATACCTCTAGCTATGCAGCCAAGCATCCTACTTGCTTTCTCTACCGCCTGACTGCACTGTTCATCCATTTTGAGACTGTCAGAAATCACTACCCCTCAATCCTTCTCTTCTGAAGTTTTTGCTAACACAGAACTGCCAATGCAATACTCAGATTGCATATAGAGGAACGATATAACATTCTAAATCCAGTTAATTAAATTAATAGTCTAAAAACCCCAAACTATAGAAGACACTCATTCCCATTCAAGAAATAACTCACAGCACATTCATCGGCCAGGGGGCTAAGAGTCCAATGGCCCCACGCCCGGCAGCATCAATGAGGTTGAGGTCCACTTGTCTTAAAAGCTGCCCCCGTTGTTCTTAACCTCATCTCTCTGCTTGTCCCCCTCCCAGAAAGCTACGAAGCTCCCGCCAACCCTCCCACCCCCCGCACCCACCCATGGCGCCCACTGCCCCCTTACCTGGCCACGCGCTCTCGTCCGCCCACTCGAAGAACCCACACTGCTGCTCCCTCGGCTTCTCACAGGTGTGGAACTGGCGCCCCTTGTTGGGTCCGTCCTTCTGCACCGTCCTGCTCACCACCGGCTGGTTGCACCTGCAGAGAGGGGCGACTCCTCGGCCAGCGCCGTCTCCAGGGTCAGAGTCCGCCCGCCTGGGCCTTGCTGCGCTTCTTTGCCCGGGCAGGGAAGAGCCCGCGGGGGGTGCCGGGAACCCGGAGGTCCCGTTCGGCCGGTGGTCGGGCCCCTGCTGGTCGGACCACAGGAAGAACCGGCAGCTGCCGCTGTTGCACTTGTAGAACTGCCGGCCTTGGTTGGGGCCTTCTTTGCGGACGGTCAGAAGCAGGGCCTCCTCCCCACAGTTACACACCACGGCGTCGTTCCCAGCCACGTCGGCAGGCGCTGGAGGAGGAGGGGGAGTCCTGGGCGCTGGCGCAGGAGGGGCCGCGGGAGCAAGCAGGCGCTGGCCACGGCTGGGGAGGGCTGTGCCGTTAAGGGGGCGGGGGGCTTCCTGGGGCAGATTCCTCGGCTGAGTTGGAGCCCTGGCTGGACCTTGCAGGTACTTCAGGTCCAGGATCTGCCTGAGGGTTTCGTCACAGCCACCGATGCAACCCACAAACTCCAGGGGCATCACGGGCGGGAGGCTGCCTCGCTTGAACTTCAGTTTCAGCCTGGGGGGTTGGGGGGAGAGAAGGGGAGCAATGAGCCCTGGACTCCTGGCACGGCTGCCCCACATCAGTGAGGCTTCTGCTGGGCTCCCGTGCCCAAATGACCCCTCTGCCAACGGATTTCAGCCTCAAGATCTGCCCAGGGTGACCAAGATGTCAAAAAGGAAAGCGAGGGAATGCTTTACAAAGCCCTGCATGGCATTGGACCAGATTACCCCTGGAACCGCCTGCTACCGCACGAATCCCAGCGACCGATAAGGTCCCACAGAGTTGGCCTTCTCCGGGTCCCGTCGACTAAACAATGTCATTTGGCGGGACCCAGGGGAAGAGCCTTCTCTGTGGCGGCCCCGGCCCTCTGGAACCAACTCCTCCCGGAGATTAGAATTGCCCCCACCCTCCCTGTCTTTCGTAAACTACTCAAGACTCATTTATACCACCAGGCATGGGGGAGTTGAGATATTCCTTCCCCCTAGGCCATTACAAGTTATGCATGGTGTGTTTGTGTGTATGTTTGGTTTTTATAAAAGGGGTTTTAGTTGTTTTTTATTACTGGATTGTACATGTTGTGTTTATTATTGTTGTTAGCCGCCCCGAGTCTACGGAGAGGGGCGGCATATAAATCCAATAAATTATTACTATTATTATTTAGTACATTGATAGCGTGTACTAAATAATAATAATTATTATTATTCACTTGGGTGCTGAAAGAGTGTGGGCATGCGCTATTGTGCAGGCACAAGAGCCTACACCCATAATTCCACGCCTGGGAGGGGTGAAAACAGCTGCCCCCATCCCTCGGAGGCCCTAGAGGCTGGAAATGGCCTGTTTCCCAACTTCTGGTGGGCCCAGTAGGCTCATGGTTCCCCCTCCCCAGGCTCCAAAGGTATCTCTGGAGCCAGGGGAGGGTAACAACGCCCTCCCCCACCCCCCTGGAGGCTCTCTGGAAGCCAAAATCCCCCTCCCAAAGCTTCTGAGCACGCCAAAAATCAGATGGCCGGCACACACATGTATGTTGGAGTGTGCCAGCAACTATGGCTCCGTGTGCCACCTCTGGACCCCGTGCCATAGGTTCAGCCATCACCCCTTTAGTATAAATCAAGTCTGATGAAGCAAAACTCGGCAGCTCCCGAACGGCAGCAGAAACAGAGCTCGCGGCCTCCCCTCTGCCGAGACTCACCGATGCACCGGAGCCGGTTTGCAGACCTCACAGACAGAATCGTCCTTGCTGACCTCCAGCACAGAGTCGGGAAACCAGACCGAGGATTTGCAGGCAGGGAAGCCCAGGCAGCTGAGATAAAAGCTGGAGAGGAAACACAAGGGGAACGTCAGACAAGCAGAAGAGGCGGCAGTTACGGATCAAGTGTCAAAATGGGTCCCGTTGCGTCGGTATTTTTCCATTTACCATATTTTTCAGAGTATAAGACGCACCTTAGTTGTTGGGGAGGAAAATAGGGGAAAGAATCTGCCTACCAGGTATTCATCTGGCCAGTGTCCTTAGTCTGGTCAGTTTCAGCACATTGTTTTATCCCCTGGTTAGGGCTTAAAAAAACTTTATTGGGAGAGAGTAACAGTGAAAGAGCTTGCAAGCAGGTAAGAGCTGGGAACATCATTAGCGCCAGGAAAGAAATATTCAAAGCAAGTAGAGCAATGGAAAAAACCCTGCAAAAACGTAGGGCTTGGAAAACATTCTTTGTAAAGAGTAACAATGAAAGAGCTTGCAAGCTGCTAAGAGCTGGGAAGATTGTTAGCCCCTGGTTAGGGCTGGAAAGAAACATTCGGAGCAAGTAGAGCAATGAAAAAAAACCCCTACAAAGACAGGGCTTGGAAAACATTCTTCGCAGGGAGAAACAACGAAAGAGCTTGCCAGCCAATAAGAACTAGGAACATAATGGAGGATTATCTGATCATTGTGTTTCGTGACTGCTTTGCTGACTTTGACCTTTTGTGTGCTGATTTTTCCCCGCTTTGAAACTAAACCAGAGCAAAGTGTGTTTCACTTTGTGAAAGAAGAAGGACTGTGAATTGCCTCACAGCTGCAAGCTAAGTATCACAGGACTGATAAGGGACTTGTACAAATTACCCGTTTGTTTGGAGACCAGTGCTCTTGACTATACCAAAAGAGGGCTTGGTTTAAGGGAATTTTCATTATAAAGAACATTGTTTTGCATTTTCAAATATGTGTGTGTCTGAAATTGTATGTGTGCATTTTTGGGAGGAGTCTACCAGAGAGCTCAACAGAACGGTAGGAATCATTCTTTGTAGAGAGAAGCAATGAAAGAGCCTACAAGGTAAGAGCTGGGAAGGTCATTAGCAGCTTGTTAGGGCTGGGGGGCAGGGGGGGGGGGGGAGGAAGCTACATTTAGAGTATAAGACGCAGCCAAATTATCAGCCTCTTTTAGGGAGGAAAAAAGTGCGTCTTATACTCCGAAAAATACGGCAGTGGTTTTTTTGTTGTTTGGGCAAAATTGCTATCAAGCATCTTCTACTCAAACCAGGAGAACGTGTGTTGTCTTGCAGCTTCCCAACTCACCCTCCGTTCTTCTTGGTCTTCAGGATCATGTCGGAGTTGCACTGGGGGCATTTCCTCACCGGATCAGGCATCGCTGGGTAAATGTCCTCCTCGTGAGCCACCTGGGCCACCCCACCCAAATATTGGGCCACGGCCTCATCCAACCTGGGGGGGACGGGGACAAAACCAATGATGAAGCAGGCATATTCCTCCCGTCCATCAGCTTGTATCCAGCAAGCATTCACGGATCCTAAGTATTTTGTGCAGAAAATGCCAACACAATTATTATTTCAGGAGAAAGTTCTGGGAAAATTGCAGCTTGTGGCTTTCCACGTGTTGTTGGGTTGCACCTCTCTGTAGCCGTTGTTTTAAATTCTTAGTATCTGTGTATTTATTTTGCTCCTCGCCCAGTTTCTTTCTGGCAGCTGAATAAATGCATAAATTACCTAGTTCTTTGCTTACACAATTGATCTTGGATCAAGGAAGGACCTGAACACTTTCCCACACTGAGCTAGCAGCACTGACTCCACAAACGCTCTGTGACGTGTCTACTTTTTAAAAATTTCTGAAACAGGTGCTCCCCTTGTAGAGAAGAAGCAAAGGTTTAAAGGGGGATTTATACGCAGCTTCCCCTGGACTTTTAGCTGCCCTTTCTCTCTTCTCCAGCCAATGCCCACTGAGCTGGTCCAGGCAGGGGCTCCGTGTTGGGAGGGTTTTGCACATGTGGAAGTTAATCCCCCAAGTAGCCACTGTTCACCACTCTACCTAATTGAAGTCTGCAATGAAAAACACTGCAGACGGGTTTCCTGTAAAAATATATTTTACTTTTTTTCTTATCAAACTGCTTCTCTAAATAAACTATCACCTTTTCATTTAACCACTATAATAAAATATCCACAATACTTTTATATAGAAACATAGAAGTCTGATGGCACAAAAAGAACTCCTGATCCATCTAGTCTGCCCTGATACTATTTCCTGTGTTTTATCTTAGAATGGATATATGTTTATCCCAGGCATGTTTCAATTCAGTTACTGTGGATTGACCAACCACGTCTGCTGGAAGTTTGTTCCAAGGATCTACTACTCTTTCAGTAAAATAATATTTTCTCACGTTGCTTCTGATCTTTCCCCCAACTAACCTCAGATTGTGTCCCCTTGTTCTTGTGTTCACTTTCCTATTAAAAACACTTCCCTCCTGAACCTTATTTAACCCTTTGACATATTTAAATGTTTCGATCATGTCCCCCCTTTCCCTTCTGTCCTCCAGACTCTACAGATTGAGTTCATGAAGTCTTTCCTGATACGTTTTATGCTTCAGACCTTCCACCATTCTTGTAGCCCGTCTTTGGACCCCTTCAATTTTGTCAATATCTTTTTGTAGGTGAGGTCTCCAGAACTGAACACAGTATTCCAAATGGGGTCTCACCAGCGCTCTATATAAGGGGATCACAATCTCCCTCTTCCTGCTTGTTATACCTCTAGCTATGCAGCCAAGCATCCTACTTGCTTTTCCTACTGCCCGACCACACTGTTCACCCATTTTGAGACTGTCAGAAATCACGACCCCTAAATCCTTCTCTTCTGAAGTATTTGCTAATACAGAACTGTCAATGCAATACTCAGATGGAGGATTCCTTTCCCCCAAGTGCATTATTTTACATTTGGAAACATTAAACTGCAGTTTCCATTGCTTTGACCATATAAATCTTATTCCGTCCACCACTGCAACCACTAGCCATTAAACTACAAACCACCTAGCACAAACCACTCTATAACAAACCACTTTCTACTGTAACAAACCACTCTGTAACAAACCACGCCCATGCAAGGGTCTTCCTCCTTATATAGGTTACAGCCAATCAGGTTGCAGCACAATTTAGCAAACCTATGACTACACGCGGATTATGGCTTACACCAGACTTTCCTATGGTTACAAACCATTTACCTGCATTGTAGTATTACCTTCAGAAACAAACTTATTTCTGACATTACGAACAACCCGCCCCCCCATTATTTCCCTTGACCAGGGTGGGGATTTTTCCGCCCTCACTTTTTGGCTTCAGCCACGGCGGCCACGAAGACTTGCTTATATTTCTGGACCTGCTCTCGGAGCACGGTGGACTTGTCCTTCCTCCCCTCACAAATCAGCTTCAGGTCATTTTCGAGTTCGGCTCGAAGATCCGGCTTGGACATCTCGTAGCCCATGGAATCGTAGCCTGTTGGTTGTGGGGGGGAGAGGAGTGGGTGGAGGAAAGGCTGGAGGGGAGAGTGAAGCCAAGCGGTCTTTAGACGGGATCGGTTCTTACCTTCCACCAGCCCCATGCCCAGCTGGCCTGGGAGGAAGCGCTGGTCCGAGGTGAGCCCCACGTACATGCGGGACTTGATGGTCTCGATGTGCTCCGCGTGGGTGGCGTCCGTTCCTGAAAGCCAAGCGTTGGCGTGAGTGGGTATGGCTAGCTGATGAGGCCAAAATAAGGCCGAAATAGATCTATCCTAGTCTCCCTTAATTTTCAAATTCAGCAAAAAACATGTGACATATATATATTTAAATACACAAAACAAACTCTGAAGGTGAGTGGGAGAACATCTCCGATCTGCAGCAGGACTGACCGATGCCGTGTTTCTCCATCAGGGAGATGAGGTCTGCTTCGGTGAGCAGCTGAGGGGGGCTGGTCTCCCCCTCCACCATCTCCACCATGGAGGGCTGGAAGCAGGAGCCCTTCTCGTAGACGGGGATAACCTGCGCAGGCGAAGGAGGCAGGGAGGAAAGGGTGGGGTTACATGGGAGAGCTAAGAAAGGACGGGAGAAATGGAGAGGGGCGGCATACAAACCTAATAAATAAAAATAATAATAAGAAGAAGAAGAAAGGTACACGGTAGATCTAACTCCCGGAACAGAGTCTGCCCATTATGGTCCTAAGTTGTGACCGTCATAAAACGAGGCTTTGGGGATGGCCTCCTTGTAACTTCAAAGGGTCTATGAGTGACTGATTGTGCTTTGAAGACGACCCCTGTATTGTTAGCGCAAATGGGGACTGTGAGTGATGAGTAATTTTTCTCCCCCTCTTAAGCTACTACAACAGTGATGGCAAACCTACGGCACGGGTAGCACGTGGAGTCATATCTGCTGGCACGCAAGCCGTTGCCCTATGTGCATACATGTGCCAGCCATCTGATTTTTGGCTTACTCAGAAGCTCTGGGAGGGCGTTTCTGGCTTCCAGAGAGCCTCGGGGGGCTGGGGGAGGGATTTTTACCCTCCTTCGGCTCCAGGGAAGCCTTTGGAGCTTGGGGAGGGTGAAACATGAGCCTACTAGGCCCACCAGAAGTTGGGAAACAGGCAATCTTTGGCCTCCAGGGGGCAGGGGAAGCTGTTTTCGCCCTTCCCAAGCATTGAATTATGGGTGTGGGCACTCGCACATGCGCTATTGTGGCATCAGAGGGAAAAAGGCTTTGCCATCACTGCACTACAACCTCTTCTAAGGAGCTGGCCCTTGTCTTACTATCGAGCGCTTGCTCCCACCTTGTCACTCCACTTTTCGTAAGGGTAGACTTCCAGGTAATTTCTGGCAAGGATCATCAAGCCGTGAGCCACGAAGCGCTCGCTGGCTATCTCGATCTCCACTGTGGTTTCCTGGCCCTTGGCGTCCTCGGAACAGCAGGCCAGGAAGTGGCGGACGATGAATTCATACAGCCGCTGGTCATTGCCCTGGCAGGACACAAAGGAAAGAGGAGGGAAATTGGGAGGGTTTTTTTTTTGCAGCAGGGGACAGTCGGAGGAGAAACAGATTTGTACAGATGTTAAGATGGTCCTCCTTTATTGAAAAACCCATCTGGAGGTTCCAGCAATAAATATTCCCATTTTTAAATTACCGTGTTCCCTCGATTTCCCCGGGGGATGCGTTCCGAGACCGCCCGCGAAAGTCGAATTTCCGCGAAGTAGAGATGCGGAAGTAAATACACCATTTTTGGCTATGGACAGTATCACAAGCCTTCCCGTAACACTTTAAGTCCCTAAATTACCATTTCCCATTCCCTTAACAACCATTTACTCACCATTATTACTGGTACTCACCACTGAATAAGACACTTAGTGATCCTGATATTTATAAACATAATTATTTATTAACAATAATTTTTTTGGTTGTTTATTTGCAAAAATTATTAGTTTGGCGATGACATGTGACGTCATTGGGTGGGAAAAAACCACAATGTATTTTTTAATTAATTTTTTTTTAAAAAAATCTTGGTATAGGCTATTCGCAAAGTTCGAACCCGCAAAAATCGAGGGAACACTATTATTTATTTATTTATTTATTTATTAGATTTGTATGCCGCCCCTCTCCGTAGACTCGGGGCGGTTAACAACAATAATAAGACGATATAAACAAATCTAATATTTAAGTTTAAGTTAAATTAAAAAACCCTAATTTAAGAAACCAATCATACATACAGACATACCAAGCATACATTTTATAAGCCTAAGGGGAAGGGAATATCTCAATTCCCCCACGCCTGATGGCAGAGGTGGGTTTTAAGGAGCTTATGAAAGGCAAGGAGGGTGGGGGCAACTCTGATCTCGGGGGGAGCTGCTTCCAGAGGGTTTTTGAACAAGAAGGAAACGTATTCCGGTCTTCCAATGAAAGGGCATTTTGTAAGGTGCTGCTTTCTGCTTCATTTACGAGGGTCGCCCAGAAAGCAATGCACCACATTCTTTTTTTTCTCAGCCTACAGTAATGGTACGAATGCAAGAGTTTAGATGTACGTTATTTGAATTGTCAGGAGTGCGTGGTGTAAATTTTGCCTTTCTTCAGACAGAGAGTGTAGCTGCAGCCGTCTTTTGAAATGACGCCTGTAAGTGACGCACGTTACAAGCAGCGTGTCTTCGTTGAATTTCTCACTGCGGAGAAAGAAACTGTTGGGAACATTCACAAACGTTTGTGTGACAGTTGATGGAGAATCTGCAGTCGACAGAAGGACGGTTAGTCGCAGAAGACATTTTGAGGATGATGAAGAGGGGATTCGCCCAGTGCAGAAATGGCTTTGTGAGCAGAACAAGGAGGGGTACCAACGGGGCATACACACCCTTGTGTCTCACTGGAGGAAGGACATAGAAGGGGATGGAGATTATGTGGAAAAAATAGGGAGTGTAGAAGAAACATCTTTCTTGTGTGTAAGTTTCATTGTGTTCAATAAATAATGGTTGAAGGGGAAAATGTGGCACATTCCTTTCTGGGCGACCCTCGTACTTTTCAGATTCTTCAGGGTTAATCAAATGCACCTGTTAGAAAGTGGCATATAAATTTAATAAATAAATAAATAAATTTAATAAATAAATAAATAGTAAGTGCTCTTCCCTTCGGAAGCAAAGCTGCACCTGAGACTCGCCAGTCAGTCTCGGGGACTCACCTGCAGATTCCCGGCGTGTTTGGTGGGATGAATGGGAGGGTGGGCCTGATCGGACTTTGCCCCCTGCCTTGGGGTTGGCCCACCTCTGTCCAGGATCCTTTGCGCAAAGGCCCCCCAGTGGGGGTCTTGACTCTGGAGCTGCACCAGCTGGGAGAGGTTCAGGTCTTTGGGGAAAATGTTGGTCTCTGTTCGGGGGTAACTTATGTACCTTTAAAAGCCAGCAAAGGGGGCAGGGATTACTTTTGAAGAAGTGCTTGTCAATTTAATTAATTTGATTTCTGTGCCGCCCAATCGCAATGGGACTCGGGGCGGCTTGCAATAATAAATTGTACATACAATAAACAAGGCAAATAATTAGCAATAAGAAACTAAAGACCCATAATAAACCCTAATGACAGGGGGCCCAGGGGGAAAGGCATTTTGAAATTCCCTGATATTTCCCTGTAACTTGAGATCTAGTTAAGGCACGGTCGTAAATGACGTCACACCAAACGGCTAAGCCATGGAGAAATATCAGTAGGTGACTAAGTTTTTGCCAAAGTTATGCTCATTCTGCCAGGCAATGCGATCCAGGGTTTTACATGATTTTCCCCTGACTTTTAAACATTTTAATAGTTTGGTTTTCCCCCCTGATTTATTCCATTTTTTTCACAATTTCCCCAATAATTCCCTCATATTTCCTGAACCGCCAATTTCCGATTTCCCTGTTTTCCAGGTTTGCTGGACACCCTGTCATCCTACAGCAGAGGTCTTCAAACTTGGCAACTTTTAAGACTTGTGGACTTGAACTCCCAGAATTCTCCATCCAGCATAGAATTCAGCCAGAGAATTCTGGGAATTGAAGTCCACAAGTCTTAAAAGTTGCCAGGTTTGGGGGCCATTATCCTACAGGGAGTTATTCCAAGAAAAACAGCTGCTTTTATCAATCAATATCAATATCAACTTTATTTGATTAGTCAATCGACCATATCAAAGCGAGGAAAAGGACCACATCGGTCGTCATAAAACTGTGACTGGTTTAAATACAATAAAAGTGGCTAAAATAGAGGGAATTTGAATAAACAATAAGTTAAAATGCAGTATAATAAGCTAAAATTGAGTAGTAAAACATGAGAATATAACTCGTGCAAAGGATTATATTAAACAAATCTAAGATACTGATATGAAATATTCTTAAGTGAGTTCATCTCCTTTTCATCCAATATGTTCTATAAAACGTATTCTCATCTGAACAGCCCTGACTATAAACTTAGCCGTTCTATAAACTACACACATATTTGTACCCTGAAGAAAATATGATAATTGTTTATTACAGTCCCAGTGTATGATTTTGTCAACTAGGGGCTGTAAATACTGAGGTCTTACTGAGGAGTATAGTTTACGAGTGAGTAGCACATGTGCAATGTCTAGCTGCCTTTATTACCCTTGGGTATACAGCTTCTCGGCGATCTTCATGGTCTCCTTGGCATTTATTTTCAGCTTACGGGAAGCCAATTTCTCAAGTTCCTGTAGTAGCAGAAGAAGGGGAGGAAGAAAAATACGCTTGACCAGTGTGCACCAAAATATTTATTTATTTATTTATTTATTGGATTTGTATGCCGCCCCTCTCCGTGGACTCGGGGCGGCTAACAACAGTGGTAAAAACAGCATGTGACAATCCAATACTAAAACAGCTAAAAACCCTTGTTATAAAACTAATCATACATACAAACATACCGTGCATAAATTGTAGAAGCCTAGGGGGAAAGAGTATCTCAGTGGCGTCAGAGGTGGGTTTTAAGCAGCTTACGAAAGGCAAGGAGGGTGGGAGCTATTCTAATCTCTGGGGGGAGTTGGTTCCAGAGGGCCGGGGCCGCCACAGAGAAGGCTCTTCCCCTGGGTCCCGCCAAGCGACATTGTTTAGTTGACGGGACCCGGAGAAGGCCCACTCTGTGGGACCTAACTGGTCGCTGGGATTCGTGCGGCAGAAGGCGGTCCCGGAGATAATCTGGGCCCCTCTGCCCACATAAAATTAATAGGAGCCCTGGAATCAGGAACACGAGTGAGCCCCTGTGACACCTGAAAACCAGCGACTTTTCTCAACCCAGGAATAATCATGCAATTTTCTTAATGATGCGTTTCCACAAGTTTCAAGATGAATGGACTTCCCACCAGAGAAGGCCAAAATATCTCTCAGATTTAGCCACTTCCGTGTCTGCTCTGGACGTCCAGCCTGAGGCTTTCAAAAGAAGGTCTACTAAGGGCGTTTGGATCAGAAGCTGAGCCGAGAGCTTTTCTTATTCTGACTTCAAACGGCTCCTTTCCCCATAGCCTACCACGGTGTCCAGTGGAAGGGGTCTCCATTTGCTCTTGGGTTTGCTCCCGACCTCCACCACGGTGGCCCGAGGAGCCTAAGACAAAGGCGGGCAGAAGACAAGGTTATTATTATTATTAATTCTTAGATTTATATGCCGCCCCTCTCTGAGGACTCGGGGCAGCTTTCAACATACAAAAAAGACAGTATACATCGAGATACAATTAATTTAACTTAAAAGTTACATTTAAAAACTAAAGAACCTATTAAAATACACACATATCCATTCAAACAAACCCACCATGCATTCATTGGCCAGGGGGAAGAATCCAATGACCCCCAAGCTTGGCGGCATTGGTGAGTCTCAAGACTTGTGGAAGGCGAGGAAGGTGGGGGCAGTGCAAATTTCCCGGGGGAGCTGATTCCAGAGAGCTGGAGCCCCCACAGAGAAGGCTCTTCCCCCGGCCTCGCCAAATGACATTGTCGAGTTGACAGGACCTGGAGAAGGCCGACTCTGTGGGAGCTGACCGGTTACTGGGATTCATGCTGCAGAAGGCAGCCCCACAAGTAATCTGTAGGGCTTTAGGGGTCATAATCAGAACTGCAGAAAAAACAATGGCTGCCAACCTGCCTTCCATTGAGGACCTGTAGACTGCACGAGTCAAAAAGAGGGCGGGGAAAATATTTACTGACCCCTCGCATCCTGGACACAAACTGTTTCAACTCCTACCCTCAAAACGTCGCTACAGAGCCCTACACACCAAGACAACTAGACACAAGAACAGTTTTTTTCCTAACGTCATCACTCTACTAAACAAATAATTCCTTCAACACTTTCAGACTTTCTACTAAATCTGCACTTCTATTCTACTAGTTTTTCTCATCATTCCTTTCACCCATTTCCTCCCATGTTGACTGTAGGACTGTAACTTGTTGCTTATATCCTAAGATTTTTATTAATATTGCTTCTTCATTGCTTATTTGACCCCTATGACCATCATTAAGTGTCGTACCCCATGATTCTTGACAAATGTATATTTTATTTTATGGACGCTGAGAGCATCTGCACCAAAGACAAATTCCTTGTGTGTCCAATCACATTTGGCCAATAAAATTCTATTCCTATTCTATTCTATTCTATAACAAATACTTCGAATTGAGTCCGGAAACCAATTGGCAGCCAATGCAGACCACAGAGTGTTGGAGAGATGTGGGCCTGTCTGGGTCAGCCCAGGACTGCTCACGCAGCTGCGTTCTGCACCATTTGCAGTTTTCGAAGGCAGCCCCATGTAGAGAGCATTGCAGTAGCCAAACCTTGGGGTGTTAAGGGCATGAGGCCTTCCCTACCTACCTCCATGCACATCTGGTAGAGAACCAGGCACGCCGTGTGGTTGAAGAGTCGGTGCCTCTTCCAGCTGAAGTCCACGACGCCTTCTTCGTGTTCATGAATCACTGTGGGGGCAGAAGGTGGGTCACAAGGCTCGGCCTCCCCCCAGGCAACCTGGGGCACCCTTCTGCTTATAGCCTGCCTGGGAGGGAAGGAGGCTCTTCTCAACAGCGGCTGCAGCCCAAAACGATGAGATGGAAACGGCAGCTAAAGCAAGGCAGCCTTTGGGTCAACCCTGGAGCTGACCCGACTGAAGCCATCTTGGAGCTTCAGGGTTGCTGCCCTGGGGCTGAGGGGTAGGGAAGGGGGATTAGAGATAGATGGGAACCAAGGACATTCCCACTCCTGGCCAGAGGGAGGAGGAGTCATGTCGCCAAGCAACCAGACGGAGCCTTGATTGGACCACGTGACTGATTGCTTGGGATTGAGGGGAAACTTTTGCGAGGGTCGCCCAGAAAGTAATGCACCACATTTTTTTTCTCAGTCTACAGTAGTGGTATGAATGCGAAACTTTAGAGATACATTATTTGAATTTCTCCGCGTGTAAATGTTGCGTTTCTTCAGATAGACAGCAGTGTTACGAAAGGGCGTCTGTAAGTGACGGACATTACAAGCAGTGTGTTCTCATTGAATTTCTCACTGCAGAGAAAAAAACTGTTGGGAACATTCACAAATGTTTGAATACAGTTGATGGAGAATCTGCAGTCGACAGAAGTACGGTTAGTCGCTGGGCACAGAGGGGGAGGCCGTTACAGGGCAGATATGGCTTCGTGACCCAAACAACGAGTGGTACCAACAGGGCATACACGCCCTCGTGTCTCGCTGGAGGAAGGCCACAGAACGGGACGGAGATTATGTGGAAAAATAGGGAGTGTAGAAGAAACATCATTTTTTTCTGGTGTGTAAGTTTCATTGTGTTCAATAAATATTTTGAAGGGAAAAAAAGTGGTGCATTACTTTCTGGGCGACCCTCAAAATTAGGAGAAAACCGTGGGAACCTTCAGAGTCGGTTTTCACCAGCTCTGTGCCAATATCACCTGTCCAATAAAGTTGTTCTTTGATGAATCCACCTGCCAGGGAGTTTTGCTTGCTATGGGTCTATTACCTAGACAATGATATTTGCTAACAACAGCCAAAGTCATGCCAATTTATTTATTTATTTATTTATTTATTAAATTTGTATGCTGCCCCTCTCCGCAGACTTGGGGAGGCTCACAACAGCAACAGAAAAACAGTGTAAAATACAAATTCAATAATTAGAAAGCTAAAAACCCACAATTTAAAAAAAAAAACATTCACACAACATACCATACATAAACAGTATAGGCCTGGGGAAGATATTTCAGTTCCCCCATGCCTGATGACAGAGGTGGGTCTTAAGGAGTTTGCGAAAGGCAAGGAGGGTGGGGGCTGTTCTAATCTCAGGGGGGAGCTGGTTCCAGAGGGTCAGGGCCACCACAGAGAAGGCTCTTCCCCTGGGATCCGCCAAATTCCAGACAAAACGAGAGGAGCATGACTCCAGTGGCACGGACATGTGGGCAGAGCGAGTGTGGAATCCATCGCGAGACGGACACCTGCACTCAGCCTACAGGGCCGCCCCAAGGATGGACGAAAAGGTGATGGATGGACTGCGAGCCATAGCAGACCGGACAAAGTGATGTGGGGAATGCAAAACTGAAGACACCACGATAGGGTGGGCAGAACGCAAAGCACGAGAACGGGATTTGGAAAGCAAACTCCCAGTCCAGATGTTTCCCTGCCTGGCCATCGCCTTCCGAACTCTGACCTTTAATCCTGTAGAAGGTTTCTTGAACGAAGGCTTGGATGGCCTTGAATCTTTCCACCACGAAGCCCAGGGTGGGGAACTGGCAGCTCCCATAGCTGATGAGCTGCTCCGCCAACACCTCCGGGAAGATCTTCTGGAGCCTCAGCGTCTGGAACCGGGTAAAGGCGGCACCTGGTCAAGGAAGCAGAACACCCAGGCCCAACATGAAAAGGACAACTACAAGTCCCCTGTTGGAAGAAGGGAAGAGCTATTGGACAGGCCCAGAGGGAGCAGCAGGCATTCCTCTGAAAAGCTGGTGACATCACGGCTCCAAGGAAAAGTAAAAAGCCACTTTGACCATCAGCTACCAGAAAGACGCAGAGTATAAGACGCACCTTTTTTCTCCCTAAAAGAGGCTGATAATTAGGGTGCATCTTATACTCTGAATGTAGCTTTTTTTTTCAGCACTAACTGGCTGCTAACCATCTTCCCAACTGTTACCTTGCAGGATCTTTCATTGTTTCTCTCTGCAAAGAATGTTTTCCAAGCCCTAAGTCTTTGCAGGGTTTTTTCCATTGCTCTAATTTGCTCCTAGTAAGTTTCTTTCCAGCCCTAACCAGGTGCTAACAATGTTCCCAACTCTTACCAGCTTGCAAGCTCTTTCATTGTTACTCTCTGCCAAGAATATTTTCCAAGCCCTAACTCGTTGCATGGGGTTTTTTTCCATTGCTCTACTTGCTTTGAATGTTTCTTTCCAGGTGCTAACAATGTTCCCAGCTCCTACTGGCTTGCAAGCTCTTTCATTGTTACTCTCTCCTAATAAGGTTTTTTTAAAGCCCTAACCAGGGGATAAAATAATGTGCTGAAGCTGACCAGACTAAGGACGCTGGCCAGAATACTAGGTAAGCAGATTATTTTCCCTATTTTCCTCCCGAAAAACCAATGTGTGTCTTATACTCCCAAAATTACGGTAAATCAAAACGAAGTGTTTAGTTTTAGGACCGCCAACCCACAAAGATGAAGCTCTTTATTTAGCTTTGACTACAATCCCCATCCTTCCCCTCTGTGTCCCAAGCCGCCATTTGGGTCTACAGTCTGACTGCTGTGCTTTCTCTCTTACCTATTCTGAGGTCCAGCTCCTGCCTGACCTCCACAGCATCGTTGACGTTTGGATCTGGCTGGGTGAGGTTCTCGCAAGCGGATCTGATGGCCTGGGGTGTGATCTCCGAGAAGCGGGCCCGGAACACCTGGAGGTTTGGCTTCACTGTCCAAGAAAGGTTTGAATCAGGGGGAGCCAAGCAAAAGAAAAGAATGGAATTCTTTATTGATTGGACACACAAGGGATTTGTCTTTTGCGCAGATGTTCTCAGAGTACATAAAAGAGACATTTGCCAAGAATCATGAGATACAACGCTTAAAGATTGTCATAGGGGTCAAATAAGCAATGAGGAAACAATCAATATTAATAAAAATCTTAAGGATACAAACAACACATTAGTCATACAGTCAGAGGTCCTAGTCATACAGTTAAGTCCCACAGAGTGGGCCTTCTCCGGGTCCCGTCAACTAAACAGTGTCATTTGGCGGGACCCAGGGGAAGAGCCTTCTCTGTGGCGGCCCCGGCCCTCTGTAACCAACTCCCCCCAGAGATTAGAATAGTCCCCACCCTCCTTGCCTTTCGTAAGCTCCTTAAAACCCACCTCTGCCGTCAGGCATGGGGGAACTGAGATATTCTTTCCCCCTAGGCTGCTACAATTTATGCATGGTATGTTTGTATGTATGTTTGGTTTTTATAATAAGGGTTTTTAGCTACTTTAGTATTGGATTGTCGCATGTTGTTTTTACCACTGTTGTTAGCCGCCCCGAGTCTATGGAGAGGGGTGGCATACAAATCCAATAAATAATAATAATAAGTGGGAGGAGATGGGTGATAGGAATGATGGGAGAAAACTAGTAGAAATAGAAGTGCAGACTTAGTAAATAGTTTGACAGTGTTGAGGGAATTATTTGTTTAGCAGAGTGATGGCGTTCGGGGAAAAACTGTCCTTGTGTCTAGTTGTCTTGGTGTGCAGTGCTCTATAGCGACGTCTTGAGGATAGGAGTTGAAACAGTTTGTGTCCAGGATGCGAGGGGTCAGTCAATATTTTCATGGCCCTCAAAAGCATCACAGAGGAAGAAACTTGACGTGATTTGGAAAACTTCTTTAATCTCACTCAATTGATTACAAACTCTACGGTTTCCTGGGCAAAATTTCCTTCCCGGAGAGTTGCATGTGGAGGTGTGTATGTTGAGTGCCCAGCCTTTCACCCTTTCCTACACACCTGCTTTACACACGTGAATGATTTCAAAGCCAATGTTCTCCCCTTCACGATCACAGTCGGTCCAGATCACCAGGGCCTGGCACGGCCGAACCTCTCGCTCAAGCGTGCGCTGGAAGTGGTAACAGGACATGGCAACATGAAACAACAGAGGAGAAAGAGCGACTCTTCTGAAATAAGAGATAAGCCAAGGATATTTTATATCCTTGGTTTATCTCTTGATCGAAACATTTAAATATGTTAAAGGGTTCAATAAGGTCCAGGAGGGAAGTGTTTTTAATAGGAAAGTGAACACAAGAACAAGGGGACACAATCTGAGGTTAGTTGGGGGGGAAATCAGAAGCAACGTGAGAAAATATTATTTCACTGAAAGAGTAGTAGATCCTTGGAACAAACTTCCAGCAGACGTGGTTGGTAAATCCACAGGAACTGAATGTAAACATGCCTGGGATAAACATAGATCCACCCTAAGATAAAATACAGGAAATAGTATAAGGGCAGACTAGATGGACCATGAGGGCTTTTTCTGCCGTCAGTCTTCTATGTTTCTATATTATGTCCCTGGCTGGACGCAAGGCACATTCATCAGTCAGAGTTTGGAGCCACAGAAAAGGAGGAACGAGAGGAGGCTGCGGGCAGCACAAACCTTAATGTCCATGTAGTTTTCAGGGCAGAATTTCTCAATTTCTGCATCGAAAAGGACCAGGGGGTTACAGCTATGCCTGTTGGAAGAGCATCAGAGAAAGGCATGCAGGAAACAGCAAACACTTAGAGAAATGCTATCTAGCTTCTAGAGACATCTAGGCCTAAAATGACCCGGGGTGGCACAGCAGGTAGAGTGCTGTACTGCAGGCCACTGAAGCTGACTGTAGATCTGAAGGTCAGTGGTTCAAATCTCATCACCGGCTCGAGGTTGACTCAGCCTTCCATCCTTCCGAGGTGGGTAAAATATGCTGGGGGCAATATGGGGCGACCTTTGAAAAGTGTTCGGAAACTTCAGATCGTGCAGAATGCAGCTGCAAGAGCAATCATGGGCTTCCCCAGGTATGCCCATGTTACACCAACACTCCACAGTCTGCATTGGTTGCCGATCAGTTTCCGGTCACAATTCAAAGTGTTGGTTATGACCTATAAAGCCCTTCATGGCATCGGAACAGAATATCTCCGGGACCGCCTTCTGCCGCACGAATCCCAGCGACCGGTTAGGTCCCACAGAGTTGGCCTTCTCTGGGTCCCGTCAACTAAACAATGTCATTTCGCGGGACCCAGGAGAAGAGCCTTCTCTGTGGTGGCCCCAACCCTCTGTAACTAGCTCCCTCCGGAGATCAGAACTGCCCCCACCCTCCTTGCCATTTGTAAAGTTCTTAAGACCCATCTCTGCCGTCCCCGGGCCTATACAGTTTATACATGGTATATTTGTGTGTATGCCTGCTTTTAATAATGGGGTTTTTAGTGTTTTTTAAATTATTATATTTGTTCTTACATTGTCTTTGTTATTGTTGTGAGCCGCCCTGAGTCTACGGAGAGGGGCGGCATACAAATCTAATGAATGAATGAATGAATGAATGAATGAATAAATAAATAAATAAAATAAATGCTGGCTCTGTTAAAAAGGGCTATTGCTAACATGTTGTAAGCCGCCCTGAGCCTAAGGAGAAGGGCGGCATAAAAATCAAATAAATAAATAAATACATAAATAAATAAATAATGATTGTTACCGTGTTCAAAATCTGATTATAGAATTGCAGAAAATGAACCGTCCTTCCTGTACTGTTGGTACCTACCATTTCCGAAATGGTGCCTTGAAATCACGAGACAGCAAATGTCCGGACACAGATGTCATAATCAAAGTTACATTCTGCATAAAACAGAGAAAGATAAATTATTCTTGGCCATGCCAAGTGTCGTTTTGCAAAGATGGATTTGTATGCAGACAGTCTAACTTATTTTATTTTTTTTATCCGTTTGGATTCATTAAGAATACTTGTTTTGCCATTGATTGTATTGTTTAATTTTTGGCTATATATTATTATTATTATTATTATTTATTATTATTATTTATTGGATTTGTATGCCGCCCCTCTCCGGAGACTCAGGGGGGCTAACAGCAACAACAAGACAGCGTACAGTAATAATCCAGTACTAAAAACGATTAAGAACCCATTAATATAAAAACCAAACATACATACAGACATACCATGCATAAAATTGTAAAGGCCTAGGGGGAAAGAGGATCTCAATTCCCCCATGCCTGGCAATAACTAGCAATAAAGCAAAAGTCATTGGTAACATCCATGTTTTATCTACAATTACAGATGTAACAATAAGAGGCACAGTGAGAATTGTGATGGACTGTTTGATACAAACCTGATTAAACAAGTGATACTGGAATTCATAGATCTTGTTGTACACGGACATTCCTTCCCTCTGGAAAGAAAAGCAAACAAGCATCTTAGCTTAATAAACAAATCAATACCAACTTCTCACATAAATACTGTATTGTGAGAAATCTCTCAGGATGCTTATGGCTATCAAGCAGTAAGACATGATATTTATATAGGATATAAAACTCTGCTACTATTGGATCTTCACAGAATTTGACTTTTTACTACTTTCCGCAGTGTCAAATAAAGGCATTATCCCTCCCGCTCCCAGACTGTTGTTTTTCAATCCCGGGTTGGATCTTCAACTTATAAACAAGCCATTATGAATCACTCCATTACTCTTACAATAGGGCCCAGATGATTCCCTTGAGCGTCATTACCTCCAATTTAGGAACCAATGGACTAGACATAAAATAGTTTTCCAGCCCATCAACATGGACAGAGATAAAGGATGACAGCCGTTCTCTGAGATCTTATGGCAGAAGGGGTGTTTCCTTTCCCCCGGCCTCTAACAGAAGGATTTCCGGCTAATTTTATAAATATAAGCAAGTCGGACATTACTTTCAGCTTCAAATGAATGGGCTCCTGTCAAGCCATCCCAAACATTGACCAGGGTCAAGAAAGTGGGCTTCCTTGCTCTCCTACCCTCCTCATCCTGCTGTTCGAAAGGATGTCCGCAATCCCGCGGGCTGCGTCGTTTTTCTCTGCCACGCAGAGAACCTTCTGGAGGTTGCGAGGCGCCATGGTCTTTGCGGTCGGCCTGAAGCGAAGTTTGGAGGAGCAGAAGGACCTCAAGGTTCCCCAGGCCTGGCCAAACATCCTAAAATCCGGCCAGTCCAGATTCCGCTGGCTGGCCCATCGTGAGCCCTGGGCAGGTCCTTTTCCAGGCGGCGAAGGTCCGTCAGCGAGGTCGGAGAACTCTGATCTGGTCCAAAAGAGAGTGGATCCCTTCCTGGGGTTGGTCCCCCCAAGTTCCCACAGATCACAGAGGCTGATGGGGAGACCCCAAATGTTCTCTGGGGAGGGGAGCTTCCCTCAGGAGCCCTGCATGGCAATCCCAGGCTACTGGGGGGGGCACAGGGGTCTCACGAGGTCAGCCTCTCTCCCAGGGCTTCTTCTCTCCTTCTTGGCCCCCAATGGGACAGACGCTCCCTGAGCCCCCTCAGGCAGCCCCCCACCAGGGCCAAGTGGATTTCAGGCCTTTGTAGCTGCCAACCAGTTTACTCTCTGAATCTCCCCCTCCCCAATTTTTTACCCCCCCCCCAAACAAATTAGGGGGGAGGAAGCCCCTGGTGCCCCCAGCCCCCCTTCACTGGCTTCCCCCTATCTGTCCAGGCACACCCCCCCCAACCAGGGCCAAGTGGATTTCAGGCCTTTGTAGCTGCCAACCTGTTTGCTCTCTAAATCTCCCCCTGCCCACTTTTTACCCCCCCCCCCCCGTCACAAAATTAGGGTGGAAGAAGCCCCTGGTGCCCCCTCCTCTGCGCCCCCTGCACTGGCTCCTCCCCCGCCTGTCCAGGTCCTCCCCCTCCCCGGGGGGCTCCTTTCTTCCTACTTGACCTGCGCCCCCTCCCAGAACTCCCCTCTTCCCTTCCCGCTTCAGCTCCCAGCCGTATTTCGCGCCCAGCACCGTCGTAGGCAAGCCTCGGCCAAGCGGATTGGCGGAGAGGCGAAGGGGGCGGGGTTTCGCTCGTTTTACGGCTCCGTCGTGAAGGGGCCGATTGCGCAACTTCGCGAGGGGGGGGGAGGAAGTTCCCCTTGCGAAAGAGGAAGCAGCCGCTCGCTGACAGTAAATAAAGCCTTGGAAATTGGAACCCACCTCTCAGGGCGGTTGTTCTGGGGAGAGCAGGAGGGAGCAGTTACATTTAAAAAACATCTGGATAAGGAGTTGGGCGTCTTATAATAAATGAAATTAACCATCCTCATGGTAATAATCCTATGAAAGTCAGGACTACGACACCCAGCGTGCCCTTCGGCCGGGCCGCTTCTCGGCCCCGCCCCTGCTATTCCACAAATCTTTCCCGTGAGTGTCAATCAATCCAGTCGGCCTATCAATCGCGGCACCGACTGCTTCCGGGGCCAAGGTTCCCCAGGAGCCCACGGGTCATGTGACTCCAAGATGGCCGCCCGGCGGCGGCTGGGAGGCTGAGGCAGGAGGGCGGCAGCGGTTCCGGGGAAGCAGGCCGTGATCCCCCCCTTGTTTCCCGGCCAGGATGATCGGGGCGCCCGACGTGATGGCCTTCGCCAAGGAGGAGGCGGCGGCCGAGGAAGCGGCGGCGGCGGCGGCGCGCGAGCCGGGCCTGCCCGAGGAGTACTCGGTGCCGCTCTTGCCCGCGCCAGGCCGCGGCGCCCACCCGTGGTCCCGGCGGGGCGGCCTGGGGGGCGTCTCGGGGGGCTCCCCGCCGCCTTTTCCGCGCGACTTCCTGCTGGTGGCCGAGTTCTCGGAGCAGGTGGGCCCGCAGCCGCTGCTGACGGTGCCGGCCGGGGAGACTCCCGGCGGCTTCGACCTCAACTACTTCGCGCTGCGCATCATGTCGGTCGACTACCAGGCCTGCGCGGCGGGGGCGGCCCCGGGAGGCCCCTACCCGCGCCTGCGCTTCTCCAGGGACTCCCAGGTGGTGCTGGGCGACTCCAAGGCCGGGGCCTTCGCCTACGTGCACCACCTGACGCTCTACGACCTGGAGGCGCGCGGCTTCGTGCGGCCCTTCTGCCTGGCCTACGTGTCAGCCGACGAGCGCAAGGTCATGCGCCTCTTCCCGGAGCTTTCGGCCCAGTTCTCGGGCGCTTCTGAGGGCCTGAAAGATGGCAACCGCAGGGCCTTCGCCCGGGAGCTGGAGAAGAAGCTGCACGACCTGGACTATACCCGGGCCGTGCTGCACCGCGAGACCGAGCTGCAGAAGCACAGCCTGGCCAAAGGCTGCTACTCCAGCCGGGCCATCGAGAAGGCCAACGAGCTGGCCAACGTGGAGAAGGCCATCATCGAGCACCGTGACCTGCTCCGGCAGATCCGATCCTATCCGCCTGGACGGCGGAAGCATGCCAGCGGGCCTCCTTGCGAACCGACCGGAGGGGACGCCCAGCCAGAATCACCGGTAGACGATACTTTGCCACCGCCCTGTACCCAGGGCTCCACCTACACCCCGAAGCTCATCCCAGCCAAATCCAGCAAGTGCTTCGACAAGAAGCTGAAAACCCTCCAGGAACTCTGCGAGGAGCAGTCCTTCAACCAGACCCTCGATCGGTTGCACCGGATTGAGAAGATGTTCCGGGGCGACGTCTGCTACCTCCTGATCAACCGCATCAGCAGAGCCCTCCTGAAGCAGCAGGCGTTTGCCAGCTTCCTTTTTGAAGACGTGTCTCTTCTGGAGGAGGAGCAGCAGCAGCAGGAAAAGCCCTTTGAAGTCGTTCCGGGGCAGAACCTGGACCCTCCCAACATAGCTGGTTTGGAAACCTGCCCACGCCCTGAGATACTCATCGATTTTGCCTCTTACAAATCCAGTGTGGAATCTGTGCCGATTAAGATGGATCCAGAGGTTCAGGACTGCCGAGACCCCGAGGCCTCCCACCCTGTCCCTTATGACAACGTCGAACTTCTAGACGTTGACTTGAAAGGCAGCGTCAGCAGCGGCGAAAGCATTGAAGTTTTGGGGACGGATAAATCAGCCACCACTTCTGTCCACTCTGAAAGTCAATCTGGCTTGCTGCAAGCGCCCCCCAGCCCCCCCGTGGCAAGGGACAAAGTCACCAGCAACAGGACCATAAGTGGGGACAGCATCGAAGTCCTGAGTACTTGCCCCTCGGAGGCCCTGATCCCCGACGACTTTAAAGCGAGCTACCCAAGTGCCATTAGCGAAGATCCTTACGGTGGCGAAGAAGAGGAAGGTTTCCTGTTCAACCGTGACTTAAATCTGGACAGCACCGAGGAGGAGGTGGAAGGCATCCCTGCGCCCGAAGCCCCTCCGGGAGACGCTTCTTGCTGCATTGGCAAAGAAAGCCCCAACTTCCTTGAGGGTCAAGTCAATGTGCCTCCCGGACACGGTGACGATGACGGCGTGGTCAGCATCCCCCCGCAGCCATTCAGACCAGGCGATGCAGGGTTCCAGGTGAACTTCACAGACTGCTCCCACGACGGGGTCCTGGGGGGCCTCCTTGCCTATGAACTGGATCCCCATTACCTCTGCGATGGCCGAGACACCAGTAAAATGAGCCTGGACAAATGCTCAGATTCCGTGAGTTACATGAGCAGTGCAGCGTCCACCAACTCCGACCGGACCCCGTCCCCCGCTGCTCTCGCAGGAGAAAAGTCCAAGAAGGCCGGGCAGAGCGCCTTGCGCTTCATCCGACAGTACCCCTTCGCCCACCCTGCTATCTACTCCCTGCTGAGCGGGAGGACCCTGGTGGTGTTGGGAGAAGAGAAGGCCGCCGTGGAGAAGCTTATCACCGCCCTCTCCATCTTCGTCCCCAATTCTGGCGCCTACGCCAAGCCCGTGAAGCACTGGGCCACCTCGCCTTTGCAGATCACGGACTTCCAGAAGTGGAAGCTGGTGGGGCTCCAGAGGTAACGTTTCAGGGCCCTTGGACCAACTTCACCCCGGGGGGGGAGTGTCACTGGTGGAAATGCCCTGTCCTGGCACGTTTCCTCGCCATATCGTGTCATGGCAGGGTTTCCAGCAAACCTGGAAAACGGGGAAATCAGCGGTTTGGGAATTATCAGGGAATTTGTGAAAAAAACCGCAGAATAAATCAGGGTAAAAAACCAAACTGTATTAAAATGTTTAAAAGTCCGGGAGAAATCATGTTAAAAAACCCCACAGATTGCGCTGCCTGGCAGAGTCAAGCAAAAATGAGCATAACTGGCAACAACCAATATTTCTCCACGGCTTAGCCGTTTGGTATGACATCATCTACGACTGCACCTTAACTAGATCGCAAGTTACAGGGAAATGTCAGGGATATATCAGGGAATTTCAAAATGCCTTTCCCTCCCTGGACAGCCTGCATGAACTGTCTGCTCCTCTGACCCAGCCTCCAATCTCTGACCTTGCCATGTTGAGTGACAAGATCTGAAATGGATCTCTGCTGGTATTGGCTGGCTGATTGCACTGGGCAGTGAGGTGTAGAAGTAGAAGAGTGTTGTGTACTGGCATGTTTATCCTCCTTATATGTAAATATCCTGTTCAGATATTGTTTGAGGGATGTTCTTTACCCAGAACGTAAGGAAGGTGAATTGAAAGAAAGATGAGCCTGGCGAAATAAGAAATAAGCCTAGACTGGAGCAAAATGGCTAACCTGTTGGTTTCTTTATTTGACTTCTGTAGGTGCCCATCACAGCCAATGACTGGCAGGTGTGCCTAGCAGAACGGGGCAGTGCTCAGCTCCTCGTTTCCTGCCAACCAGTTGATCAGCTGACTGAAAAGAAAAAGTTGCTGATTTCCTGTGTTTGGGCCAGCAGTAAACTTGAGCCGCAGCCTGAGGAGAGAAAGAGGAACTTGCAATTTTGCTAAAAAATCTCCAGTAACTTCCTTAAGTAACTGGTGGGCATAGCCAGGCAAAGATTCCAACAGCCACAATCATAACTTCGTTTGTTGTATTCAATTGGTTCGTCCGCTACCATTAAGTAAGCAAAACGAGGCAATTGTGCAGATGTGGTCTCCGTTTCCTTCATTCTGTTGTAACAAATGTTGGGATTTGGGGAAGGGGTTCAGGTCAACATAGATAAGGGAATTCTCTGTCAAAAGGCATTAAGGTATCCTATTCTTTAACTAAGATAAGTGCATTATAGAAGGGTAAACATGCTTATAAATCCCTTTTCAGTAGTGGGCATTGAGAGAGGTTAATATTCTCCTCCTCACTTCACTCTGTCTCAAGATCACCTTTTGCCTTCCAACCTTCCCATTTATTTATTTTATTTTTTACTGAAAGAGTGGTAGATGCTTGGAACAAACTTCCAGCAGACGTGGTTGGTCAATCCACAGGAAGTGAATTGAAACATGCCTGGGGTAAACATAGATCCACCCTAAGATAAAATACAGGAAATAGTAGAAGGGCAGACTAGATCAGTGTTTCCCAACCTTGGCAACTTGAAGATATCAGGAATTCTGGGAATTGAAGTCCAAATATCTTTTTTTAAAATTAATATTTTTATTGATTTTTATAATATAAAACACACCCACAACATATGACATATAACATGTGCTCAGTGATTGTGCCCACCACCAGACAATCAATCATACCCAAGTCCAAATATCTTCAGGTTGCCAATGTTGGGAAACACTGGACTAGATGGACCAATGGACGTCAATCTTCTATGTTTCTGTGTTTATTTATTATTTTGATTTCCAAATCACCCTTTTTCTCCGGAAACTCAACATAAACATTCGCCCCTGCTCCTTCTCCTCTTTCTCTAGGTCGACCTCCCCAGGTGGCCCCAACATGATGCATTCTCTCAGCCGATACAGCCGATACATCAGCGTGCTGGACGCCGACCACAAGACCCTCCGCTGTCCGCAGTACCGAGGGCAGCTGATCCTGCGGCTGGCCGACCACCGCACCCAGATCAAGCGGGGGAGCACCTACCACGCGCACGTCCAGACCCTCCTCGGCCAGCTCTGCTCCAAGGCCTTCCTCTGCGCGTTCTGCCACCACCTGCACCTCCCCATCCGAGAGGGAGAGACGGACGACTCCATCGCCGCCAGGCGGGAGAACTTCTTGAAAGTCCAGCTGGGTCTGGCCAACGAGGACCGCCGAGTGGTCCAGTACCTGGCCGAGCTCCTGAAATTGCAGTACATTCAGGATCCCGTCCGCGGGGTCAGCCCCGTGCTCAGGTTTGATTACCTGCCCAGCTCTTTGTACAAAATTTAGGCTGCGTCCATCACCTGCCCTGCCAAACGTCCCTCCTCACCCCACATTCGTCTGTGGCCATTTACAGGCTTCCACCCTTCCAGGACTATCCCGTGGGAATCCTGAGAGTGATACGAGATTTACAGCGAGACACCGAGCACCACTGCCAGGTTGCGCTGAAAAGACATTGTACAGAGGAGGCGTGAAGGTGGCGGTCAGTCATAGAGTTGAGGAAGCTGGGATACCGAATTTGTGAGCAAGCTCTCTACCTGTCGGGCCTTTTGCAGCTGGGTGGGATACCTCCAGCGCACCTCTTTGTATGGGGGATAATATTCCCAAGTGGTGTGAATTATTATTTGGGCAATTGTCTGCCCCATTTGAAATGAAAGAGGGGCCTTGTTGGTTTTATCCCCCTTTTTCAAGCAGAAGGCAGGAAACTGAATATAACATTTCTGATTCAGAGGCTTTGGGAGTTGAATTGCAGATGGGGTGAAGTCTGGGAGGGGGAAGAGGGCATGATGCAATTCAAAAGGGAAACACTGTTGTGTTGCACTTCTGAGTGAGGGTGCAGCTCTGAAAACTGTTGAGGTGGTCAAGTGTTGGGGATGGGAATACGGGTGACCGTCGGTAACAATCGAACGTGGCTTGGTTTTTGGGCAGAAGAGTGTCTAAGAGTTGCTCAGACTGTGAGCTACATTGTGTAAACCCTCTTGTGTCATTGAAACATTGCATTGTTTCCCATAATCTGACACCTCTGAGTTTTAAACCCCAAATTGTCCGGGTCAAGTTGCAATGATCTGGCCAGCGTAGGCATGGATGCACCCAGGCCCTCCAGAGATAACAACAGTTCCTTTGCTCTAGATAGCGGCTTTAGATCTTGGCTAATAAAGGAAGCGGCTCAGTTTGGTGGCTTGGTGGCTTAGCCACCTTAGTTAGTGGCTAAGAACATTGTAGGTTGAGATTTTTGTTGTTGTTTGTCCTTGAAAATATTCTGGCTTGTGCTGAAAACCGGATTGCACAAGGCCAAGCGTGAGGAAACGTTTTGGAGTGTGCACTTTGTTTACTCATTGGAAGATTTCCAACACATCGATTCCTCGTCCCGCCCAATGAAATGTGTGGGGAGGGTTGTTTGCGTTGCCAGTTTCATTGACGTCATCCAGGCTGGCACAGCAACAAAGAATTGCATTTCGAAGAATTGCAGATTTGGAAATAAAACGTTTAATAAACCCCTAACCCTTGTTGTTCTGCAGTCCCCGAGAGTGGGCTGGAAAGCGTCCCCTGATTCTTTAGGCACCAGAGTGTTTCAGAGGGCTTCTTTGACTTTGGTGCAGCCTTCCTCAACCCTGGCCACTATCAGAGGTGTAGACTGCTGGTGGGGGGATTCTGGGAGTTGAAACCTATCCAAACCTCTGATAGTGGCCAGGGTTGAGGAAGGCTGCTGTAGGTGGGAGTAGCTTGGTAGTTGGATGGCTGTGGCCTTTGAGAGCCATCTGAAGTTGCTGTGACTCTACGTAGACCTTGCTTGAGTTGATCTGGTGCTGGCTGGCCTGCCCTCGTAGTATCTTTAGACATTGCACAGCCCTTCCAGGGGTCCCTGGAGAGGAACCCCCCCCCGAAAACCCCCCTTTCCTCTTATTGCCAATTCCTGCACCCTCTTTGTCACTCCCTGCTAACACCCTCACTTGTCCAAGCAGCGCCCCATCTCTGCATGTTTAGTTTTCTGTTTGGTCCCAGAGCTTTTGCGTGGGCGGCGCTTAGAGGAGACAATAAAACCTGGGACCCTTCAAGAGAAATTCCGGCAGCCTTCACACATTTTTTTGCTGTTAAGTCACATCCTGAGCAAGAACGGGATGAAATAATATTCAACACCAAGTGACTGTGACTTTAAAAAAAAAAGTGTATATTTAAAAAAGGAAATTATTTATTTGGGTGCAAATATTTTTTGAAATACAAATATATATATATATATATATAAATTGTTGTATTTTTTAAAGCTTACATAACTCATGCACTCGTGGTAAAATTCTTAATTTTATTGTGCTTAGTAAAAGCTGTCCTGGCGGTCTGTTTTGGGCTTGTGCGTCTAGTACAGTGAAGGCAACGCGGTGGTGGGCGGGGAGAGAAATTGGTGTCAAATATGTTGGCTTGTCATTAAAAGCACCCCCTTTCCTTGAGTGACACATCTGGTTTTTGGGAACGGGAAGTACAAACCGTGGGACAAGCTCAGGCCTAGGAGAGAAAGTTAAAACCCCTGCATTGTTTAGCCTCCTGCTTCCCTCCCTGGCCAGCCACCAGGTTTCCTAGAAAGGCTGCTTAAGTCACATGGTCCTCCCTATAAAGTGCAGCAATAAATCCTGTAACTTAAGACAAAGCAGTTTGGAGAACAATCCCACCTGCTACGTGTCTCCAAAACAGTGATGGTGAACCTAGGACATGGGGAGCTATATCTGCTAGCACATGCCCTGTTACCCTAGCTCAGCTCCAGCATGCGTGTGCCAGCCAGCTGATTTTTGTTTCACACAGAGGCTCTGGGAGGGTTTTTTTTTGGCAATTTTACACCCCCCCTCCCCCTTGGCTCCAGGGAAGCCTTTGGAGCCTGGAGGGCAAAACACAAGCCTACTAGGCCTACCAGAAGTTGGGAAACAGGTTGTTTCTGCCTGCAGGAAAGGGGGTGGGGGGAAAAGCTGTTTTCGCCCTGCCCAGGCATTGAATTATGGGTGTGGGCATTCACACATGTGCAATAGCATGCACGCACCACTCTTTCGCCACCCGAGGAAAGAAAGGTTCACCCTCACTGCTCTAAAAGATCTCTGGAAGGGATGCTTCTGTTGTATCAATGCCTTTTTAAATTATTTTTGGGGGCAAGAGGTCTGGATAGCACCTTCTGCTTTGAAAGCCTTTTACACAGTTGAATTGTGCTATTTCTTCTTTTCCCCATGAGGTCAAAGGGCGAAAGCACCAGGTGGAATAATTAATCCTCCCTCTCTCCCAGTTAAAAATGATTTTTTTTTTCCTTTCCTAAGGGTGAACCTCATATTTATTGACCTAGATTTCACTCCCCAAGAAAGGAAGACAGTGCTTGGGTGAGGGGCACATACCGGCCTGTCATTCATTGTTCTAGAGAGGGGGGGTGGGTGGGTGCTAAAATTCGCCCCCTTTCCATTTCCTTGCCAGCTCTGGTCCATTTTTTCTTTTTTTTAAAAAAGGGGGAGGAATAGAATTTGGTTAAAAAGCGGATTATAAAAGCAGAGGCCAAGACAAGGGACACCAAAGACAGATATTGGGGGAAGGAGGGTCCCAATGCAAGGGGGCAGCTGGGAGGGGGCTGTCTGCCATTCCAGATGTGGCTCCTTTACAACACAGGTAAGCCAGGAAGCGGGAAGGTGTCGGCGAAGGTCTCCACCTCCTGTTGGAGGGACCTCAGCAGCCCTCGATACTTCTCCTCCGTCACCAACTTCTCCTTGAACTCCTTCAGGGTGGCTTTGGGGTTCATCTCGCTCTGCACCTGCAAGGTGAGCTCTATACCTGAATAGGGGAAGAGAGAGAGACACCTGCCTGAGCTGAAGCACCTCATTGAAGCAAGACTGAGGAATAACAGGGTCAATTTGGAAGGTTGCACAATCCCACTCCGTGGAATGAAATCTCTAAGTTGCAACACACAAGGGGGTTCACCTGGCTGTTATTCCAGGGGAGCCCACCCACCCCAACTTCTCAAAGGAGTCTACGGAGAGGGGCGGCATACAAATCTAATAAATAAAATAAATAAATAAATAAAAGGAGTCTTTTCTAGGTTTAAGAATATCTTTGGAAGAAGCTAGGAGGGAAAGAAGACTCAGAATATTATAAGACAAAGGGAAACTTTATAACTCCTTCCCCCTAGGCCTTTACAATTTATGCATGGTATGTTTGTGTGTATGTTTGGTTTTATAATAAGGCTTTTTAGTTGTTTTAGTATTGGATTGTTACATGCTGTTTTTATCACTGTTGTTAGCCGCCCCGAGTCTACGGAGAGGGGCGGCATACAAATCCAATAAATAATAAAAAATAATAATTGGTTAGAGGAAAGAAAGGATAAAAGAAAAGAAACTATGTAGAAAGATAATTTAAGAAATTAATAAATAAGATTGAAAGAAAAATATGCAAATATGCAAAGCATTACATTCACAAAAATAAGGGATTGGGTGGCATAGAAGTCAAAGAAAGAAAGAAAGAAAAATCTCTGATTGAAATTCTGAACGAGCAGGCAATGTAAACACCACAAATTTATGTGTTATTTATGTTATGCTTTTCGTTTTGTCATTTGTGTACGTGCAGTTGAAGGAATATTTCTAGAGTCTCATCATCATCATCTCAGGATACACATAATCGCCGCTTGGCCTAAGAAAGGGGGAAGGGGAGGGCAAGCAGGTACAAGGTCCACCCTACCTTTGTGGATGAAGTGAGCTACTTTTTTAAAGTCGTCTTCCAGGAATCCTCGGGAGGTGAGAGCCGGGGTCCCCAATCTCAGCCCGCTGGGGCGCAAAGCGCTTTTGTCTCCTAGAAGAAGGGGGGTGGGGGGGGAAACGGATTGAATTGCAGGAAAGAAAAGTGGTGGGTGCGAGGTGAGGATTTAAGCCAGAGCTCTCCAAACTTGGCAATTTTAAGACTTGTGGACTTCAACTCCCAGAATTCTCCAGCCAGTATAGCTGGGTAGAGAATTCTGGGAGTTGAAGTCCACAAGTCTTAAAATTGCCAAGTTTGGGGACCCCTGATTTAAGCAGCCGTGGTCAGTGACGGCTGTTCGGTTTCCAAGGCCTACATTAAACCGACTTTAACGCTAGTGTGGCTGTGTTCCAGCTCTCCTTAGTGTGGAGATGTAAGATCTTGGATTTCCGATTTCAGTCTCCCAGAATCCAGGTTACTGGACCGCAAGGCTTGGGCTTCCGATAAATTCCAATCTCTGGAAAAATCATTTCTTATTGATCAAAATCACTCCTTATTAAAACTCAAAACAGGTACGTGAATGCAACCGCAGGGTTAATAGTGAGCCCCCTTTGATCAGGATTCTGGGAAGCTGCTCAACTCTGTCTTTATCTACATTCCTTAGATCAGTGTTTCCCAACCTTGGCAACTTGAAGATATTTGGACTTCAACTCCCAGAATTTCCCAGCCAGCAAATGCTTCTGGGAGTTGAAGTCCAGATATCTTCAAGTTGCCAAGGTTGGGAAAGACTGCCTTAGATAACCCCCATTCATTGCTCAAAGCAAAGGCATTAGCTCACCGAAAACTTTTGCTAACACCGCAATAAAGCACAGATTGTCTCTCATGAATTTTATAACTTCTTTTCAAGCACAACTCAGTTTCTTAGTCTCTTCCAAGGAGCGAAAGTTGAGGATCCACACCCCCGTTTCCCACAACCCCATTCCTTTATATTGCACGGAAGTGACATTACACCCCCAAGAGCTAAGGCTGTGAATTAATACCTTTTACTCTGGAATTCCTCTCGCCTTCTGGCCATTCCTCTATAGCCAGGATCTATCCAATTGTTTTCCACTAACATGTCTTCCTCACTGTCTGACTAGGACCAATCTCCCAATGTCATACCAGTCCCCTCGGGGTCTTCCCAGTCACTTTCTGTCTTACTCTATTTGGACCGGGAGTCACTGCTCACAGTCACTCATGCCCTCATCACCTCGAGGCTCGACTACTGCAATGCTCTCTACATGGGGCTACCTTTGAAAAGTGTTCAGAAACTTCAGATCGTGCAGAATGCAGCTGCGAGAGCAGTCATGGGCTTTCCCAAATATGCCCATGTTACACCAACACTCCGCAGTCTGCATTGGTTGCCGATCAGTTTCCGGTCACAATTCAAAGTGTTGGCTATGACCTATAAAGCCCTTCATGGCACCGGACCAGATTATCTCAGGGACCGCCTTCTGCTGCACAAATCCCAGCGACCAGTTAGGTCCCACAGAGTTGGCCTTCTCCGGGTCCCATCAACTAAACAATGTCGCTTGGCGGGACCCAGGGGAAGAGCCTTCTCTGGCGGCCCCGGCCCTTTGGAACCAACTCCCCCCAGAGATTAGAACTGCCCCCATCCCCCTTGCCTTTCGTAAACTTCTTAAAACCCACCTCTGCCGTCAGGCATGGGGGAACTGAGATATTCTTTCCCCCTAGGCCTTTACAATTTACGCATGGTATGTCTAAATGTATGTTTGGTTTTTATAATAAGGTATTTTTTAGTTATTTTAGTATTGGATTGGATTGTTACATGCTGTTTTTATCATTGTTGTTAGCCGCCCCGAGTCTACGGAGAGGGGGGGCATACAAATCCAATAAATAAATAAATAAATACTCTCAGCTTCCTCTGGCAGCCCCCCCTGGTCCAGGATACCCAGAGGGGCCCGGCTCATCCTCTTCAGAATCAGGCACGACCTGAGGTGGTCAAGGAGCACTCACAACCATTAGTAGCCCCTGCATTGTTTTCCCTGCCTAAGAAGGTCCGAGGGGTGAGACCAACCAACTGCCACCGTCCTTGAAGACCCCGATGCTAGCAAAATCCCTGGGGGCTGAAGCGTGTCCCTTCTGGCTGAGCCCCCACCTCACCTGGACAGGTGTTCTTGTTGCAGGCGATGGAGCAGAGCTCCAGGACCCGTTCAGCTCGGCCCCCATCCGTGCCCCGGTTGCGCAGATCGACTAGAATCAGGTGGTTGTCAGAACCCCCTGCAAGGAGAGCCAAGAAAAGACAACAGCTGAAGGGGGCCCTCACCAAGCCCCATCGTCCACGGCTGCCTAACAACACAATCCTGTTAGCCGGTCATTCAGAAATAAACCCCGGGGCAGTTAGGAAGCTGAAAAGGAAAGTGGAGGGAGTGGAGAAAGGGGAAACTCCAGAAGTTTTAGACTCGGCTTTTCCTAGTGGGCCCACATGACATCTCTGAAGAGCCTCGGTGGTGCAGTGGTTAGAGTGCAGGACTGCGGGCTGCTTGCAATTGGGCAGTTTGAATCTCAGTAGGCTCCAGGTTGGCTCGGCCTTCCGTCCTTCTCAGGTGGGAAAAATGAGGAGCCAGATTGTTGGGGGCAAGAGGCTGACCCTCCTAGAGAAATCTTAGATAAGACTCTAAAGCACTGTGAAGCGGTATACACGTCTAACTGCTCTTTCTTTCTTTTTTACTTTCTTTCTTTCCCTCCTTCCTTCCTCCTTTTCTTTCTTTCTTTTTCTTTCCCTCCTTCCTTCCTCCTTTTCTTTCTTTCTTTTTCTTTCCCTCCTTCCTTCCTCCTTTTCTTTCTTTCTTTTTCTTTCCCTCCTTCCTTCCTCCTTTTCTTTCTTTTTCTTTCCCTCCTTCCTTCCTCCTTTTCTTTCTTTCTCTTTCTTTCCCTCCTTCCTTCCTCCTTTTCTTTTTCTTTCCCTCCTTCCTTCCTTCCTCCTTTTCTTTCTTTCTTTCTTTCCTTCCTTTCTTTTTCTGAAGCACCTTGTTAGAGCAGTGATTAGTGTGCAGTACTGCAGGTTACTTCTCCTGATCACCAGCTGCCAGTCAGCCTCTCATCCTTCTGAGGTGGGTCAAATGAGGACCCAGATTGTTAGGGGCAATATATGCTGACTCTCTGTAAACCCCTTAGAGAGGGCTATGAAGCACCGTGAAGCGGTATATAAGTCTAAGTGCTATTGCTACTGCTAATAAATTGGAACTGAGGAACTTCTAGAGTCCGAGTTTTATTTCGTTTGGGGTGAGGTTTTTTTGGAACCCAGAGCCTACGGGAGGGGCGGCATACAAATCTAATAAATAATAATAATAATAATAATAATAATAATATGGTAATAATAATAATAATAATAATAATATTCTTACCAGTGACGATGTGGTATCCCAAGCTGGTCAGCGTGGCAGACAAAGCCTTGCAGTTGGCCACCACCTGTTGCTGATAGGTCTTGAATTCGGGAGTCATGGCTTGTTTCAAAGCCACGGCAATGCCTGTCCCGACCCCCCAAAGACCGGAAGATGGGTTAATTCCCCAAACTGGGCAACTTCTAAGACTTGTGGGCTTCAACTCCCAGAATTGCCAGCCAGCATAGCTGGAGAATTAAACCCGGTTTTTAAAACCATTTCCTTGCCCTGGTGGAGAGGAAGACATAGGGCGATTTCTCTTCTTCCTCCTCCTCCCTCCCGGGATCTGATTGTGTTTTTTCCTCCCGTGGGGCTCACCTGCGATTGCGTGGTTGTGAGGCCCCCCCTGGAGCCCAGGGAAGACGGCTTGATTGATGAGACTCTCCAGGTTGTACAGGACCTCCTTCCCCGTTTTGGGGTCCACGCTGCGGACGCCTGGAGGAGGGAAGAAGGGGGCTCGGAAGATGCGGGAGGCCTCCCCCGTCTCCTCCAGGGGTTTCAGCCCAAGGGAGACGGAGCATCCCGTTACCTGCTGGCTGCCACGCTCACCTTTCCGGTAGAAGATCATGCCAGCTCGGCAGCCCCGCAAGGTTTTGTGGGTGGTGGTGGAGACCACGTCGCAGTGCTGGAAAGGGGAGGGCACCACGCCGGCGGCCACCAAGCCACTGATGTGGGCCATATCGGCCATGAGGTGGGCGTTGTTCTCATCCGCGATCTTCCTCATCCGAGCGTAGTCCAAATTCCGGGAGTAGCAGCTGACCCCTAGGGTGGGAGAGAGGGCGAGGGTCATTCCAAAGGGCTCCAGGGATTCCTTCCTTCCTTCCCTCCCTTATTGAAATGGATGTCCAAGTGCCGCCTCTCTGTTGGTTGAGGCAGGCAGGGTTCTCTTGGGTCCTATTTGTTGGGGGGTCAAGGGAAAGGGAGGGTTTGGCCTTCTCTTTATGCTCAAGATCCCCATGGACAATTGGGGGGCTAGCATGCTTGGCCCAATTCAGCAGGGCTCTTCTTAGGGTCTCATGGATGGAAGGAGCCCACCCTGGAAAATTAAGAGAAGTGTTCTCGCTCCCTTAACTTGATCTTCACAATTCTGGACTCCTGCCATTTTGTTCTCGGGACTTTCCTGAAGTTGCAGCCCTGAGACGCGGGAGGGAAGCCCACTCAGGCCCAAGCAGATGACCTCTGAGTAACCCCGGGGAGTGGAAGGGAAGGAGCCTCACCTGCAATGATCAGTTTGGGATGGAAGAGGCGGGCGCTCTCCTCCAGGCGGTCATAGTCAATGTAGCCCGTTTCGGGGTTGACCTGAAGCCAAAGAAAGAGGTTGAGGGGAGGGGGCTTTCCAAACAAGGGGAGAGGGGCATGAGAAGCCAAGAAAGGTTTGGACTGAAAAACAAAGAGGACTCAGGTTACTGTAAATGTTGAGACAGGTTTTACTGTTGGATGGAAAAACGGAACGAACAAATAATTAAAGAGAATGACTCAGGAGCTTAAATATTGGGGGTAAAAAGAAATAAGAAAAGATCTATTTGAAAGAATAATGTCTAGAAACTGTAAATGTTTTATAAATATTAGCCTTATCAGAATGAACAAGTATGTATAAGTATCACAAGAAATGTAAAACCGATCTGTCACGTAACGTCCACTGTTCTTTTTTAGTGTTATTGTTTTTGTTTGGTTTGTCATACTTTTATACAATCTGAAGTTAGTTGGGGGAAATATCAGAAGCAACGTGAGAAAATATTATTTGATTGAAAGAGGAGTAGATGCTTGGAACAAACTTCCAGCAGATGTGATTGGTCAATCCACAGTAACTGAATCTAAACATGCCTGGGATAAACACATATCCATCCTAAGATAGAATACAGAAAATAGTATAAGGGCAGACTAGATGGATCATGAGGCCTTTTTATGCTGCCAATCTTCTTTGTTTCTGTTTCTATATAAATAAAGATTTATATTTTATTTAAAAGAGAGAGAGAGAGAGATAATTCTTTTCACCAGAAGAGGAGTGAAATCCTGAACCCAGAACAAAAATTCTCTCTCTCTCTCTGGCCAAAGACATATTTTATTGAAGCCTCTGCCCTGCCACATTTAAATGCTTTAGAATGTTTCTTGCTGTGGGAACTTGTGTGTGTCTGTGTGTGTCTGCATGCCATGGACTCTCAAGGTCAGCCTTGGTTCAGCATCTGGCCGGAAGTGGCAGGATACACTGGCAGAAGATATCTGGTTCATGGGGTGAGCTGCAAGGAAATGAACTGTAGATTTTACACTCGTGACTTTAAATTTGGCTTCCTCCACTTGTGCTGACACGGCCCTGTTCATAAATTGGAACTTTGAAGAAGGCCAAGCAGTGTTCCCTCTAATTTTTTTGGGGGGGTGGGCGGAAAAGTATAGTGTCTGAGCGGCAGTCCCTTCGGGACTGGGCAGCACAGAAATAATAAATAAATAAACAAACAAACAAACAAATAAAAAACCCACCCTGTTTTGCCTCAGAGAATTTCAAAATAAAACACTGTACTGTGTGTCTATAACAGTGAGCTCATAATAGGGCAACTATCAATATCAAAATGCCACTTAAATAGTTGAGCTAGTTTCAAACTAGATTTTGATTTTCTTTCTCTCTTCCTTACTCCCATTCTTTTTCTTTCTCTTTTCCTTCCTCTCTTTTTTCTATCTGTTTTTCTCTCTCTCCTTCCCTCTCACTCTTTCCCTCTCGGCTTCTGGGCAGGTTTGGAAAACTCTGAGTTGATGATGATTTTTAAGTGAGCGATTGCTCACTGCTCAGCTTAGAGGGAACTATGAGGCCAAGCCCCTCTCTCTCCCTCCCTCTCTCTCTCAAAGTGGCATGGTGGTCACCTTGTAGGGCATGGACTCAAAGAAGATGGAAGTGGCCGAGATTTTCTTCTTGTCGGTCATGAAGCCGTGGGTGAGATGACCCCCATCCGGCAGGTCCAAGCCCATAATCCTCCCGTGGGGCTCCACCAGGGCGGTGTACACAGCAAAGTTTGCGGGGGACCCTGAAACAAAGCAACAGAGACAATTGCACCCCGTCACATTCAAACTCTGGCCGGTCTGGTGAAAATAGCCCCCATGTGCCCATACGGTCTGCATTCCACAGTCCGTTCCAGAAGAGCTTGCAAAATACCTGAATAGGGCTGGACGTTGACCCCCCACTTCTGTGGGTGTAGCCCGTAGGCCTCCAGGGCTCTCTTCTGGCAAAGTCTTTCTAACTCGTCCACAAATTCTGTCCCACCGTAATATCTAACAAAATATAAATATAAATAAAAATAGATGGAAGCTTTGCCTGGGGAACTCTGGGAGTTGAAGTCCAGATGGCTTACGGTGGGGAAACGCTGGTTTAAATACACCTTTGGAATATGTGCATTTGTGAATATGTGCAAAACCCCACAGCCATAGTGGGGCCGCTGCACAGCCGCTTGCAAACCGCAAACAGGTAGAGTGCTGTACTGCGGCCACTGAAGCTGACTTGTAGATCTGAAGGTCAGCGGTTCAAATCTCATCACCGGCCCAAGGTTGACTCAGCCTTCCATCCTTCCGAGGGGGGTCAATGAGGACCCGGATTGTGGGGGCAATAGGCTGGCTCTGTTTTTAAAAAGTGCTATTGCTAACATGTTGTAAGCCGCCCTGAGTCTAAGGAGAAGGGCGGCATAAAAAATCGAATAAATAAATAAATAAATAAATTTCAGATCCTAGAAGACTGTAGATCTGTGATCATTTTACCCACTAACGTATCCAATTCTAATCACCGCCTTAGGGCCAATAATTCTGAAATAGCAATAGCATTGCAATTGCTAGTGTCTCTCTCTTTTTCTCTCTCATGCAAATCAGCAATAACATTTAGACCTATATCCCTCTTCACAGTGCTTTGCACCCCTCTCTAAGCAGTTTGCAGAGAGTCAGCCTCTTGCCCCCAACAATCTGGGTCCTCATTTGACCCACCTCGGAAGGATGGAAGGCTGAGTCCACCTGGAGCCAGTCAGGATTGAACTGCTGACAGTGGGGCAGAATTTGCCTGCAATACTGCATTCGGCCATTTTGCACAATAAGGGAGGAAGGGAGGAAGGGAGGAGGAGCAATAGACTTATATGCCGCTTCCTAGTGCTTTTCCAGCCCTCTGTAAGCGGTTTACAGAATCAGCCTATTTGCCCCCAACAATCTGGGTCCTCGTTTGACTTCGGAAGAAAACCGTAAGTAAGTAAGTAAGTAAGTAAGTAAGTAAGTAAGTAAGTAAGGAAGGAAGGAAGGAAGGAAGGAAGGAAGGAAGGAAGGAAGGAAGGAAGGAAGGAAGGAAGGAAGGAAGGAAGGAAGGAAGGAAGGAGCAATAGACTCATATGCCGCTTCCTAGAGCTTTTACAGCCCTCTCTGAGCCATTTACAGAATCAGCCTCTTGCCCCCCACAATCTGGGTCCTCGTTTTACTGCCTTCAGAAGGATGGAAGGCTGAGTCAACCTTGAGTCTGGTGAGATTTGAACTCCTGAACTACAGCCAGCAGCCGGCAGAAGCAGCTTGCAGTGCTGCACTCTAACCACTGCGCCACCAAAGCTCTTAGGAAATTAAGTGCCCAGTTTTAAGTCAAGGACTGTATCAATTTCCCCACCCGGAAGGGGGAAAATAGCATCCTAGCTCCTAGCATCCCCTTTACAGGCCTTGGGGGTGCAGGTGGGGGAGGGGGTCTTTGCCTGGTCAAAAGGGTCTTCTTCAACCCCACCTTTGCCCTGGATATCCTTCTGAGTATTTGTTGTTCAGGCAGGAGCCCAAGGCCTCCAGAACGGCTCGGCTGGCAAAGTTTTCGGACGCGATCAACTCCAACCCGAGTCTCTGTCGCCGTTTCTCTTTCTTGATAATATCGTGGACCTGCGGAGGGAGGGCAGAAAAGGGGGCTTGCTGGAAGAGGATGGAGAGGGTTGCCTATCTGGGGGGAGGGGAAGGCAGAGGGCTGGGCGTGCAGCCCCCCCCCCTCCAAAGAAAGGAAGTTCTCCACCACCGGAGGATGTCAAGGATATACCTTGTCATTATGTATTGTTTTTATCACTGTTGTGAGCCGCCCGAGTCTACGGAGAGGGGCGGCATACAAATCTAATTATTATTATTATTAATATTAATAATAATAATAATACCTGTACTATAAAGTCTAGTACAAAGGATATATCGTTCACCTTGAGAGAGTAAGGGGCTTCATACATTTGACTGCCCACGGATGATCATTTTCCTAAACAATTAACAATGTTTATTTATTTATTAGATTTATATGTCGTCCCTCTCCAAAGACTCAGGGTGGCTTACATGTGGAAAAAAAAAAAGTGACAACTGATGGGACAGGTAAGACGATATAATGGCGAGTAGAATCCGAGACTTTATAATATGTAAACAGAGTCTTCGGAGAGGGGCGGCATACAAATCTAATAAATAGAATTGAATGTAGATAAATCCACAGTAACTGAATTTAAACATGCCTGGGATAAACATATATCCATCCTAAGATAAAATACAGAAAATAGTATAAGGGCAGACTAGATGGACCAGGAGGTCTTTTTCTGCCGTCAGACTTCTATGTTTCTATTTTGCTCTTGAGTTAAAATGGTATATACAAGAAACACCCCCCATTTGGTGGTGGGGTGTGAATGCTTGTCTGGTGGTGGGCACCAATCACAGAGCACTTGTTTTTATTGTTATTGTTTTTGTTGTTGTTGTTGTTATTATTATTATTATTATTATTATTATTATTATGTCAATGCAACACAGCAAACGAGATCACTGTGCTGGATTTCGTATTTCATCCCCAGTCGGACGCTTCCCAAGCACCTAGGACTGCGTGATGTAGCGGAGAATTATGTTTGCCGATCCCAGTAAAGCGGCCTTTTGCAATTGACAGATGGAGATTTTTTTCAATTCCGATGGTTTTCAAATGTCCACTGAGATCCTTTGGCCCTGCGCCCAGCGTGCCAAGGACCACTGGGACCACTTTCACTGGCTTATGCCAGTCGTTGCAGCTCGATTTTTAGATCTTCGTATTTCACTAATTTCTCTAGCTGCATTATAATAATAATAATAATAATTATTATTATTATTATTATTATTATTATTTCAATACAACACAGCAAACGAGATCACTATGCTGGATTTCGTATTTCATCACCAGTCGGGCGCTTCCCAAGCATCTAGGACTGAGTGATGTAGCGGCGAATTATGTTTGCCGATCCCAGTAAAGCAGCCTTTTATTATTATTATTTTTATTATTATTATTATTATTTAGATTTGTATGCCGCCCCTCTCCGCAGACTCGGGGCGGCTCACAACAGTGATCAAACAATATACAATAACAAATCTAAAAGTCTAAAATAACAATTTAACATTAAAAGCCTAAAACCCCCATTATTTAAAAAGCATAGACACACATTTTGTCGTGTGTGTTCATATTTTATAAAATAAATAAAAAAATAAAATAAATAAAATAAAAAACATTCCTGCTTCGTCCTTCCCGGATGGCCAAAGGGGACAACGGAGGAGTTACCCACGTGAACTACACCAGCAATGACGTTGCAGCTTTGCTCCAAAAAACGGCAATCCATCGATTGCAACAAAGCTAAACGTGGAACATGTTGTTCCCACTGCTCTTATTCCCGACGCAAGGCTGAAAGGTGGCCAACCTGGAAGAGCTGAGCCAGCTTAAAAGCCTTCGGCTGAACGTCACGCCTCCGGTCAGTGGCCTCTGCCCGCCCTGACCAATACAGCTCCCCTCCCAGTTGAGGTCAGTGGTCATAGAAGCAGAAGGTGAACGTAGAAGCAAGCGACCTACCTCGGGGTCATTGGTGTCCAGGGCTTCCATCACCATCTTGTTGTGAGAGGCCCAGAGGTCCCTGCTGGCCTGGTCTCCGGTGGCGTTTGGGCTGGTCATTGCAGCTGGAAGTACGAGCAGCCTGCAAAAACTGGATTTGGTCAAGGACACCCAGGCCGCCTTTTGAAAAGTATTTTCCAACGTTCTGTCCCCAGCCTCAAAAAAGGATCATCTCTCTGCCTTGTGATTTAAGGTGCATGTGTGGGTGGGTGGAGGCTCTTCAAAGGAAGCTATGAGACGGGAATCAGTGCAAACCAGAGTTATGTCAGCAGTGACACCAGTGGTGTATAAATTTATTTATTTATTTATTTATACATACAAATCTAATAAATTATTATTATTATTATTATTATTATTATTATTAGATTTGTATGCTGCCCCTCTCCGTAGACTCGGGGCGGCTCACAACAATAACAAAGACAATGTAAAAACAAATCTAATAATTTAAAAAACACTAAAAACCCCATTATTAAAAGCAAAGACACACACAAACATTCCATGTTTCAATACCAAATTGAATGAATGAATGAGTCTAAATGTATATGTATATGTGTGTGTATGAGAGAGAGAAAGAGCGATCTACTGCCCATGTTGTGATGTTGTGGCTTGGTTGATTCCCTACATAATATATTATTATTATTATTAATAATAATAATCAATAACAACAACAATAATAATACAACAGGGTTGGAAGGTACCTTGGAGGTCTTCTAGTCCAACCCCCTGCTTAGGCAGGAAACCCTACACTACTTCAGACAGATGGTGATCCAACCTCTGCTTTAAAACTTCCAGTGTTGGAGAATTCACAACTTCTGGAGGCAGGCAGTTCCACTGGTCAACCGTTCTGACTGTCAGGAAATTTTAGTTTCCACCCATTGCTTCTTGTTCTACCCTCAGGTGCTTTGGAGAATAGGTGGACAGTGTCCAGATTCACAAGCAACATGAAGCCTCCAAGGGTGTAGCTTGGTGCTTCCTGCCTTGTCTAAATCTGGAGGTTTTGTAAACCATTAGATTTAGATTAGAAAGGGTCTTTACACCCCGGCCTACTTTTAAGATGGGTGGACTTCAACTCCCAGAATTCCCATGTGCCAGGAACCTAACTCCGCCCATCTTTAAGTTGCTAAGAAAAACTGGTTTAGAGAATTGTGAGAATTCATCCCAGGGTTGGTGCATGGCCCAGTGCTTTGTTGTTGCAAGCCCGCTCTGAGTCCCAATGGGATTGGGTGGCATAGACCTCAAATTAATTAAATTAAATTAATCAATTTTCTCTTTAGCAGGCAGTGTGAATAAAGGACGGGGGTGGAATGAAAGGGGAAGGAACCAACTGAGTCCAGTTCTTGCTGGACAACGAACGGCCCAACTAACAGCTGCAGAAGGAGGGTTCTGGTCATGGCTCCCAAGGGGGTGGGCAGCAGGAGTCCCCAAGGCAGCGGTGACCAACCTTGGCCAATTTAAGACTTGTGGCCTTCAACTTCCAGGATTCTGAGAGTTGACGTCCACAAGTCTTACCCTGACCAAGATTAGAGAGACAGCCCTGTCCTAAGCGATGCCAGGACAAGCCCGGCAGCTTCCCATCAGCTGACCCCCAATCCCTCCCCTCTTTCCGGAGTCTCTGCTTAGACAAAGAGGGGTTGTCTTTGCCCGTTCAAGTTAGGCATTAACTTTCCAAGAGGAGCCAAAGTCCCTTGGAAGCTCCCAGCTCTGCTAAAATCTAGGGTTGAAATTCCGCCTGGCCTCAAGTTAGGAAGATTTGGAGGCCACCAAACTATCAGGTTGCTCACTGGTTGCTTCTGTGTAAGCTCTCGGAGTTTACACCTTCCCTACTCCTTTGTTGCCCAAGGCCTGCCTGGCATCTCAGGAGCGAATATGAACTTGGTGCCCAGCTTGTAATATTGGCAATTCTGAAAACTGACATTATAACCAGCAGCTTTTACAGATTCTTCTCTTTCATAACTCTTATCTCCTTTATTCAGTTATTTCATCACATCGCCTATTGCACTCTCCCCTTGCCAAGCACGTTTTCAAAATCCCTGCTACACTCCTGTCAACTGCTGGTCTGCACACAGTGGAAAGACTTCTCCTCAATGAAGGTCCCGGGAAAATGATGGAACATTGGTCCCCGGGATCAGAGATTTGACCTATTAGATGCAGAGGAATCCTTGAGTCTGTCATCTGCATCTCCGTAAATGCCTGGTTCGGTTCTGCAACCCAACAAGACCGATACAGACTTCAGAGGAGAATCAGAACTGCAGGAGAAACAACGGCTGCCCACCTGCCTTCCATTGAGGACCTGTAGACTTCCCCAAGTCAAAAAGAGGGTGGTGGAAATATTTAATGACCCTTCGCATCCTGGACATAAACTGTTTTAACTCCTACCCTCAAAACATCACTACAGAGCCCTGCACACCAAGACAACTAGACACAAGAAGTTTTTTCCCAAACGCCATCACTCTGCTAAACAAATAATTCTCTCAACACTGTCAGACTTTTTATTAAGTCTGCATTACTATTACTACTGGTTTTTTCTCACCATTCCTATCACCCATCTCCTCTCATTTATGACTGTTGTAAATTGTTGCTTGTATCCTTAAGATTTTTATTAATATCGATTGTTTCTTCATTGCTTGTTTGACCCCTATGACAATCATTAAGTGTTGTCCCTCCTGATGTTTGACAAATGTCTCTTTTTCTTTTATGCACACTGAGAGCATCTGCACCAAGACAAATTCCTTGTGTGTCCAATCACAATTGGCCAATAAAGAATTCTATTCTATTCTAATTCTTCATTCTTTCCTCCCTGCTTATTTGACCCCATGACGATCAAGTGTGGGACCTCATGATTCTTGATAAATGTCTTTTCTTTTATGTACACAGAGCTTACACAACAAGACAAATTCCTTGTGTGTCCAATCACACTTGGCCAATAAAGAAATATACTGCTCAAAAACATAATAATAAAGGGAACCTGTTTTTTTAAATATATTGGGATTGTTTTATGAATTTTTTAATTTAAAATTGTAATTAGATTGGTGGGAATTGGATTTGTTACTATGTACTGTTTTTATTATTGTTGTGAGCCGCCCCGAGTTTGCGGAGAGGGGCGGCATATAAATCCAATAAATCTAATCTAATCTAAATCTAAACCCTCAAAGAACCCATCCCAGATCTGAATGAATGAAATATTCCTATTGAATCCTTTGTTCTGTACAAAGTTGAATGTGCACAACAGCGGGTGAAGTCGATTGTCCATCAGTGTTGCTTCTTCATAAGTGGACAGTTTGATTTCACAGAACTTTGATTGACTTGGAGTTGTATTCTGTTGTTTAATGTTCCCTTTATTTTTTTGAGCAGGATATATTGTATTGTATTGTATTCTTGATGAATGTCTCTTTTCTTTTATGCACACTGAGAGCATCTGCACCAAAGACAAATTCCTTGTATGTCCAATCATATTTGGCCTATAAAGGATTCTATTCTATTCCATTCCACTCTACTCTATTTCTTGATTTCCTGATTGGCTATTTGTAGCCCATGACAGTCAATAATCATTTGTAACTGATTCTGCATGTATGTGGATTTGATTGGATAGTTTCATTAGGGTTTATTATGGGTCTTACTGTTCTTATTACTAATATTTGTCTTTGTTTATTGTATGTACTATTGACTGTTGCAAGCTGCCCTGAGTCCCATTGGGATTGGGTGGCATAGAAGTCAAATTAATTAAATTAAATTAAATTAAGCGTTGTACCTCCTGATTCTTGAGGAATGTATATTTTCTTTTATGGACACTGAGAGCCTCTGCACCAAAGACAAATTTGGGGCTACCCTTGAAAAGTGTTCGGAAACTTCAGATCGTGCAGAATGCAGCCGCGAGAGCCATCGTGGGGCTTCCTAGATTCGCCCACGTTTCTGCAACACTCCGTGGCCTGCATTGGCTGCCGATCGGTTTCCGGTCACAATTCAAAGTGTTGGTAATGACCTTTAAAGCCCTTCATGGCATGGGACCAGAATACATCCAGAACCGCCTTCTACCGCACGAATCCCAGCGGCCGATAAGGTCCCACAGAGTTGGCCTTCTCCGGGTCCCGTCGACTAAACAATGTCGTTTGGCGGGCCCCAGAGGAAGAGCCTTCTCTGTGGTGGCCCCGGCCCTCTGGAATCAACTCCCCCCAGAGATTAGAACGGCCCCCACCTTCCTTGTCTTTTGCAAATTACTCAAGACCCACCTTTATCGCCAGGCATGGGAGAACTGAGACATCCTCCCCCAGGCTTTTATATTTTATGTTTGGTATGTATGTGTTGTATGGTTTTAAATTGCTGGGGTTTTAGATATGTTTTATTTTAATATTAGATTTGTCTCACTGTTATATTGTTTTTGTATTACTGTTGTGAGCCGCCCCGAGTCTTGGGAGAGGGGCGGCACACAAATCTAATAAATAATAATAATAATAATAAAATCCCTTGTGTGTGCAATCAATCCCACTGGGCCAATAATAAAGACTTGTATTCTATTCTAATCACATTCTAAGGAAGGTTTCCCAGGGAGGAGGAAATCAGGCTGATCCCGAGGCAGCGCCCCAGAGCTGGGCGGGGGACCTGGGCGGGGCTCGTGGGCTTTGCAAGGGGCTGCAAACACTGGACAGGGGGCAGAAGCGAGCGGGGCTGACCTGTTGGATTCCCGCCTGTCCCGCAGAGAAGCAGCGGAGGGCAAGCGAGCCTGGCAGGAAAAGGGAAAGCGCCCCCCCCCGCCCAAGCCACCGGACTTACCGAAGTCCTCGCTGCAACGACGGGCGTCCCCGCGGGAAAGAGGCGCCTCCCCGCCAACTCCGGGCTTAAATCCACGAGGGCCCCCAGCGCGCGCTCCGGGGATGGAACGTTCAGCGCCCTCAGGCCCGCGCCGCAGCCAATCAGCGCGCTCGCCCGGCCCTCCCGGGGCAGTCTAGCCAGGCGCGCCGCAGCCAATCGGAAGGAAGCAGCCCGTCTCGCCTCCCGCGCCCTTTTTTTTTTTGTGCAAAGAGAGGCGCGGATTGCGCAACAGTCAGGCAGCTCTCGGGTGGAGAGTGTTTTTTTTAACTCTTTATTTATTTTCATTTATTTTATTTATTGGTCAAACGTGTATAGGATAGTAGTTATTTGTTTAAGCATAAGTTGAAAAAGTAAAAAAAAGTTCATAAAATCATATGTACCAAAATGTCCTACCTGTTAACGACTACTTCACCTTCAACCGCAACAACACACGAGCACGAAATCGATTTAAACTCAATGTCAACCGCTTCAAACTTGACTGCAAAAAATACGACTTCAGCAACAGAGTCACCAACGCCTGGAATGCACTCCCGGATTCTGTGGTTTCTACTCCTAACCCCAAAACCTTTAACCTTAGATTGTCTACAATTGATCTCTCCTCCTTTCTAAGAGGTCTGTAAGGGTTGTGCATAAGCGCACCATTGTGTCCTATTGTCTAGTTTTTATCATTACTTATCTAATGTTTTATATGTACAAATTATCACCCTACAATTGTTTGACAAACAAACAAATAAATAAATAAATAAATAAATAAGGATAAAAGAGGACAGGACAGGGACAAGAATAGAATAGAATAGAATAGAATAGAATTGGCCAAGTGTGATTGGACCCACAAGGAATTTGTCTTTGGTGCAGATGCTCTCAGTGTCCATAAAAGAAAAGAGACATTTGTCAAGAATCAGGGGGCACAACACTGAATGATTGTCATAGGGGTCAAATAAGCAATGAAGAAACAATCAATTAGATTGATTGTTCTCAGCCGTGGGAAAGTTTTGTGGACTTCAACTCCCAGAATATAAACTGCTCGAAATCCGACTGCAGAAAATTCAACTTCAGCAACGGAGGGATCAATGCCTGGAATGCCCTACCTGACTCTTTGGGTTTCTTCCCCAAACCCCCCAAAACTTTAACTTTAGCCTCTTCCCGTTTCTAAGAGGTCTGTAAGGGGCGTGCCTACCACCCCTCTCCTACAGTCTTATTGTCCAAATTTATCTATATCTACTTTTCTTTGTTTATAACATACATATTATCTTGCACACGTTTTGACAAACAAACAAATTAATAAATTAATCCCCCACCCAACATCTGGCTGGAGAATTTGGGTCGATGGAAGTCCACAGGTCTTAAGTCACCAGGTTTGTGATCTGCTGGTGTGGATCTTTGCAGTTGGGACAAATCGGTCATCTGTTTGCCCTTTGTGTAGGCTTCCTTTATCCCATCTTTTATTATTTTTATAAGCAACTCAAGATGGTGAAGCGGCATAGCGTTCCTTCCTCTATTTCCTTCCTCTATTTTCCCCACAACAACCACCCTGCGAGGTGGGCTGGGCTAAGAGAGAAAGAGGGACTGGGGCAAAGTTTCCCAGCCAGCTCTCATGCCTGAGCCTAGACTTATTTATTAATAATAAATAATACTGAATAAAGCCATTTCTTTCCATTCCCTGTAAATTAAACCAGATAATGTAAGCAGGACGGCCAACCCCAGCCATCAATGACCTGCATTTCAATAAATTTGCAGCTCGAATACATTTCTTTTAAAGTTCCGTCAGTAACAGATTGAGGAAGGAGGGGTGGAATATATTAAATAAATCAAATTCCCCTAAAGTCACACTTATGGAAAGAAGAAGGAAGGTCTTCAAGCCGCCCTTAATCACCGCTGGGAAGATCCCTCTCTCCCAAAGGGACAGACAAAATTGGGGAAGCCCTCCAGAATTCGATCCCGGAGAGACACCGGTTGGAAGAGGAGAAAAGAGGGGTGAGTTTTCCCATATATCCCCCAACCCTCCAAGAGAAGGGGAGAAATAGAGGGAAAAGAACAAAAGTCATAACATGGGAGGATTTGTGTCAACACAGGTGAAAAGAGAGGGAGGGAAATGATTTTTTTTTTAATGACACGGAGCAAGGAAAGTCAATATATTCACAATAAATTGTTATATATCACTATTATTACTACTAGGTTTTGCTCATCATTCCTATCCCCCATTTCCTGCCACTTATGACTGTAGGACTGTAACTTATTGCTTGTATCTTAAGATTTTTATTATTAATAATAATAATTTAATAATAATTTATTAGATTTGTATGCCACCCCTCTCCGAGCAATGTTTCCTCATTGCTTATTTGTCACCTATAATTAAATGTTGTACTTCATGATTCTTGACCAATGTATATTTTCTTTTATGTCCACTGAGAGCATCTACACCAAAGACAAATTCCTTGTGTGTCCAATTACACTGAGCCAATAAAGAATTCTATCTATCTATCTATCTATCTATCTATCTATCTATCTATCTATCTATCTATCTATCTATCTATCTATCATATCTATTATCTCATTCATCTCTCTCTCTCTCTCTCTCTCTCTCTCTATCTATCTATCTATCTATCTATCTATCTATCTATCTATCTATCTATCTATCTATTATCTATCTGAATAGCATAGCATAGAATAAAATAGAATAGAATAGAATTCTTTATTGGCCAAGTGTGATTGGACACACAAGGAATTTGTCTTTGGGGCAGGTGCTCTCAGTGGACATAAAGGAAAAGAGACATTGGTCAAGAATCATGAGGTACATCACTTAATGATTGTCATAGGGTACCAATAAGTAAACGGGAAACAATATTAATATAAATTGTAGAAATTCCTTGTGTGTACAAATACACTTGGCCAATAAAGAATATATAAACAAATAAATAAACTTCCAATGAGATAAACTTGACATTTATCTGAAAGACATTTCTCTCATTTCAGGATTTCCTCTTCCGAATGGAAAACATCTCCCTCTCGCCCTTCCTGACCGCTTCCACTCTGGGGCCCGAGCAGATCTCCTCTTCAGCCCCGGACACCTCCCAGGGCATCGAGAGGACCCTGTATCTTCTCTCCATCGCGGTCTACGGCGTGGCCTGTCTCCTCGGGGTGACCGGGAACGGCCTGGTCATCTGGATCGCTGGATTCAAGATGGAGAAGACGGTCAACGTGGTGTGGTTCCTTAACCTGGCGTTGGCCGACTTCGTATTCACCTTCTTCCTGCCGCTGAGCATTGCCTACACGGCCCTGGGCTTCCACTGGCCCTTCGGACGGTTCCTCTGCAAACTCAACAGCAGCCTGGCCTTCCTCAACATGTTCGCCAGCGTCTTCCTCTTGACCGTCATCAGCCTGGACCGCTGCCTCTTGGTGATCCTGCCTGTGTGGTCCAGGAACCACCGGACGCCCCGGCTGGCTTGGGCCGTCGCGCTGGTGACCTGGGGGGCCGCCTTGCTCCTCAGCTCCCCGTACTTCGTCTTCCGAGACACGGCGCTGAGTGTGAGGAACGTCACCAGCTGCTACAACAACTTTGCCCTCTCCAGCAACTACTCCAGCGAGGAAAGCCGGCGCCTGTGGAGGAAACGGCACAGAGCCATGATCCTGGCCAGGTTCGGCTTCGGCTTTTTGCTGCCCTTCACAGTGATCGCCGTCTGCCACGGCGTGGTGGCTTTCCAGGTGCAGCGCAGGCGCCTGGCCAAGTCACACAAGCCTCTGCGGATCATCGCGGCCGTGACGGCCTCCTTCTTCCTCTGCTACGCGCCCTACCACGCCCTCTCCCTGCTGGAGATGTCCAAGATGTCCGGCAGTCCGGCGGTCAAGAAGGCGCTGCACATGGGCATCCCGCTGGCGTCCAGCCTGGCCTTCCTCAACAGCTGCCTCAACCCGCTCCTCTACGTCTTTGTGGGGCTGAAGAGCTTCCGGCGGTCCGTGCGGGGGGCTTTCGAGGGGGCCTTCAGGGAGGAGGCCCTGCTGTCCATGTCCAGCAAGCGGAAGTCCAGGGCCGCCTCCCAAATGGAGCTCCCAATGGCTTAGTAGCAGGGAAGGGCTGCAAAAAATTTTTTACTTCCACACTGTGGCCGTGGCTTATTTCGTGTCTGTGTGTGGCATGCCGATCATGTGATCAGGTGGGAGTGGCTTGACAGTCATGTGACCAGGGGGTGGTCTAAAGGTCATGTGACTGGCTTAAAGGGTGGCCAACTTGACGTCACTCAAGCCAAGGGTTTGGGTGAGAGTGCCTGGCCTCTCCTCGCCTCCAAGAGAGACAATTTCCCTATTTATTTACTATTACTGAACATAATATAAAATGTATAATCTTTAATTCTATGTATATATGCCATAGGTGTACATTCATATTTCACCCAGGCACACAAAAATATACATTATCTACTGTATAAACTGTATGTGTATGTACACACTCACACTCACATCCAAACTCATTTACTGGGATAGGAAAAACATACTCAGAGCCCAGAAGGGGAAAAAAGAAAAAAATATATCATTTTTTTACTACCAGTACCTGATCCAGCTTTTTCTACCGGTTCTGCATCCCTGACGGGACCACTGCTTAGCTGCAAGTTTCAGAGATGGTGGGGATGAAGAAGGGAGGGTCCCCTTTGGTTCCCGGTGGACTTTGGGGTCTGGCAGCGGCTGACTGGACAACCCAGCTGTTCTTGAGGGGGGGTCAAAGCTCTCCAGGGGGTTCCTCCCTGCCCTCTGCCCATGCTCAGAAAGCATCTCTTTGTGCAGGCGCTGGTGGCAATAAAAATCAGAGACGGACAGCATACCAATCAACCAGCTAACCAATCAAATAAATGAATCAATACTGTGCAGCAGTCTGATGTAGTGCAGTTGTTGTGACGGACCCCCCAAGGTTCCCCCTCCCCACTAGCAGGACAGGTATGCTAGGAGCTCCCCCCCCCAATACCTGAGCCAAGCCCCCCAGCCCAACAAGGCCGGGGAAGGCGGGGCAGCCCCTCAGCTGCCAATCACCCTTGGAAGGAGGGGGTTTACAGCCCTGGGGGGTGGGGTGGGGGTCTCCATGGCTTCTTCATGTGGGGACACAAGGGCCAGCAGTCCCCCAAAGCAGGGGGGGATCTTTGGGGGAGACCCTCCCCTCCACCCCTTGGAAAAAGACGACAGCCAGCCGGGGGCAGCTCCGACTCAGAAGCCCCCCCTCTTCCACAGAACGACCCCGCGAGGTCGACCACCGCCCCCGCCTCCCGAGGAGGGGAGAATTCAGGCGGGACTAAGAGAGGGGCGGGGCCGGCCACCCCGCGGCCGCGGATTGGCGGAGGCGCCTCCAGGGGGCGGAGCCGTCGCGGCCCCGCCCCGCCGCCATTTTGCAGCCGTCGCGCCAGCCCCGCCGCGGGGCGCAGGTGGGTGGTGGTCGCCGCGGGGGTCGCCGCCCCCCCCACCCCACAAACCCCGCCCCGGGAGGGGGGCGTCTCCAGGCGGGGGGGGGAGAAGAGCCGAGCCAGGCCAGGCGGACACGAAAGAGGCGCGTAGGGATGCGCCGCCCCCGCCCCCCTCCTCTTCTCCCCCCTCCCGGGCAGGGGGGGCTTGCGGGGGGGCTGTTTGAGGGGGGGGTCTCAGCCACGGGAGGGTCGCGGCCTGCAGCCCCCCTTCAGCCCCAGAGGGACCTCCTGCAAGGCTGGGGGGGGGGGGGGCTGCCTTGGATCTCATAGGGGTTCTGCTTGGGGCAGGCTTTCCTGGGCTTGCAAAGGGGGGGGTCTGGGCTCCCCCCTCCCCAAATTAACCTCAGGGGGCCCGATTCCCTGGTAGGGTCTCCAGTTTGGAAATAAGGGGCTTGCATCTCATCTGGGCTGCTTCTCCAGAAATTGCAATACTATACTAGGGGAGGTTCACTGAATGATGTGATAGAATGGAATAGAAATAAATGGAATAGAATAGAATTTTTTATTGGCCAAGTGTGATTGGACACACAAGGAATTTGTCTTTGGTGCATAAACTCTCAGTGTCCATAAAAGAAAAAGAGACATTTGTCAAGAATCAGGAGGCCCCACACTTAATGATTGTCATAGGAGTCAAATAACCTGGAACCAATCTATTAATAAAAATCTTAAGGATACAAGCCACAAGTTACAGTCATGCAGTCATAATTGGGAGGAGATGGGTGATAGGAAGGATGGGAGAAAACTAGTAATAATAGTAATGCAGACTTAGTAAAAAGTTTGACAGTGTGGAGGGAATGATTTGGTTAGCAGAGTGATGGCGTTCGGGGAAAAACTGTTCTTGTGTCTAGGGGCTAGAATAGGTTTCCCAGCCTAGCTTTCAATGCAATGGGTTCTTAATAGCCCGAGCTAGATTACGTTCAACTATATGGTTGTATATTTTATTGTACATCCTAATGTGTCTGCTTTATAGCATCCTTTGATTTCATTGTGTGTGTGTGTGTATTTGGTAACCCGGAAAGCTTGATGAGCTCTAAGGAGGTCGTGCACAGCTGGGGGGCTGCCCTCCCCAATTCCACGGAGCCCCCTGGTTTATTTAGGGTTGCTTTTTCCCCGGGGGAGGGTGTATCCTGTGTTCATCTTCTCTCCCCTTTCCTGTATGTGCAATTCTGGGAATTAGGCCTTTTTAATGAAGTTATAATGGGTGCGACTGACCGAGTGGGGCGGAGGGAGTTGTTGTGGGGGAGGAGGGAAAATGCAAAGGGGAAGTTGGAGGTTTTTGTGTCCTTTTGGAGGAAAGCAACCGTGCGGGAAAGGACCCTGGGAAGGAGGAATAAGGTGCAGGGGGCTGCATGGTTTTGGGGTCCGGAGGATTCAAAGCAACAGCTTAAAAACCCAACAATTTTGGAGGCCAGAGTAAGCGGCCAGAGGGGAGGGGGTTCCTGGAAGTCTCAAGCCTGGAGGAGGAGGAGGAGGCTGGATAAAACCCCACCCTTGCAAGATGTCCAGCCATTTCTGGAGAAACGTCCATGGGTGTTTCCCTGCAAAGCCACTCGGACTTCACTCTGGCTCCAAAGAAGCTGGACTTTCCCTTCCTGATGTTTACCGTCTGATGGAGGCCCTTTCTTCTTCGTCTTCTTCTTCAGAAGGGGTTTGATTTCCCTGCAGAATTTATTTATTCATTTTATTTTTATTTATTTGTTTTGTCAAGTACATATTGGAGGTATGTAAAGATATAGTAATATTCATATACATGATACTAGTAAAAAGATAAAAAGAAACATGAGGACAGGGGACGGAAGGCACGCTGGTGCACTTATGCACGGCCCTTACTGACCTCTTAGGAATCGGGAGAGGTCAACAGTGGACAGTTTAAGGGTAAAATGTTGGGGGTTAGGGGATGATACTACAGAGTCAGGTAGTGAGTTGCAGGCATCAACTACTCGGTTACTAAAGTCGTATTTCCTGCAGTCGAGTTTAGAGTGGTTTATTTTAAATTTGTATCTGTTGTGTGCTCTTTTGTTGTTGTGGTTGAAGCTGAAGTAGTTGTTGACAGGAAGGACGTTGTAGCAGATGATTTTATGGGCTATGCTTAGGTCGTGTTTAAAGTGACCTAAGCTTTCTAAACCTAGGATTGTGAGTCTAGTTACGTAGGGAATTCTGTTGTGAGTGGAGGAGTGGAGGGCTCTTCTAGTAAAGTATCTCTGGACGTTTTCTAGAGTGTTTATGTCCAAAATGCGGTGTGGGTTCCAGACAGATGAGCTGTATTCAAGGATTGGTCCGGCGAAAGTTTTGTATGTGTGAAATTCCTGGAGCAGAAGCTATGTAGGATTAGGTGAATGACTCTTGAAGCTGTTGTTGCAGTGAATTTGAATTTGAAAATTGGGAATTTGAATTTGTTGTTGCAGTGAATTTGAATTTGCAGCTGGCTTTGCGAAGGGACTAGAACGGAGGGGTGACTTTTCTGCTGCCCTGTTGCCTGTTGACAGGACCCACCACTCAAAATAACATCTGAAGGGGGGGGAGAAGATGGATGGTGGCCCCATGGCGTTCGACCAGGTTCATCTCAGCCTCTCTGCTGTTTTACGGCCTCCCTGCTTCCGCTCACTTTTATTTTCTTCCTGTCTTTTATTTTTATGGGTGGGAGGGTTTTTGTTGTTGTTCCGTCTGCCACTTTTCCGGCTGCGTGTGCGATCTGCTTCTGTCTGGGTCAGGCCCCTGGCCCTTGTGTTCCTCAGGGGGCTTCCTTGCAATTCCCCCTCCATGCCTACAGCTGCGTTTCTCAACCCAGATGGAGCCCGTGCATTTTATAACACCTGCCCCTCGCACCTGGTCCCCTCCTGTGCCGGGAGCCAAGGAAAACCTGCTTGCGACTTGAAATATCCGTTACTGTCAAATGAACAATATAGAAAGCTTCTCCATGCAGAGCAGGAATCTTGTGCGTTTCACCAGATGGATATTCTCAGGGATGGGCAAGGAAGAGGAGGGTGCTCTTAATAATAACAACAACAGAGTTGGAAGGGACCTTGGAGGTCTTCTAGTCCAGTGTTTCCCAACCGTGGCCACTTGAAGATATTTGGACTTCAACTCCCAGAATTCCCCACTCTATGTTTCTATGTTGCAGCTGCCTCCACTTTCCCTCCTTCCGTGGGCGAGTGGGGAATTCTGGGAGTTGAAGTCCAGATATCTCCAAGTTGCCAAGGTTGGGAAACACTGCTCTATTCTATCCCCCTGCTTAGGCAGGAAACCCTACACTACTTTAGACAGGTGGTTCTCCAACATCTTCTTTAAAACTTCCAATGTTGGAGCATTCACAACTTCTGGAGGCAACTTCTGTTCCACTGATCAACCGTTCTGACTGTCAGGAAGTTTCTCCTTAGTTCTAAGTTGCTTCTCTCCTTGTTTAGTTTCCACCCATTGCTTCTTGTTCTACCCTCAGGGGCTTTGGAGAATAGCTTGACTCCTCCTTCTTTATGGCAACCCCTGAGATACTGGAAGGCTGTTATCCTGTCTCCCCTGGTCCTTCTTTTCATGAAACCAGCCATGCCCAGTTCCTGCAACTGTTCTTCATATGTTTTAGCCTCCAGTCCCCTCATCCTCTTTGTCGCTCTTCTCTGCACTCCTTCTAGAATCTCAACATCCTTTTTGCATCGTGGCGACTAAAACTGAACGCAGAATTCCAAGTTGTGCTCACCAAGGCCTGATAAAGTGGTATGAACATTCCGCGTGATCTTGGTTCTATTCCTTGTACACCCCCTTTTTAAAATTCTATTTAGAGAGAGATGAGAAGTCAGGGAAATTGCAAAGAGCAGGCAAGTCATCTGGAAAACAAGATGGGAATAACTATTGTGTCTCTTCTGAGATGCAATGAAATGCAGCTTTTCCGGACCAGCTGTGGCCTCCAGGATTGCAGTGAGTCCGAAGCGGATCCCAGAAAGGAAGCAGAGTGGGTCTCCTGATCCCTGTTGTGAAAACCCAGGCGTGATTACAGATCCCAGAACGACCTTTGGAAAGATTCCTGCATTGAACGTGGAGGTTTTATTATTCCATGGACTTCACTCCCAGAATGTGATCTTTGTGCGGTTTCATTGCAAATTACCGATCCGGTCGGTTCACCTGGTGGATTTGCACAGCTTACAAATTCAATCCTGGCTTTTTATTTTACAAATCCATCCTTGTTCTGCGTCTTGCTTGCAGCTGCCGGCTTCCCTTGCTGTCCATAAACCCTGTGCCCATTGTTGTGGTTTTCATTCTCCAGTGCATTGTCACTGCTGCCTTGGAAAAAAGGATCTTCTGCTCTGGAGGGGTGTTTTGGACGGCGGTTTTGGTTATTTTTATGCCTTTCGGCTTTTCCCTCTTTCCAATGGCTGCCTGCTCGGGGACAAGAGGCTGATTTATGTATTTGAACGGAGAAGGTTTATGAAGCGTGAAAGAGGTTTTTCCAAAGTGCTTTTGGCTGGGAAACAACATTAGACCTAAACGCACGGAACGTCTTTGGTCTGCTTGGGAGACAAGGCTAAGGGGGGAAAAACCTTTTATAATGTTGTTGACCAGCGCTGGGTGCAGTTCTGACTCAAAATATTTATTTTCTCAATTGAGAGAGGCATTTTTTCACGTTAGGATCAGGCCTGGATTTTAGCACAATTTGTACATTCCACTTCTTGTTAGGAATTAGTAAACTAATCCTCTCTGAGTAATGAATTTGGCATTGGATGAGGTCCCGGGATGGGAGCACATTTTAAGCAACACTCGTTAGATTTGAGGCTTTGTCTAAGCCTAAACCGACACTTGCCGGCGGGTGACAAGTTATTTCCTGTTTTTGGTTTTCAAAGATAGCAAACTGATCTCTTGAACCGGAACTGATTTTTAATAGATGTCTTATTTTTCTGCAGGTGCTTAAAGACAACGTTATAGAAGAAGCGTGAAGAGCGGTGGGCTGAGTTCCCTAAACACTGTTCCTGGACCATTCCTTTATTTGTAAGTGCAAAAAAGCTGACAATGTGTTTCTGTGATTGTAAAGAGACACAAGGAGGGGGAAAGGCTCAGTTAACGGTTGGTTGTTATGTATTATGTGTTCACTTTTGGTGTGAGAGCTTATTTTGTTGGGTTGAGGGTTGCTAAGAAGTTCTTGGTGGATTTTATTTTATTTTTTTTTGCGCTTGGCAGTCTCTCCAAAGGTGGGACCACAAAGGCAGTTTTGATGTTTTGCGTGGCACCCGTTGGAACCGGGCCCATCATGAACGTCACGAAGGGGGGCCTGGTCCTCTTCTCGGCCAACTCCAACCCCTCCTGCATGGAGCTCTCAAAGAGGATTGCTGAGTAAGGCTCACTCCTTTTCCCTGGCTCTTTTCAACAGTAGAGTTTGGATATAGAGGCGTGATGGGTGATAGTCTCTCTCTCTCTCTTTGTCTCTCTGCCTCTGTTTCCTTCTCTCTCTCTCATTTCTCTCTCTCTCTTTCTCTCTCTATGTCTCTGTTTCATTCTCTCTCTCTCTCTCTCTCTCTCATTTCTCTCTCTCTATGTCTGTTTCCTTCTCTTCCTCTCTCTCTCTCATTTCTCTCTTTCTCTCTCTCTCTGTCTCTGTTTCCTTCTCTCACTCTCTCTCTCTCTCTCATTTCTCTCTCTCTCTTTCTCTCTCTCTCTATGTCTCTGTTTCCTTCTCTCTCTCTCTCTCTCTCTCTCTCTCATTTCTCTCTTTCTCGTGCAAATTAGCAAGAGCAAGAGCATTTAGACTTATACACCACTAAACAGTGCTTTTACAGCCTTCTCTAAGCAGTTTACAAAATCAGCCCTGTTTGTCCCCAACAATCTGGGTCCTTATTTGACCCACCTCGGGAGGGAGGGAGGAAGGAAGGAAATAGCAATAGCACTTAGACTTATATACCACTAAACAGTGCTTTTACAGCCCTCTCTAAGCAGTTCACAGAGAGTCAGCCTCTTGCCCTCAACCATCTGGGTCCTCGTTTTACCCACCTCAGAAGGATGGAAGGCTGAGTCAACCTTGAGCCAGTCAGGATCGAACTGCTGGCAGTGGGCAGAATTAGACTGCAATACTGCATTCGACCATTTTGCACAGGAAGGAAGGAAGGAGCAATAGACTTATATGCTGCTTCATAGAGCTTTTACAGCCCCCTCTGAGCAGTTTACAAAGCGTAAGCATGTTGCCCCCAACAACCTGTGTCCTCCTTTGACCCACCTGGGAAGGATGGAAGGCTGAGTCAACCCTGAGTCGGTGCTGAGATTTGAACTGCTGAACTACAGCTAGCAGTTAGCCGAAGGAGCCTGCAGGGCTGCACTCCAACCACTGTGCCACCCGGGTTCTTGAAACCAAACTCTTCCAATGCAGAGTTTCTCAGTTTGAAGATAGATGGGACTTCGACTCCCAGAACTCACTAGTCTTACTTGCTGCCTGGGGAATTCTGGGAGTTGAAGTCCATACCTGCTGTTTCCTCTTCCTCTCTGTGACCTTGTTTTCTCTCGGATCCTTTTGCAGGCGCCTGGGTGTGGAGATGGGAAAGGTCCAGGTGTACCAGGAAGCCAACAGAGGTGAGTGGAGGACACCTGTGGCCGCACTACCTGAAGGCTGAAGGAGGAGGAGCAACCCCTGCCCCCTCCTTCCCTGCTGTGCAGATACAAACACAATACACACACTCCCTGGAGGATCCTGTTCTTTGCATTGGTGCCGCCTTGTCCTGATTTTTAGAAATCACTTGTGCATTTTCATTCTTTCATTGCAATGTAATTTACCTTACATGTGTGTGTAAGTCCTGAGCACATCTGTTTTGTCCCATCCACCCCCACCCTTTTTTTTTTGGCAGAAACGAGGGTGCAGATTCAGGAGTCCGTGAGAGGCAAAGACGTTTTCATTATCCAGACCGTTTCCAAGTGAGTAGAAGCCATCGACTGGAGATAAGTCTTCTCGAATTCATTCGGCTTGTCCGTCTTCCTCATATTTATTTATTTTTATTTATTTTGTTTATTTTTATTTATTCGTTTGTTCAATACACAAATACATAGGAAGAAAGATAGACATGTGATAATATAAAAGAGGGTGAAAGTGAACTTAGAGGACGGGATATATGAAAGGAAGAGAATATATAGGATAGTTGAAAGAAAGGAAAGACAATACAGTGTTCCCTCGATTTTCGCGGGGGATGCGTTCCGAGACCGCCCGTGAAAGTCGAATTTCCGCGAAGTAGCGATGCGGAAGTAAATACACTATTTTTGGCTATGAACAGTATCCCAAGCCTTCCCTTAACACTTTAAACCCCTAAACTGCAATTTCTCATTGCCTTAGCCAACCATTTAGATTATTACTCACCATGTTTATTTATTAAAGTTTATTTTTAAAAATATTTATTAAAGGTGGACGAAAGTTTGGCAATGACGTATGACGTCATCGGGCGGGAAAAACCATGGTATAGGGAAAAAACCCGCAAAGTATTTTTTAATTAATATTTTTGAAAAACCGTGGTATAGCCGTTTCGCGAAGTTTGAGCCCGCGAAAATCAAGGGGACACTATTTGCAAAAATGGATGTTCTACAAGGGTTGCCCAGAAAGTAATGCACCACATTTTTTTCCTCCAACAATTATTTATTGAACACAATGAAACTTACACACAAGAAAGAATGATGTTTCCTCTACACTCCCTATTTTTCCACATAATCTCCACGAGACACAAGGGTGTGTATGCCCCGTCGGTACCGCTCCTTGTTCGGGTCATGAAGCCATTTCTGCACTGGGCGAATCACCTCTAATGGCCCCATTGGGTTCCATCATGGTCATAACTTGAGGACTGCTGGTAATGATTTAAGAGTGGTAATATTACTTTTTCCTGGACATAAACAGTTTCAACTCCTACCCTCAAAACGTTGCTACAGAGCACTGCACCCCAAGACAACTAGACACAAGAACAGGTTTTCCCCGAATGCCATCACTCAGCTAAACAAATAATTCCCTCAACACTGTCAAACTTTTTACTAAGTTTGCACTTCTATTACTACTAGTTTTTTCATCATTCCTATCACCTATTTCCTCCCACTTAGGACTATATGACTGTAACTTGCTGCTGGCACCCTGAGATTTTTATTAATATTGTTTCTTCATTGCTTCATTTGATCCCTATGACAATCATTGTGTACTTCATGATTCTTGACAAATGTATATTTTTCTTTTATGGACGCTGAGAGCATCTGTACCACGACAAATTCCTTGTGCGTCCCATCACACTTGGCCAATAAAATTCTATTCTAGATGGACCATGAGGTCTTTTTCTGCCGTCAATCTTCTATGTGTCTTTGTGTATCTAAAGTTTCACATTTGCACCATTACTGCAGCCTGAGAAAAAAAACGTGGTGCATTACTTTCTGGGCGACCCTCGTAGTTTTACAGTTTTGTGTTGTGTATTTCAGAATGTCCCCCGATACATTAACACGTTGGTATATTCTAACTCAGTGTTTCCCAACCGTGGCAACGTTTTTTTTTTTAAATATAATTTTTTATTGATTTTTTAAGAATTTTACAAAAAGCAAAACAGAAAACATAAAGTGTCCCATCACCATACAGAAAAAAAAAATCCCTTCACCAGGGAAGAATCAATTTTGTGTCCTTCATTTGCTTTGTCTCTGGGTTACATTGTTCATTCTTTATAGAGTGATTGAATTTTATTTCTTACATTTGCATCGCTTACTGATGTTGTTAATATGTAATTTTTAACCTTCTCCCACCGCCTCATTGTTGCTGCTGGGGAATTCTGGGAGTTGAAGTCCAAATACCTTCAAGTGGCCAAGGTTGGGAAACACTGTTCTAACTGACTGTATGGAGCAGTGAGGGCCAGTTGTAACTCCGGGGGTGAAAAAGGCTGCACCACCAGCTACACCCAGCTGCAGGCAAAGATGGATAGAAACATAGAAGACTGACGGCAGAAAAAGACCTCATGGTCCATCTAGTCTGCCCTTCTACTATTTCCTGTATTTTATCTTAGGATGGATATATGTTTATCCCAGGCAGGTTTAAATTCAGTTACTGTGGATTTACCAACCACGTCTGCTGGAAGTTTGTTCCAAGGATCTACTACTCTTTCAGTAAAATAATATTTTCTCATGTTGCTTTTTATCTTTCCCCCAACTGACCTCAGATTGTGTCCCCTTGTTCTTGTGTTCACTTTCCTATTAAAAACACTTCCCTCCTGAACCTTATTTAACCCTTTAACATATTTCAATGTTTCGATCATGTCCCCCCTTTTCCTTCTGTCCTCCAGACTAGACAATTGAGCTCATGAAGTCTTTCCTGATACGTTTTGTGCTTAACTAAGCTGTAAGGGACAATTTGATTGGCAGTTTGTGTTCAAGCACAGACCACTCAGATTAGGCTGGAGTGGGGCTAGACTGGGAAGTATAAAAAGGAGGGTGAAGCCATTTTAAATAGCATGGATGGGCGTCTTTTCTCCTTCCAGGGACGTGAACACCATCATCATGGAGCTGCTGATCATGGTTTACGCCTGCAAGACCTCCTGCGCCAAGAGCATCATCGGCGTGGTGCCCTACTTCCCCTACAGCAAGCAGTGCAAGATGCGGAAACGCGGCTCCATCGTCTCGAAACTCCTGGCCTCCATGATGTGCAAGGCAGGTAAGGGCCCTTTGCCCCTCTTGCCCGGCCCTGGACGCCCGGGAGAAGAGACGGCCGGGATGGAGCCCTGCCACCCTGGCTGTTGGTTATGGAAAGGGAGGTCCTCTGTGTGGGTGGAGGCAGGCAGGGCTCCCCTGGGTCCCATTTGTTGGGGGTCCAGGGAAAGGGGGGGTCTTGCCTTCTCTTTCTGCTCAAGATCCCCATGGACAATTGGGGGGCCACTGTGGGACACAAAATGCTGGACTCGAAGGGCTTTGGCCCCATTCAGCAGGGCTCTTCTTAAATTCTTATTGTCCTTCCTTCCTTCCTTCCTTCCTTCCTTCCTTCCTTCCTTCCTTCCTTCCTTCCTTCCTTCCTTCCTTCCTTCCTTCCTTCCTTCTCTCCCTTATTGAAATGGATGTCCAAGTGCCACTTCTATGTGGATTGAGGCAGGCAGGGTTCCCTTGGGTCCCATTTGTTGGAGGTCCAGGGAAAGGGAGGGTCTTGCCTTCTCTTTCTGCTCAAGATCCCCATGGACAATTGGGGGCCACTGTGGGGCACAGAATGCTGGACTCGATGGGCTTTGGCCCGATTCAGCAGGGCTCTTCTTAGGGTCTTACGTCATGCTCCTAACCTGGTTGTTCCCTCCGCCCCCCTCCCCAAAGGGCTGACTCACCTGATCACCATGGATCTGCACCAGAAGGAGATCCAGGGGTTCTTCAACGTGCCAGTGGACAATCTCAGGGCATCGCCGTTTTTGCTGCAGTACATCCAGGAGGAGGTGAGCCGGCCCGAATCCTCGGCCTCGGGGCTGGGCAGACTAGAACAAGGAGATAACAAGGACGCTGGCTGGGGAATTCTGGGAGTTGAAGTCCAAATATCTTCAAGTTGCCAAGGTTGGGAAACACTGCTCTAGGGCTCAGATGGCCCCGAATCTTGGGGGACTTTGCAGCTTGGAATCTGGGTGGGCTCGTGGGGTGGGAGGGCAGAGGTAGCCCCCCTGTTTTGGGCTTCACCTCTGTAGAAGAAAGAACAAGGGCCCCCTGAAACGTCCTTTTTCTAGTCCAGGCATAAGACTGGCACTGACAGTTGTCGCTCTGCTTTTCGTTGTGTAGATTCCGGACTACAGGAATGCTGTGATTGTGGCCAAATCTCCTGCTTCTGCAAAGAGGTATAGACCACATTTTTCAGAATATAAGAGGCACCTTAGTTTGGGGGGGAGGAAAATAAGGGGGGGGGGAATCTGCTTGCCTGGTATTCATCTGACCAGCGTCCTTAGTCTGGTCAGCTTCAGCACATTATTTTATCCCCTGGTTAAGGACTTTTAAAAAATCTTATTTGGAAAGAGTAACAATGAAAGAGCTTGCAAGCCACTAAGAGCTGGGAACATCATTATTAGCACCTGAAAAGAAACATTGGGAGCAAGTAGAGCAATGGAAACAAACCCTGCAAAGACTTAGGGCTTAGAAAACATTCTTCGCAGAGGTAACAATGAAAGAGCTTGCAAGCCACTAAGAGCTGGGAACATCATTATTCGCACCTGAAAAGAAACTTTGGGAGCAAGTAGAGCAATGGAAACAAACCCTGCAAAGACTTAGGGCTTGGAAAACATTCTTTGCAGAGGTAACAATGAAAGAGCTTGGAAGCGGGTAGGACCTGGGAACATCGTTAGCACCTGGAAAGTAACATTTGGAGCAAGTAGAGCAATGAGGAAAAACCCTGCAAAGACTTAGGGCTTGGAAAACATTATTTTCAGAGAATAACAGTGAAAGAGCTTGCAAGTGAGTAAGAGCTGGGAAGATTGCTAGCAGCTGGTCAGGGCTGGAAAGAAACATTTGGAGCATGTTATAACAGTGAAAAAAACAGACCTGCAAAGACTTAGGGCTTGGGAAACACTGTTTGCAAAGCGTAGCAATGAAAGAGCCTGCAAGGTCAGAGCTGGGAAGATCGTTAGCAGCTGGTTAGGGCTGGGGGGAAAAACCCCTACATTCAGGGTATAAGACGCACCCCAATTATCAGCCTCTTTTAGGGAGGAAAAAGTTGTGTCTTATACTTAGAAAAATATGGTAGGTGGGTGGGTCCCTGACGTCCAAAGCCCATCTAGTCTTTCCCCAGAATCCAGTAGGGTAGTGGTGTCCAACCTTGGCCGCTTTTAAGACCTGTGGACTTTGAATTCCCAATGTGTAGGAACCAGACGACAGCATGGCTGGCTGGGGGATTCTGGGAGTTGAAGTCCACAGGTCTTAAAGTGACCAAGGTTAGACCCCCCCCTTGCTCTAGAGGGCGACGTTCCTTCCCCTGAGCCGTTTCTATGTGTCGCGTGGGGTGTTTCCTCTCCTGGCCTCTGTGCCCACGATGCCAGGGACACGGTGGGCTCATTGTCCCCCTTGGCAGGGCGCAGTCGTTTGCCGAGCGCCTGAGGTTGGGCATCGCTGTGATCCACGGAGAGGCTCAAGACGCCGAGTCTGACCTGGTGGACGGGCGCCACTCGCCCCCAACTGCCAAGAGTGCCGCTGCCATTCACCCCAGCTTGGAGATACCCAGTAAGTAGCCTTGGGCAGGGAGAGTGGCATGGCGTGACCTCCTCTCCAGTAGGGTTATCCCATTGACCGGTCAGGTCCCACAGAGTTGGCCTTCTCCGGGTCCCGTCGACTAAACAATGTCGTCTGGCGGGATCCAGGGGAAGAGCCTTTTCTGTGGTGGCTCCCCCCAGAGATTAGGGTTGCCCCCACCTGCCTTGCCTTTCGTAAGCTCCTTAAAAGCCACCTCTGCCGTCATGCATGGGGGAACGGAGACATCTCCCCCGGGCCTATACAATTCATGTATGGTATGTTTGTGTGTATGTCTTGCTTTTTAAATAAGGGGCTTTTTAATAATAATTTAATAATAATAATAATAATTTATTGGATTTGTATGCCGCCCCTCTCCGCAGACTCGGGGCGGCTAACAACAATGATAAAAAACAGCATGTAACAATCCAATAATAAAACAACTAAAAACCCTTATTATAAAACCAAACATACACACAAACATACCATGCATAACTTGTAATGGCCTAGGGGGAAGGAATATCTCAACTCCCCCATGCCTGGCGGTATAAATGAGTCTTGAGTAGTTTACGAAAGACAGGGAGGGTGGGGGCAGTTCTAATCTCCGGGGGGAGTTGGTTCCAGATATTTTAATTATTAGATTTGTTATTGTATATTATTTTTACTATTGCTGTGAGCCAGCCCGAGTCTGCGGAGAGGGGCGGCATACAAATCTAATAAATAATAATAATAATAGGCTATAAGGGGATGGGGGGCTTTTGCAGGGGGTGGGGGGAATCCACCTGGTTTGGATGGCTGTGCTCAAAGGAGGGACGGAGAAGCTGGGAGAGAGATGGAATGGACGTGCGCGTGGCCTTGGGAGAAGGCGGGAGAGAGGCCGAACAGGGAGCCACCGGAGAAGAGGAGACCTAGCCCAGAGCTGCAGGGGTCAAGGCACGAATGGCCCCTCTAGTTTGCTCACCACTTTCTTCCTCTTTTTTTCCTGCCAGTGCTGATTCCGAAAGAGAAGCCGCCCATCACTGTGGTTGGAGACGTTGGGGGACGAATAGCCATCATCGTGGTAGGTGGACAACGCGGCCTGGAGGCCGGCAAGGCTCAGAGCTGGCATGTGCGAAAACGGAGGAAGAGTTTGGGGCGAATGTCCACCTTCATGTGAAAAAATAAACAAACACCCACTCCTCTTTCCTGGACTTGTGAAAGCGGGGTGCTTTGTAAACCTTCTCACAAATAAATTCACTTCTTCCTTCCTTCCTTCCTTCCTTCCTTCCTTCCTTCCTTCCTTCCTTTCCTTCCCTTTCCTTTCTCCTTCCTTCCTTCCTTTCCCTCCCTCCCTCCCTTCCTTCTTTCTCCCCTTCCTCCTCCCTCCCTTTCTTTCCTTCCTTCCTTCCTTCTCCCCTTCCTCCTCCCTCCCTTTCTTTCCTTCCTTCCTTCTTTCCTTCTCCCCTTCCTTCCTTCCTTTCCGTTCCTTTCCTTTCTCCTTCCTTCTCCCCTTCTTTCCTTCCTTTCTTCTCCCCTTCCTCCTCCCTCCCTTCCTTTCCCTTCCTTCCTTCCCTCCGTCCCTTCCTTTCTTCCTCCCTCCCTCCTCTTCCCTCCCTCTCCTTCCATCCATCCATCAGGATGACATCATTGATGACGTGGACAGCTTCCTGGCGGCCGCAGAGACCCTGAAGGAGCGAGGCGCCTATAAGATTTTTGTCATGGCCACGCACGGCATCCTCTCCTCCGACGCCCCTCGGTTGATAGAGGAGTCGGCCATCGATGAGGTGAGGGCAAGCGGCTGTGTTGGGCGGATGACGTCGGAGCATTTTTGGAAAGCCCTGGGTTCAAATCTCCCTCCCTCCCTCCAGTTCACGCTTTGGCTGCTGCTCCCAAATGCCCAGTAAGCAACGTAGGCCAGGTTTTAAGATGGGTGGACTTCAATTCCCAGAATTCCCCAGCAAGGCAAGCTGGCTGGGGAATTCTGGGAGTTGAAGTCCACCGTCCCCCCCCCCCTTTCTCCCGGTGACTCCCGCTCTCTGCTGTGTTTCAGGTCGTGGTGACCAACACCATCCCCCACGAGATCCAAAAGTTGCAGTGCCCCAAAATCAAGACGGTGGACATCAGCCTTATCCTCTCGGAGGCCATCCGCAGAATCCACAACGGGGAATCCATGTCCTACCTTTTCAGAAACATCGGCCTGGATGACTGACAGTTGCTTGGGGAGGGCTGGAAAGGAAAGAAAGAAAGAAAGAAAGAAAGAAAGAAAGAAAGAAAGAAAGAAAGATTTTGTTTTTTTTAAAGGGGCCAAACTGGACACGGGACCGAAACCCAGCTGTGAAACTTTTTATCGTTTAATCTTTTGTCTTTTTTTGGTGGGATCCCTATTTTCCTTAGATGGCTTTTATCCCCCTGCCCCTCTCCCCCCTCCCCCTCTTTCTTTAAACGGAGTAGACAAAATCCTCAGAGCTATTTTCCTGGGCGGTTTTGTGTCCGAGAAGGAGATTTTATATATAAAAAAAAGTTTTAAAACAGCAGCCACCTTCTTTTCAACCTCTAGAGACGGTCAAGGTCAGCTGCGCAATTTTGCCTCCTCCACCGTCCCCACTCCAGGCAGAGATGTCCCTGCTGCAGCTTCATTGCAAGGAATCCAAATTGGGAAGCTTGACCGGTGCTTTTCCTCTTTTTGTGGGGGGGAAATTTGGGGTGATCTTGGCGGCAGGAAGGGCTGCCCCTCAAGGGCATTGTATTTCTAACGTGGATCCGGTCCTAGGATGGACCCATTGTTCATAAGACGATTTGTGTCCCAGCAAATATGAAGCCTCCTGCAACTTCCCAACGTCCAGAATCCAAGCTGTGCTGGGAATCCTGGGACTTGAAGTGACCCGGTTTGAGAAGAGGTCCTGCCCTGGAGCTTGAGATAAAGGCAACTGGGTCAGACTGGGTCAGACTGGGCTACTTGTCACGTGAAAGCAGCCGCTTCGCACGAAAACACTTTTGCACACGTGGGAGGGACAGAGAACAGAAACGGCTGTTTTCATTGGAGTTGAATCCTGGGGATTGAAATCCACCCGATCCTGAGGATTGAAATCCACCCGTCTTAAAAGGAGCCACGCGTGGGAAAAATACAAGGCCGTGTCAGACTTTGTAAAGCTTGTCATTGAAAACAGCCGCTCCTGTTCATTTCCGTCCTTCGTGTGCATCTTTCGTTATCTTCCCATGGGTCGTTCTTTGTCAAGTGGACCAGGTGAAATTGAAGCCTTGTTTGAAAAGAAACCATCACAAAAACAACGTATAAGATAGGAGAAAAATGTGCATTTTCTAATGAAATAAAAGTGAAGATGATTGAAGGTGAGAAAAGGTGAGCGATTGAAAAAAACCTTCCTCTTTCCAATGAAGATGATTGAAGGTGAGAAAACAGAGCTCTCCTATTTTCTCACCTTCAATCTTCATTTTTATTGCACATCTTTTCCCCCCTATCATATATGTTGTTTTTGTGATGGTTTCTTTTCAAATAAGGCTGCAGAAATCAATCAAGTGGACAGCCGGTCAACTTGACAACGAATGGCCCCCATAAGATCCACACAGGACGATGCCTTCTGCATTATTGGAAGAGGAGCGAGACCACCACCTTCCTTCCTGACCTGCCCAGCTTGCTTTCAAGTGCTTTTTGTGTGTTGTCCGACAAACGGTAGCTATGACGTTGTGTCCGAGACCAGCCAAACATGAAATCGCACCGTTGTACGCAGTTCCGTGGTTTTTGTTTTTTCGTAACCATGCTTTTATAGGGAAACAAAAAACCCCATAAGGAACATGCGCTGGTATTTATTTTCTGGCACAAATAAAGTGACTCTGATTTTGCATGAGTTTTTAAGGAAGTTTCTGTTCGATTGTTGTCCTCTCTTGGGTGTTGGGGTGTTTTCTTAGCTGAGCACGGGGGAGAAAAATTTGTGGACGTGGGAAAAAAAATGGAGGTAGTTCAAAATTAATAAATAAATAATAATAATAATAATAATTTATTAGATTTGTATGCCGTCCCTCTCCGAAGACTCGGGGCGGCTCACAACAGTAATAAAAACAGTACAACAATGGATTAATTAATTTATTAATCAGATTTCTATGCCATCCTCCTGTGACTCAGGGTAGCATAAACTTTAGTGGATGATGATAACAACAACAACAGAGTTGGAAGGGACCCTGGAGGTCTTCTAGTCCAACCCCCTGCTTAGGCAGGAAACCCTACACTACTTCAGACAGATGGTGATCCAACATCTGCTAAAAAATGTCCAGTGTTGGAGCATTCACAACTTCTGGAGGCAACTTCTGTTCCACGGATTAATTGTTCTGTCAGGAAATTTCTCCTTAGTGCTAAGTTGCTTCTCCCCTTGTTTAGTTTCCACCCATTGCTTCTTGTTCTACCCTCAGGTGCTTTGGAGAATAGCTTGACTCCTTCTTCTTTGTGGCAACCCCTGAGATACTGGAAGGCTGCTATCATGTCTCCCCTGGTCCTTTGCATTAAACTAGCCATGTCCAGTTCCTTCATATGTTTCTTCTGTGTGTCTCAGGTTCTGCCTCCAGCCCTCCAGGGTTAGACTTTAACACAACTGCTTACTAAATGATATCACAAGCAAATGAAAAGGTTGACACATTAACAAGATGTGTCAATGTTTGCAAGAGAAGAGGACAGTGGCTGGGATGAAAAGGGGAGATTTGTAAGATTTGGGCTGAATGGGTCTTAGGTCTCTTAAGATGAAAGTAGGGGCCCCATGGTCAAACATGCACGGCATGAATATTTGTTCTCCCCTAGATGTGTTCTTCTGAAATTTTACAGCAATGTTTTTCAAAGGTTCTAGCCATCTTTAAGGCCGTGCTTCACACTCTTAGAAACTTTTAAGAGGTCTAAACTTCAACTCTTAATATTTTAAATTGTAAGTTATTAGATTTGTTATAAACTGTTTTTATTGTGTTGTGAGCCGCCCCGAGTCTACGGAAAGGGGCGGCATACAAATCTAATAAATAACTCTATACAGTTATCAATAGATCCAATGAGTCCCCCCCAAAAAAAGAGGCAGCAGGCTCTTTGCCTTGCTTACAAATTGAATTAATCAATAAAATACATTTTAAAAATGAGTTTTTAAGGCTGTCCCAAAAGTGTATTAAGATAGAGCTTAAGAATTATCACGAGTATCTCCATATTTTAAAATGCCTGTTTTCCTTTTTCCTAAATGAATCGCCACTAGGGGGCAGCCCTGAGCCATTTTTAGCTGGTCTCAGCTAGGCCAAGTGCATCCTTGGGTGGGAGGCCACCAGGTGATGCCCTAGTCACCTTGACCAGCCTGGGAAGTCAGAGAGGGAAAATAGTAAACCCTCCTTCCATCCTATAGTCAAGAAACGAAATTGGAGTTGCCCCAAGGGGTTGACCTTGAAGCTTTTAACTCCCTACGGAGGGAGATTTGCTCCCTGCGAAAGTGATTGACTCAATGCCTCAAAGGGGTCCTTGTGTCCAGTCCTTCTAGCCATGCTAAAATCTGGCGTGCGTCCACCCAGGTTATTTATTTATTTATTTATTAAATTTGTATGCCGCTCCTCTCTGTAGACTCGGGGCGGCTCACAGGAGTGATAGAAACAATGAACAATACAAATCTAATAATACTAAGTTAAAAACCCATAATTTAAAAAAACATGCACACAAGACACCATACATAAATTATATAGGCCTGGGGAAGATATTTCAATTCCCCCATGCCTGACGGCAGAGGTGGGTTTTTAAAAGTTTACGAAAGGCAAGGAGGGTGGGGGCAATTCTGATCTCTGGGGGGAGTTGGTTCCAGAGGGCCGGGGATGCCACAGATAAGGCTCTTCCCCTGGGTCCCGCCAAGCGACATTGTTTAGTTGACGGGACCCGGAGAAGGCCAACTCAGTGGGACCTAACTGGTCGCTGGGATTCGTGCGGCAGAATGCGGTCCCTGGGATATTCTGGTCCGATGCCCTGAAGGGCTTTATAGGTGATAACCAACACTTTGAATTATACTCCAATTGTACACTTGTCAAAGGGAGATTTGACAGATATAGCAGCCAGCTTCAGTTTAGGTCCAGGTGCCTTCTGAATATTTGAGAAGCTTCATTCCAGGTGGCTGGATTGTGAGTGTTGTGTGTTGCCTTTTGGAAAAGTTGTGAAAGACTTGATGAACTCCATCTGTAGGGTCTGGAGGACAGAAGGAAAAGGAGGGACATGATCGAAAGATTTAAATATGTTAAAGGGTTAAATAAGGTCCAGGAGGGAAGTGTTTTTAATAGGAAAGTGAACACAAGAACAAGGGGACACAATCTGAAGTCAGTTGGGGGAAAGATCAGAAGCAACGTGAGAAAATATTATTTGACTGAAAGAGTAGTAGATCCTTGGAACAAACTTCCAGCAGACGTGGTAGATAAATCCACAGGAACTGAATGTAAACATGCCTGGGATAAATATAGATCCATCCTATGATAAAACACAGGAAATAGTATAAGGGCAGACTAGATGGACCAGGAGGTCTTTTTCTGCCGTCAATCTTCTATGTTTCTATGGGACAACCATGATCTGGACCAGTGTTTCCCAACCTTGGCAACTTGAAGATATTTGGACTTCAACTCCCAGAATTCCCCAGCCAGCGAATGCTGGCTGGGGAATTCTGGGAGTTGAAGTCCGGATATCCTCAAGTGGCCAAGGTTGGGAAACACTGACCTGGAAGATGGAGAATCTCCATAGACATCCAAAGGGTGAATAGGAGCAGGTTCAACCTGGGCAAGGACCACATCTTGCAAGGACCACGTCTCCTGGCCCCTGCAAAGTCCAAACCACCTGAGCTGAATCGGAGGCTATTTCAGCTGAAAAGGTGGGCAGCCTCTCAGCTCCGGAGGAAGGAAGGTGTGAGTGTGTCTCACACCCCTTGGTGGTTTAATCATCAATTCCCTTCAGCTTGGAAGCAGCTAGAAGGGAGCCGCGGTCAGCTCGTCTTCTCTCCCGAGCTGAGACAACGAAGCGTCCGTCCATGGAGAACCATTCCCACCCAGAAGTCCCCGCTCATTTGCCGCCGTTTGGCACTCCAGACGTGGTGGTGGTGGTGATGTATTTCCTTTTAAACCTGGCAGTCGGCATCTGGGTAGGGCACCCACATTTTTTTTAAGCTGACCCCTCTGGATTCCTTCGGAGTGGCAAAGCCGTAGTTGCTGCGCGGAGGGCCCTTCTTTGAGATGCGCACGAGCTGTGTTTTAATCCTGGGATAGCATCATCATTCTAGGGTTACATTTTATTTATTTGTTTGTTTTGTCAAGTACGTATTGGTGGTATACAAAGATATAATAATATTTATATATATGATACTAGTAAGAGAGAAACATGAGGACAGGGGACGGAAGGCACGCTGGTGCACTTATGCACGCCCCTTACTGACCTCTTAGGAATCGGGAGAGGTCAACAGTGGAGAGTCTAAGGGTAAAGTTTTGGGGGTCAGGTGATGATACTACAGAGTTAGATAGTGAGTTCCATGCATCAACTACTCAGTTATTAAAGTCGTATTTCCTGCAGTCGAGTTTAGAGCGGTTTACTTTAAGTTTGTATCAGTTGTGTGCTTGAGTGTTGTTGTGGTTGAAGCTGAAGTAGTCATTGACAGGAAGGACGTTGTAGCAGATAATTTTATGGGCTCTGCTTAGGTCGTGTTTAAGGCGACGTAGTTCTAAGCTTTCTAAACCTGGGATTGTGAGTCTAGTTGCGTAGGGGATTCTGTTGCGAGTGGAGGAGTGGAGGGCTCTTCTCGTAAAGTATCTCTGGATGTTTTCTCGAGTGTTTATGTCCGAAATGTGGTGTGGGTTCCAGACAGATGAGCCATACTCAAGGATTGGTCTGGTGAAAGTTTTGTATGCTCTAGTTTGAAACATCATATTTCTTTTCAATCAGAACAAACTTGCAACCTATGAAATACAAAACTAGAAAAGGGGAGAGGGGGAGGAAGAGAGAAAGGGAATAATTTAATTCAGAGGTTCTCAAACATGGCAACTTTATTATTATTATTATTATTATTATTATTATTATTATTTAAATGAAAAAATACAATCTTTATTGAAGATAAATAGGGGGGTTCCATAAAATAAAAGGGGTGTGCAGATGTCAATACAAATGTATATGAATTTTGAGTACACAATTATAAATTGGAATACACACTTCTATATATATAAAGAAAAGGGGGGAAAGCTCAGGAAAACTAGAGGAAAGAAATGGAAAGAAGAGAAGTGAGTGAAAGGAGACGAGAAGTAGAGAGAGAGAGAGGAAAAAGAAAGAAGAAGAAAAAAGTTCGTATCTGTAAATTTATCAAGTGTCATAGATGGTGACAACTTCCTGGTGACCCGATTACTCTACAGCTTTTAAGCTCTTTACTGTCAGTACACATTAAAATTTTGAGTTTCTAAACTTAGGTTTGAGTTAAGAATTTTGTCGTTTTAAGTTTTTAAAACTTAAAAAACAAACTTGGCAACTTTGAGAGTTGTGGACTGGCTGGAGAATTCTGGGAGTTGAAGTCCACAAGTCTTAAAGTCGCCAGGTGTGAGGACCCCTGGTCTCATTCATTGCAAAACGTGACCTCGAATACACATTCCAGACTCAAATGAAACAAGAAACCCAACAAAATAAGGGGCGATTAAAGAAAGAGTAAAGGCAGTAAATAAACATGGGGTGAGGTTCCATTGCAGAGCAGGGATTTGGCCGAGCATTTGGAAAGCGGGATGGACATTCCCAGAGGGAGCCGGACTGGGAAAATGGTGACAGGGAGACTGGAAAGACAGATTTAGTGAATCTCACCCTGTTGTTGCTGCCTCTGTTTGCTCTCCCCCCCTTTGCAGTCGTCATGCAGGGCAAGTAGGAACAGCCTGAGTGGTTACTTTCTGGCTGGAAGGAACATCGCCTGGTGGCCGGTGAGTAACTCCGACTGGGCGTAACTGATTCCTACTGGTCTCTTATATATTTGTTGCTGCTTACCAGTATATCTGTCATCTGTGTCTATCATAGCCGGCTGGGACAGGCTGGGAGTTGAAATCGCTTATTTTAAAATGGGCAAGGTTGAGAAACTCTCATCCTTCCTTCCTTCCTTCCTTCCTTTCTTTTTTCCTTCCTTCCAACTTTCTCTTCCTTCTTTCCTTCCTTCCTTTTTCTTTACCATCTTTCTTTTTCTTTACCGTATTTCTTTCCTTCCTTCCCTCTTTCTTCTTTCTTTCTTTCTTTCTTTCCGCTCTGAGTCCTTGGAGAGGGGCAGCATACAAATCTAATAAATTATGATTATGATTATGATTATTTATTTATTTCGTCTGTCTATCTATCTATCTATCTATCTATCTATCTATCTATCATCTATCTATCTATCTATCTATCTATCTATCATCTATCTATCTATCTATCTATCTATCATCTATCTATCTATCTATCTATCTATCATCTATCTATCATCTATCTATCTATCTATCTATCTATCTATCTATCTATCTATCATCTATCTATCTATCTATCATCTATCTATCTATCTATCTATCTATCTATCTATCTATCTACTATCTACTACCTACCTACCTACCTACCTACCTACCTACCTAGACCATCAACTACTATCCAGGCACCATACAGTAAAACCAATGATTTACATATTTTACTCTACCAATTAAACCAATCCAGTTAATGATTAAAACCCAAGAGTTCCAGTTTTCTGTTTGCTTTATTGTTTTAATAGGTTACTGGGTCAGTTTGTGATGCTCGGATGCCCAGAGGTCGCTCACTCCCTGAGCAAATAATGATAAATTTAACGCAAGCTGCCGGGAATCTCTTCAGATAGCGAAGTGGGCAGCACAGAAACTGAATAAATAAATAAATAAAATCAATAAAATGTTTAATTTAAACATTGCTCTCTTTTTTTGCGTGTGTGTTAATGTTTGTATGTTATGTTTATGTATTTTTGTATTGTTTTTTAATGTCTATATTTGAATAAAAATATTTAAAAATAAATAAATAAAACCGAACAACCGTCCCCAACGAGGAGCGTTGTTCCTGCTGTTTGGCGGAGTTCAACTTCGGAGTTTTTCCCTTTGCAGATTGGTGCTTCGCTCTTTGCCAGCAGTGAAGGGGCGGGCCTCTTCATTGGGCTGGCCAGCAGTGGAGCTGCCGGGGGAGTCGCCGTGGCTGGATTTGAGTGGAACGTAAGGGGCTCAACTCTGCTGGCCCCGGGTTTAAGCCAGTGTTGCTCAAATAGTGGGGCAGCCCCTCTTGGGGGGGCATGAAGCAATACCAGGGGGGCGCGCATGACCCTGGAGGATGTGCTTTTTTTGCTGCAGGGAGTAGGGGTTTTTTTTGCACCAAGCAATAGCACACAGCACAGAGCAGGAGATATGAAATGCAGATAACAAACCCTTAAAAGACACCGTGGGAAAATATTGAACAGGGATGAAAAGAAAGGAGGAGAGAGACGGAGATTGTGAGACAAACGTTAAGTCTCCTGAAAGCGAAGACGAGGAAATAGGAGGGAGAAGTGAATGTAGCGCTTGGCTTCATTCGGTGGGAGACAAGGAAAGACCGAGATGTTGACTGTGTCTAAAGATGTTGGCTGCAGAGAGCACGAGACCAAATAAATTAAGGCGTCACACATTCCGCCCCATAAGCCACTTGAGTTTTTTCAGCGAAAACATGCTGAATATTGCAAACAATTGTCCCCGGTGGAGAGTTGGGGGAGACACGAAATATTTCCTTCTTCCTGGGTGGGCTTAACAGGAAATAACTGAGCAACACTGGTTTAAGCAGCCCATCCCCTTTGGGGTCCACCACCCCACCTGCATGCGCTAGCAAAGAGGGTGGGCGTGGCTGAGGCTGACCCCCTTCCACTGACCGTCTCTGTCTGGCTCCTCGGCCCCGTTTTAGGCCACCTACGTGCTGCTGGCTTTGGCCTGGCTCTTCGTCCCCGTCTACCTTTCATCAGAGGTGAGTGCGAGGCAGCCCTCTCTCTCGGCTCCCGCCCTTCACTCCTGGTGCTGCACGGAGACTGACCCTTCCTCTCTACCACCCCCACCCCCAGATCGTGACCATGCCGGAGTATCTCCAGAGACGCTTTGGAGGGGAGCGAATTCGGATCAGCCTGTCCTTTCTGTCGCTCCTGCTCTCCATCTTCACCAAGATATCGGTGAGTGGCCCCCTTTCCTCTGCCTCTCTAGGCTGAACCCCTTTTTGAGCCTGACTGGGATGATGGGGGGTGGGGCGGGGTGCTGTGTTTCCAACTGGAGTTAAAACATTGCAAATGAAATATCCTTCCTTCCTTCCTTCCTTCCTTCCTTCCTCCTACTCCCTCCCTTCTTCCTTTCCTTCCTTCTTTTCTTCCTTCCCTCCCTTCCTTCCTCCACCTCCCTCCCTCCCACCTTCCTTCCTTCTTTCCTTCCTTCCTTTCCTTTCTTCCTTCCTTCCTCCCTCCCTCCCACCCTCCTCCCTCGCTCCTTCCTTTCCTTCCTTCCTTCCTCCCTCCCACCCTCCTCCCTCCCTCGCTCCTTCCTTCCTTCCTTTCCTTCCTTCCTTCCTTCCTTCCTTCCTTCCTTCCTTCCTTCCTTCCTTCCTTTCCTCCATCCATCCATCCCTGCCTCCCTCTGGCATTGGACAGCAAGTAACCTTAATTAATTAATTAGTCTGGTCCTTCATTGACTTCTTCAAGTGGCTTTTGAACCCTTGGAAGAGATGAGCCCACGTTGCACTCAGCCCTTTCTCCAGCGGGGGGCGCTGTTGACCAAGGCATTCCCACCATCCTCTCCTCACCTGGCTGGCTTCCTGCTTCCCAACTTCTTCAGACCCAAATTCCTCTCCTCCTCTTCCCCCCCAGCAACCCCAAACTTTCGGCAGTGGAGCCCCCAGGTTTCCAAAGTCCCTTCCGATCATTTCCTGCCCCTCCGGCCCAAAGCACCAGGATGCAAACCCACCCTCCCCTCCTGGCTTCCTTGAGGCCTCCGTTGCAGAAACTGCTGAGCCTGTGCAGAGTTCGAATAACTTTATATCATTTAATTTATTTGATATATTTTTTCTCATTCTCTCTCTCTCTCTCTTGAAATAACCTTTATTAGGTTTCTATATATAAAAAGAGAAAGAAAGGAAAAACAATGTAAACAAACACAACATACAAAGAAAAAGAAGAAAGAAAAATAATGAAAGAAAATGGACAGACAGATCAGCTTATAATGTCCGCCATGTGCTGATCCGTCAATTTATTTGATTTATGTGCCACCCAATCCCATGGGATTTAGGGCGGCTGAGTTTATGATGATTGTAATATGTTTATTTATTTATTTATTCATTTGTCCAATACACAAATACATAGGAAGAAAAATAGACATGTGATAATATAAATGAGAGTGAAAGTGAACTTAGAGGAGAGGATATATGAAAGGAAGAGAATAAATAAGATAGGTGGAAGAAAGGAAAGACAACTGGACAGGGGACGAAAGGCACACCAGTGCACTTATGTACGCCCCTTACTGGACTCTTAGGAACCTGGAGAGGTCAATCGTGGAGAGTCTAAGGGAGAAATGTTGGGGGTTAGGGGTTGACACAATTGAGTCCGGTAATGAGTTCCACGCTTCGACAACTCAATTGTTGAAATCATATTTTTTACAGTCAAGTTTGGCACGGTTTGTGTTAAGTTTGAATCTGTTGCGTGCTCTTGTGTTGTTGCGGTTGAAGCTGAAGTAGTCATTGACCAGAAGGACGTTGCAGCATATGATCTTGTGGGCAATACTCAAATCGTGTTTTAGGCGCTGTAGTTCTAGGCTTTCTAGGCCCAGGATTGTTAGTCTATTTTTGTAGGATATTCTGTTTCGAGTGGAGGAGCGAAGGGCTCTTCTGGTGAAATATCTTTGGACATTTTCAAGGGTGTTGATGTCTGAGATGTGGTATGGGTTCCAGACAGATGAGCAGTAGTCTAGGATGGGTCTGGCAAAAGTTTTGTAGGCTCTTGTGAGTAGTGTGAGATTGCCTGAGCAGAAGCTGCGTAGGATCAGGTTAACAACTCTAGAGGCTTTTTTGGCGATATTGTTGCAGGGGGCTTTAGCACGTAGGTCATTCGATATTAGTATTCCAAGGTCTTTTACAGACCTTGGGGAAGGTATGTGGGGAAGGTTTTAGTTTCTTTTTTGAAAAGCCCATGTTGCTGGCTCCTCCTCTTCAGTGGCAGTCTATCTTTCCAGGTGGATTGTCTGGGAAAGAGAGAATGAGAGGATGGTTTTTGTATTTGTGGGTTTTCTGGAGGCCACTGCTGGAACCGGACTGGGAAACTGGGCGATTGGGAGGTTGAAAGCCCAACAGGGTCAGGGTGGGGCCGGTGTAGCCAAACCTCCAGACTCACCCAGAAAGACTCTTCCCACACAAAAGGGTGATATTTAAATAAAAAATATATAACAATAACACCAATTATGATTGGTCACCTAGTCACCCAGATGTTTAGACTGGGTTTGGTGTTTGGATCCACCCCACGAGTCCTTCCCAAGGATCTCTTCTGCTTTGCTTTATTTTTATATATTTGTTTTGTCAGGTAGTATGCAAAGATATAACATAGAAACATGGAAGATTGACGGCAGAAAAAGACCCCCTATCTAGTCTGCTCTTAATACTATTTCCTGTATTTTATCTTAGGATGGATCTATGTTTATCCTAGGCATGTTTAAATTCAGTGACTGTGGATTTACCAAGCACGTCTGCTGGAAGTTTGTTCCAAGCATCTACGACTCTTTCAGTCAAATAATATTTTCTGACGTTGCTTCTGATCTTTCCCCCAACTCACCTCCCATTGTGCCCCCTTGTTCTTGGGTTCACTTTCCTATTAAAAACACTTCTCTCCTGAACCTTATTTAACTCTTTAACCTATTTAAATGTTTGGATCCTGTCAATCATACCCATTGGAACAGTAACCATACGTAACATTGGTCGGCCAGTGGGCTAAGATTTAATCGTCCCCAGCCTGTATGATGGGCATGTCCGAGCCACAAAAGAGGGCTGGCTGGGTTCATGTGCCCCCTGGACTAGATGACCTTCGAGGTCCCTTCCGACTCTGTTATTCTATTTTATTTGCTGAGCTGGGAGGCCCAGGAAGGATTTGCCTTTGTCAGGAGTTTGGCAATGCAACTGGTTCCCTTAATTGGAGGCACAAAGGCTTGGCCATGGAGTTGCCTTTAATCAGATAATTCCTGCAACATCTTTTTTAATTGACGAGGGATAATAAGCGATGATTAGCTCAAAGAGAAGCTTGAGGTAGGAACCAGGCAGGAAATAAGGGCTATTATTCCCTCTCCTTTGATTCCGGCCTCTCTTCACTCCATAAGAATTCCTCTTTGCAAATAAACAACGGAGAAGAGAAGGCCCAGGGAAACTCGAACTGCCCTCTTTGTTCTGGCCTCGGGGTCAATTCCGCCAGGTGTGAGCAGCTCTTTGTGGTGACCGCTTTGTCACGGGTGATGGGGGAGCTGGTCTCAGCCCCTTTCACGGTGATTGACATCCTCGCCAGGTCCTTCCCATATCCAAAGGGAGGAAGAGAACTTGTCCTGCCCACCCGGGGATTACTGTATTTTTCAGAGTATAAGATGCGGTCAGGCAGTAGGGAAAGCAAGTAAAATGCTTGGCTGCATAGCTAGAGGTATCACAAGCAGGAAGAGGGAGATTGTGATCCCGCTGTATAGAGCGCTGGTGAGACCCCATTTGGAATAATACTGTGCTCAGTTCTGGAGACCTCACCTACAAAAAGAGATGGATCAAATTGGACTGGTCCAAAGACAGGCTACAAAAAGGGTGGAAGGTCTTAAGCATAAAACTGCCCCTACTCTCCTTGCCTTTCGTAAACTCCTTAAGACCCACCTGTGTCGTCAGGCATGGGGGAACTGAGACATCTCCCCCGGGCATATACAATTTATGAATGGTATGTGTGTATGTATGTGTGCTTAGAAAATGGGGTTTTTAAAATGTTTTTAGTAGAAATTTAGATTTGCTGAAATTGTTTTCTGTTATTCTGTTGTGAGCCGCCCCGAGTCTTCGGAGAGGGGCGGCATACAAATCTAAATAAATGAAATGAAATGAAAAATGAAAACTGACCATGAAAGACCTCATGAACTCCATCTGTATAGTCTGGAGGACAGAAGGGAAAGGGGGGACACGATCGAAGCATTTAAAGATGTGAAAGGGTGAAATAAAGTTCAGGAGGGAAGAGTTTTTAATAGGAAAGTGAACCCAAGAACAAGGGGACACAATCTGAGGTTAGTTGGGGGAAAGATCAGAAGCAATGTGAGAAAATATTATTTGACTGAAAGAGGAGTAGATGTTCTACTCTTTAAATTAATGTTTGAATTCAATTACTGTAGATTTATCCACCATGTCTGCTGGAAGTTTGTTCCAAGCATCTACTACTACTCTTTCAGTCAAATAGTATTTTCTCATGTTGCTTCTGATCTTTCCCCCAACTCACCTCCGATTGTGCCCCCTTGTTCTTGTGTTCACTTTCCTATGAAAGACACTTCCCTCCTGAACCTTTTTAAACCCTTGAACCTATTTAAATGTTTCGATCATGTCAATCATACCCTTTGGAACAGTAACCATATGTAACATTGGTCGGTCAGGGGACTAAGATCTAATCACCCCCAGCCTGTATGATGGGCATGCCCGATCCACGAAAGAGGGCTGGCTGGGTTTTGCAGGGCAAAATTATTATTATTATTATTATTATTATTATTATTATTATTATCATCATCATCATCATCATCATCATCATCATCATCATTATCATCATCATTATTTATTAGATTTGTATGCTGCCCCCTTCCAAGGACTCGAAGCGGCTCACAACAATACAACAAGTACAAATCTAATATTAAAAGCCGTTTAAAACCCTTATTACCAAAAGCGAAACAATCCCACAACCTAACAGACCCAAAGAGCCGCTGGTCCCTCCACCAGGCTTTGCGCAGGGCCAGCCAGCCTTTCTCGTAGCCCGGTGCGGAGTTGGCACTGAGGCTGGGCGTGCAGGAAGAGTTGGGCAGCTGAGTGGCAGGCGGGGCCGGTGCCCGAGGGAGAGGTTGTACAAGGCGGGAGAGTGAAAGCGCTGGGCATCGCCCACCTGCCGCCTTCCTCCTTTGCCTGGCATTGCTGAGCCAGCAGCAACGGAGAGGAGGCGCCTCCCACCAGAACCTTCATCAGCCGGAGGGGGGGCTTCCTCTCTGAATCCCCCCTCCATGGGTTCTTTCTACGCATTTAAATTCATAACCATCCAAAGCCAGGATAATTCCGATGGTGATAGGCGCCTTGGGGGCAACTGGAGCACCACCTGAACATCGCTGGCATTGACACAATGGCCATCGGTCAATTGCAAAAGGCAGCTGTGCATGGAGCAGCTTGCATCCTGCGATGAAACCTTTAGCGCCATCCAACCCCCCGCCTCTGCCTATCCCAGGTCTTGTTTGTGTTGGAAGGGACCCCTGGAGGTCTTCTAGTCCAACCTCCTGCTGGTGCTGGAGACCCTACATCAGTGATGGAGAACCTTTTTCCCCTCGGGTGCCGAAAGAGCGTGCGCACACACTATCACACATGGGCGAGTGCCCACATTCATAATTCAATGCCTGGAGAGGATGAAAACAGCTCCCCCCGCCCTCTGGAGGCCCCAAATGGCCTGTTTCCCAACTTCTGGTGGGCCCAGTGGCCTCGTGTTTGCCCCCCCCCCAGGCTCCAAAGGCTTCCCTGGAGCCGAGGGAGGGTAAAAATGCCCTCCCCATCCCCCTGGAGGCTCTCTGGAAGCCCAAAACGCCCTCCCAGAGCTTCTGTGCGAGCCAAAATTCAGCTGGCCGGCACACCCATGCACGTTGGAGCTGAGCGAGGGCAATGGCTCATGTGCCAGCAGATATGGCTCCGCATGCCACCTATGGCACCCATGCCATAGGTTTGCCATCACTGCCCTATGCCACCCCAGACATATGCCAGTACAAGTCTCTTCTCGAAAGTCTCCAGTGTTGGGGCGTTCATAGGTCCTTTGGAGGAATACCACAGGTGGACAAGAAAGCCAAATTAAGCCTAAACCTCAGGATGACTCGGCAGCCATAATCATTTATTTTTTAAAACGATAAGGTTTGTTTTCTTCCAAGAGGCTTCCCTGAATTCTAGTCGACTCCCAGACTCGGAGACTCCCATCTTAACCTTCCTGGCTAATAAACCATTAGTGCAGCTCCTCCCTTTGCTCATGTTTGTGTTGTCTCCTCCGAAAGCTATCCGTGTTCCTCTTGCCGTCTCGTGGCGGTGAGTTCCACAGGTTAATTACAGGCTGCGAGGCCAAGCCTCGCCTCTAACGTGGTTGCATCTTTGTTATCTGGGCTTGTTTTGATCTGACAGGGTTTCTGGGGTTCTCGGGCTCACCTGGGCGGCTGGGCGTGCCTCTCCAACACAGAGCAGCTTAATGAGAGACATATCACTAAATCTGGCTCGGGATATTTTGCCCCTCGAGACTTTGTTGACAAGAACACTGGGCAGGTGTGGAGCCCTTGGTGGGAGGCATTTTGCCTGAGCTGAAATCTTTATTTTAGTTTATTTTATGTATTTAGAAACATAGAAACATAGAAGTCTGACGGCAGAAAAAAACCTCATGATCCATCTAGTCTGCCCTTATACTATTTTCTGAATTTTATCTTAGGATGGATCTATGTTTATCCCAGGCATGTTTAAATTCAGTTACTGTGGATTTATCCACGAATCCCAGCGACCAGTTAGGTCCCACAGAGTTGGCCTTCTCCGGGTCCCATCAACTAAACAATGTCGTTTGGCGGGACACAGGGGAAGAGCCTTCTGGACCCTTTGGAATCAACTCCCCCCAGATATCAGAGTTGCCCCCACCCTCCTAGCCTTTCGTAAGCTCCTTAAAACCCACCTCTGTCATCAGGCATGGGGGAATTGACATGTTCCTTCCCCCTAGGCTTATAAAATTTATGTATGGTATGCTAGTGTGTAAGATTGGTTTTAAAATTAATTTAAATATTGGATTTGTTTACATTGTATGGCGATTGCTGTGAGCCGCCCCGAGTCTGCAGAGAGGGGCGGCATACAAATCTGATTAATTAATAAATAAATAAATAAATTTATCTACGTCTGCTGGAAGTTTGTTCCAAGGATCTACTACTCTTTCAGTAAAATAATATTTTCTCATGTTGCTTTTGATCTTTCCCCCAACTAACTTCAGATTGTGTCCCCTTGTTCTTGTGTTCACTTTCCTATTAAAAACCCTCCCCTCCTGGACCTTATTTAACCCTTGAACATATTTAAATGCTTCGATCATGTCCCCCCTTTTCCTTCTGTCCTCCAGACTAGACAGATGGAGTTCATGAAGTCTTTCCTGATACGTTTTATGCTTAAGACCTTCCACCATTCTTGTAGCCCGTCTTTGGACCCGTTCAATTTTGTCAATCTCTTTTTGTAGGTGAGGTCTCCAGAACTGAACACAGTATTCCAAATGGGGTCTCACCAGCGCTCTGTATAGCGGAATCATAATCTCCCTCTTCCTGCTTGTTATACCTCTAGTTATGCAGCCAAGCATCCTACTTGCTTTCCCTACCGCCTGACTGCACTGCTCACCCATTTTGAGAAATCACCACCCCTCAATCCTTTTCTTCTGAAGTTTTTGCTAACATGTTTTGCTAACATGTATTTATTTGTTTTGTCAAGCAAGGATAGGATTGAAGTTTGTATAAGCATAACACAAGGAGTAAATAATGATAAAAAGGACAATGGGACAGGGGCGGTAGGCACACTGGTGCACTTATGCACGCCCCTTACAAACCTCTTAGAAGGGCCATGCGTTACAAACCTTACTAAGGCAACATAGTTGTAAATTGTCTAATCGCGGTGTTGCAGGTCTGGTGGAGTAAGGCGTTTTGTTGCAAGTGGAGGAGTGGAGGACTCTCCTTGTGAAATGTTTCTGGACTCTCCCGATTGTGTTAATGTCTGATGTGCAATACAGGTGAGCTGTATTCCAGAATTGGTCTGACAAAGGTTTTGCAAGTTCTGGTTGGCAGTTCAATGTTTTTGGAGAAGAAGCTATGTAGGATTAGATTAACAATGCTTTTTTTGGCAATGCTGTTACAGTGGGTGCTTAGGTCATTGGATATGAGTCCTCCAAGGTCTTTGACGTAGTGAGGGGTCATCTATAAGTTCATTTTCACTTCTACAAGTTCATCTTCTGGGTATTGCATCCAGTTCTGGTCACCACACTTCAAAAGAGATATAGAGACTCTAGAGAGGGTGCAGAAAAGAGCGACTAAAATGATAAGGGGACTAGAGACCAGGTCATACGAGGAAAGGTTGCTGGAACTGGGCATGGATAGTCTAGTAAAAAGAAGGGCTAGGGGTGACCTGTATACAGGTACTTAAGGGGTTGCCACAGAGAGGAGGGGGACACACTGTTTTCCAGGGCACCAGAGGGCTGGATGAGGAACAACGGTTGGAAACTGACCAAGGAAAGATTCAACCTGGAGATAAGAAAGAATTTCCTGACGGTCAGAGCGATCAACCAGTGGAACGGCCAGCGGAGGTTGTAGACTCCCCAACTTTGGACATTTTCAAGAGGAGATTGGACGGCCATTTGGCTGGGGTGCCGTAGGATTTCCTGCTCAGGCAGGGGGTTGAACTTGATGACCTGTAAGGTCCCTTTCAACTCTAATAATAAATAAAATAAATAAAAAATAAATAAAACAGATTTTTTGGTGTCAGGATTCATGAGCTACTGAAATGCAGGGCTAGGCCAATTCTGTCTCCGTGTGGCTTGACCGGCCTTGCAAAGGTGAATTTGTAAAGTGAATTAAATGGGGGCCTCGTTTCCTCTTGCAGACAGATTTGTACTCTGGAGCCCTCTTCATCCAGATCTGCCTTGGCTGGAACCTCTACCTGTCCACCCTCTTGATGCTGGGGGTGACTGCTGTCTATACCATCGCAGGTGAGATTAAGATGCTCTGTGCAAAATCTCAGGCTCTCAGCCTAGGTTGGTCTCCTGCAGGACCACGATGGGACCATTGCGGCAAGAAAAACAAAACGCACAGGTTACAGTATGGGTGGTGCATTGCTCAATAGGAGTAACTGGGAGAGGGGTCTTGGAGTCCTAGTGGACAGCCATTTAAATAGGAGCCAGCCGTGTGCAGCAGCTGCCAAAAAAGCCAACACAGTTCTAGGCTGCATCAACAGAGGGAGAGAATCAAGATCACGTGAAGGGTTAATACCACTTTATAAGGCCTTGGTAAGGCCACACTTGGAATTCGGCATTCAGTTTTGGTCGCCATGATACAAAAAGGATGTGGAGACTCTAGAAAGAGTACAGGGAAGGGCAACAAAGAGGATTAGGGGACTGGAGGCTAAAACATACAAAGAACGGTTGCAGGAACTGGGTTTATGACTAGTTTAATGAAAAGAAGGACCAGGGGGGACAGGATAGCAGCCTTCCAGTGTCTCAGGGGTTGCCACAAAGAAGAAGGAGTCAAGATATTCTCCAAAGCACCTGAGGGTAGAACAAGAAGCAATGGGTGGAAACTAAACAAGGAGAGAAGCAACTTAGAACTAAGGAGAAATTTCCTGACAGTCAGAACAGTGGAACAGAAGTGGCCTCCAGAAGTTGTGAATGCTCCAACACTGGAGGTTTTTAAGCAGATGTTGGATGACCATCTGTCTGAAGTAGTGTAGGGTTTCCTGCCTAAGCAGGGGGTTGGACTAGAACAGGGGTCCCCAACCACCGGGCCGCGGACCAGTACCGGGCCGCGGGGCATGTTGCACCGGTCCGTGGAGTCAGCAGCTGCCGGCCCTCATGCCGCCACCCCCTCCCTCCAGCGCTTCGCCTCCCGCCGGGCAAGAGGCCTCGGGAGGCAGGTTCTGCCGGCCGCAGGACGATGAACGGGACAGAGGGGCGGGAAGGACTGAGAGGCTCAAGCCTCTTTTGGCTTCTGCCGCGGGGCGCTTTTGCGTTTTTGGCTGGGGGGAGGCAGGAGGGCCAGCCTGACCCCCTGTCTCCAGCGCTTAGCCCCCGCTGGGCAAGAGGGCTTGGGAGGCAGGTTCTGCCGGCCACAGGGCGATGGCGGGAAAGAGGGGCGGGGAGGACCAGCACCCCCATGCTTAATCCCGCCCCCAACCACACCCCTTTCCACCCCCACCGGGCCATAGAAAAATTGTCTTGCTGAAACTGGTCCCTGGTGGAAAAAACGTTGGGGACCACTGGACTAGAAGACCTCCAAGGTCCTTTCCAACTCTGTTGTTGTTCATTATTATTATTATTATTATTATTATTATTATTATTATTATTATTATTATTATCATCATCATCATCATCATCACCATCCCTTGTGGCTGCAAGTGGAGAATGACCTGCAGGCCTTGTTGCTTTGAGAGCCCGTATATTTTTGGGGGCCACTAAAGCAAACCTTTTACCATTTCCGTCTTATTTTCACCTGCCGTCTTGCTATCTCCCAGTGCTGTCCCCATCCACCTAGCAGTTAGGCTGCCCTGCTTCTCTCAGGCCCCAGGTAAGGACTGGCTGCTGAGAGTCACCTGTGAACAACCAGAAGATGACTTGAAGGAGACTTCCTACCTGTTAGCTTTTGCTTCCAGACAAACTAAGGGTTTTTTGGGTGGGTGGGTGAGTGGGAACCAACTCGTTGTGTGCTGGGTGCTCTCTCAGCTTGATGGTTTTCCTGCAGACGTTTCATTCCCCAGCTAGGTAACATCATCAAGTATCTTCAGGTAGCACTGGTGGTGTTACCTAGTTGGGTCATGAAACATCTGCCCAGCTCAAACTGCACTGTTCAACGCAGAGCTACAACGGTTTTCTTCTCTGGGTACCAACCCGTTGGGCCAACCCTTTTCCAAGTTGCATCCTGCATTGTTCCAGGTGGGCTGACAGCTGTCATCTATACCGACGCTCTGCAAACCATCATCATGGTGATTGGCGCCATCATCTTGACGGTCATCGGTGAGGACTCAAGATCTGCCTTTTGCTTTCTCCCCTTTAGAGAAGCTGGAGGTCAGGGTAGCCAACCCCAGAGTCTTGGGGGGGGGGGGGAAGGCAGGTGTTCTGTTGGGAGGAGCCAACAGGAGGAACCAGCCCAGGAAGTTCTGCCTTTTTCATGCACCTCCGCCCCCCCACCCCAAAAAGACCTCCCCGTGTCTTTCAGGGCAGGGAATATTTCAATCATCTCACCCGATTCAGTTCTGTTGGGTGGAAAGAGCCACACGTGTTTCTGCAGCTTAAAGACTTTTATTCTCGTTCTACATTTGTAAACAATTGTTTTGGACGTGGTAGACGAAGGCCAGCCCTCCCGGTCAACTCTTAGCAGCATTGATGCTCAAACCGGACAGCCAACTGAAGGCGGAATCTGCCAGGACATCTTCGGGTCCTTCTGGCTGGCTGGTGTGCCGCCCACCTCCTCCAGTGGAATATACCGTATTTCTTTGAATATAAGAGACACCTTTTTCCTCCCTAAAAGAGGCTGATCATTTCAGTGTGGCTTAAACACTGAATGTAGGGGTTTCCCCCACCAGCCGTAACTACCTGCTAACGATCTTCCCAGCTCTTACCTTGCAGGCTCTTTCATTGTTACTCTCTGTGAAGAATGTTTTCCAGGCCCTAAGTCTTTGCAGGTTTTTTTTCATTGCACTAACTTGCCCCGAATGTTTCTTTCCAGCTCTAACCAGGTGCTAACAATGTTCCCAGCTCTTAACGGTTTGCAAACTCTTTCCTTGTTACTCTCTCCCAAGAATGTTTTCCAAGCCCTAAGTTTTGCAGGTTCCCCCCCCATTTGTCTAACTTGCTCCAAATAACTTTCTTTCCAGCCCCCAACCAGGTGCTAACAATGTCCTCACACTTACCAGCTTGCAAGCTCTTTCCTTGTTACTCTCTGCTAAGAATATTTTCCAAGCCCTAAGTCTTTGCAGGGTTTTTTCCATTGCTCTACTTGCTTTGAATATTTTTTTCCAGCCCTAACCAGGTGCTAACCATGTTCCCAGCTCTTATCTGTTTGCAAGCTCTTTCATTGTTACTCTCTCCAAATAAGGTTTTTTTAAAAGCCCTAACCATGGGATAAAATAATGTGCTGGCTAAGGACGCTGGCCAGAGGAATACCTGGTAAGCAGATTCTTTCCCCTATTTTCCTCCCCAAAAACTAAGATGCATCTTATATTCTGGTGCGTCTTATACTCTGAAAAATACGGTAGACATTTCCTGTCACTTCCCTGAATTTCTCTTCCACTCCTTTGGGATGCCTGGCCCTTCCCCCTCCTAAATTCAAGTCACATGTAGGGTGAAATTGGAATGGTCAGCGCCTGACTTTGGCTTCTTGGCAGTGAGATCTGTCAAGGGGAAGGTGAGTGAGCTAACCAGTTGGGGGACAGTCCCCATAGGCCCCAGGGGAGGTGTGGGGAGATGCGTAGAAGAGAGGGGAGAGCAATGCCATCCCCACATTGTCAAAGCCCCGTGGGATGCCTTTTGTGGTGTCTGTGGCGCCACTCTGGCTTCAACAATGGGGCCCTAATGCCTGTGAGGTGTGTGGATGCAAGGGGGGGAAATCTCTGAAGGTGGGACTCACCCCCTTTGCTGAAGGTGCAGGTGGGGGTCTGGGAACATTATCTGAAGCTTCATGTTGGGTCTCTGGGTGAGACTGCGATTGCTGCCAGCACAACCTTCCTCAACTTGGTGCCCTGTAGACGCACCATGGATTCTTCTAACTTATTGAGGAGTTTTGGGCAGCTAAGGGGTTGATGGAGGAGATGGTTGCCCCTCATGCTTTGATGGTGCTTCAGAAGTTGACCCAAGACTTAGGCTCAACTGGAGTTGAATGGGACTGAACCTAAGCTGGCCTGCAACAGGACCTGGTTCTTTCTCTCTGCCTGTGACTTCTGCTTTCAAACATTTTGGAGCACAATGTGTTGACCCCCTTCTTCCCCCACCTCATCCCCAGTTGATAGAAAACCCAAAGCCCCGATGTCAAGGGTTCTCCCTCATTCTTTGGGGGCAAAGGAAGGAGCTGGGGACCGTTGACTTTGGAACGACACAGATAAGAAGGAGTGATGTCGTTGCCATTGTTGTCTTCTCCTCTCCCCCACCCCAAATTTTTATTTTGGGCAGCCTTCCACCGGATCGGGGGCTACCACAACCTGGAAGAGGCCTACTTAGCTGCCACCCCATCCAAGATTGTCCCCAACACAACTTGCCACCTGCCCAGGCGAGACGCCATGCACCTCTTCCGGGATCCCATCGGCGGAGATCTGCCCTGGACGGGCATGACGCTGGGTCTGACCGTCTTGGCCACGTGGTACTGGTGCACTGACCAGGTAATTGCAAAGCAGCCCAGCCCCCCATTCCGTCGGTCATTCGGGTGTCCCCGCCGGCCTTACTGGTCCTTGGGTTGGGCGGTCCCAGGGGGCTTCCGTTTGGACTCCAGTTGTGAGGTCTTGCTCTTCAGGTGCTTTGACTGAGAGAGCTTGGACAGAGGAATGCCCAGCGGAGTCCTTGTTTCTTTTGGTGACCCCTGGCCTTCGGGGAGTGGGGTCAGGGACTGACCAGTGGCTCTTGGGGTGCTGGGGCCACCTCTGTGGGAGACGGGGCTGGGCTGGGCATTCTTAGCAGAGGTGAAGTTCTTCCTTTGCCAGAAAAAGGGGTGGACGGAGCTTGGGGCAACCTTCTTGGCCCCAGTTCTGTCCTGCGGCCGTTTGTCCTCCTCGGAGCTTTTCCGTTGCTGGGGACGGCTTTTGCCCCGTTCAGCTGAGATTTGCACCCGGGATCCATAGCAGAACCGTTGGGGGCCCTGTGGACAGAGCAGGAAACAGTGGCAGGTGAATATCAGCATCAAGAAGGGAAAAAAAGGCACTTGAAACATCTGCAGGCAGTTGTGTCCAGCACACGGTTGAGTTTTGCAAAGGGCTGAGACGCAGAGTCCTGCTCCCATGACTGCCTTGGAAAGAACTGCTTTGATTCAGCGGTAGAGCCTATAGATTCCATCTAGGTCCGTGTTTCTCAAGCATGGCAACTTTTAAGAGGGGTGGACTTCAACTCCCAGAATTCCTCAGTCAGAATGGCTAGCTGGGGAATTCTGGGAGGTAAGTCCATCCATCTTAAAGTTGTAAAAAAACCACTAGTTTCTTCTCATCCTTCCTATCACCCATCTCCTCCCAATTATGACTGTATAACTGTAACCTGTTGCTTGTGTCCTTAAGATTTTTACTAATATTGTTTCTTCATTGCTTATTTGTCCCCTATGACAATCATTAAGTGTTGGACCACATGGTTCTTGACAAATGTATCTTTTCTTTTATGTCCACTGAGAGCATCTGCACCAAAGACAAATTCCTTGTGTGTCCAATCACACTTGGCCAATAAAATAAGTTCTATTTTTAAAGTTGTAAAGTGGAGAAATACAGAGATAGTTGATAGGTAGGTAGGTGGGTAGATAGATGTGTGTGTGAGAGAGAGAGTGAAGGAGAGAGAGAGAAGGAGAGAAATAAAGAGATGATAGATCAGCTTTAAGATGGATGGACGTCTCCTCCCAGAATTCCCTAAGCAACAGAGGGATTTTCAATGTCTTGTGTCTTTCTAGGTCATTGTCCAGAGGTCCCTCTCGGCCAGGAGTCTCAACCATGCCAAGGCCGCCTCCATCCTTGCCAGCTACCTGAAAATGCTGCCAATGGTTGTCATTGTTATGCCGGGCATGATTAGCCGGATTCTCTACCCAGGTAAGTTGCGCGTCCCCAAAAAAATTGTCATGGAGGACATGCTGTTTTTTCCCATGCTGAAAAGACTTCATAACTGGGATTCTATTCTATTCTATATTCTATATTCTATTCTATATTCTATATTCTATTTTATATTTTATATTCTATTCTATATTCTATATTCTATATTCTATTCTATATTCTATATTCTATATTCTATTTTATATTCTATTCTATATTCTATATTCTATATTCTATTCTATATTCTATTCTATATTCTATATTCTATTCTATATTCTATATTCTATTCTATTCTATATTCTATTCTATATTCTATATTCTATATTCTATTCTATATTCTATATTCTATATTCTATATTCTATATTCTATATTCTATATTCTATATTATATTCTATATTCCATATTCTATATTCCATATTCTATATTCTATTCTATATTCTATATTATATTCTATATTCTATTCTATATTCTATATTCTATATTCTATCCTATTCTATCCTATCCTGAACACGGTTAAGAGCAGCATCCTCCAGAAATAATCTCTAGGGTGCTAAGTGATTGGCAGGAGGGTGAGCTGTGTACGAAACCCACTAAGCGTGTGTGGACAGGAAGGGGAGGTAATCTATCCATAGCTTGTCCATCAAGGTCACTGCACTCCTCCTCTTAATGTTAGAATTCAGGGCTGTCTGGTATTAAGATAAACCTTGTTTGTGGTACTGGAACAATAACCAGTAGCTTTGCACAATATCTGTACTTCCATCTTTGCACGAAAGGCCTTTTGTATAATTGCTGCTGCTGTTGTGTTGTTTTTAATGTCCTTTCCCTGGGTTTTTGTTTTGTTTGTTTGTTTTAAATTTGCTGGCTGGAAGCCGAACTTCGCCTAATTTTGAGTGGCTGAGGTTAATAAATCCTTCGATAGAGGCTAAAGGGGAGCCCTTCCATTTAATTAGTTGGATAACTGCGCTAATGTTTCATGTAATTATGTATTGCTCCATTTTAATTTAATTTGGATGGCATTGTTTTTATTCTTCCTGTATTTTATATACATGAGTATACATATATTATGTCTACATCACCGAGAGGCGCACGATTGCAGCAAGAATATCAACACTAATGACCTAGTAAATTCATGAAAGCAGGCCAAGCCAAGAATGAACCAATCAGAACATGGCTTGTGTGAAACTGGTGGGGGAAACCCACCAATCAGAGGTTGTTGTTTAGTCACAAACCATCCTAGGGAGGCCGCAAAGGATGTGATTGGATTTAGACACCCTATGGCAACCTTTGGGTGTGAGCATCTTCTGCTAAATGTCTTCTCCTTCCAACAGTTGTCCTTGGTTGGTCTACCACATATTTGGACCCTGAGGCTTTGGACAGAGGACCTTAGCAGCTGGACATGACTAGGCCCAGCATCTTAGAAACATAGAAACATAGATGATTGACAGCAGCAAAAGACCTCCTGGTCCATCTAGTCTGCCCTTTCATCTTAGGATGTATCTATGCTTATCTCAGGCATGTTTCAAATCAGTTCCTGTGGATTGACCAACCACATCTGTTGGAAGTTTGTTCCAAGCATCTACTGCTCTTTCAGTCAAATAATATTTTCTCACGTTGCTTCTGATCTTTGCCCCAACTGACCTCAGATTGTGCCCCCTTGTTCTTGTGTTCACTTTCCTATTAAAAACACTTCCCTCTTGGACCTTATTGAACCTTTCAACCTATTTAAATGTTTTGATCCTGTCCCCCCTTTTCCTTCCGTCCCACAGACTATACAGATAGAGTTCATGAAGTCTTTCCTGATCAGTTTGATGCTTAAGACCTTCCATCATTTCTGTAGCCAATCTTTGGACCCGTTCAATTTGATCCATCTCGTTCGCCCATTTTGAGACTAATCACTACCCCTAAATCTTTCTCTTCTGAAGTTTTTGCTAACACAGAACTGCCAATGCAACACTCAGATTGAGGATTCCTTTTTCCCAAGTGCATTATTTTACATTTGGAAACATTAAACTGCAGTTTCCATTGCTTTGACCACTTATCTAGTAAAGCTAAATCATTTGCCATATTACAGACACCTCCAGGAATATCAACCCTATTGCACACTTTAGAGTCATGGGCAAATAGGCAAAGCTTCCCTACAGCTGAACCCCCACGCTAAGGGTAGAACGCTGCCACAGAAGTGCCTACCTGTGGAGCCTCGCTCGTACAGGTAATGTAGCCAGCAGGTAAAGCATGCAGCGGGTGGCCCCTTTCCCAAACGCACCTCGTCTCCTCCAGGCTGTCACTTTTCCGCCGCGTCTTTTGGGCGGCTTTCTCCAGAGGTGGAGGAAGCCTTGGTGGGGGACTCCCCAGGGGGCTTACAAAGGTCCCCCAGCTGATGTAAGGCTCGCTCAGCTTCCGCTGCAAAGGGTGAAGGCCGGGGCCCTCTCCGTTGAGAAGGAAGTCGGAGTTGGTCCTCCGCAGGGGGCAGACGGGGCCGCGGAGTTTGTCAGAGTGGACGGACGCATCGGAGAGGTCGCAGCTACGGGCAGGGGAGCTGTCGGAGAGGCTTGTGTGGTCACTGGGGGTCATGGAGTCTTCTTCCTCTTCCGCCTCCCCCTCACCACTCCGGACCCCGTTCATGGGGAAGGGGCTTCCTTCCTCCGTCCCAGGCGCTTCCGTGCTCACCTTGTGAGGGTTCGCCACGTCGGCAACTTCCAGGGTCCCTTCTTTGGGGGATGGGTCTGCGGGGGTGGTCCCTGGCTGGTGTGCCACAGGGCCTTCTGCCATCACCCTTCTCTCCTCCGCATGTCCTGTTTTCTTGGAGGTGGGGTCCTTTGCGTGGACCCTCCTCGGTTTGGGCACTGGGGCAACAGCACTCTCTGCATCTGCTTGAGGACCCAGGAGCTGCTTCAAGTGCTTGTTGTTGGCCAGCGTGGCCAGCGTCTCCCCGTTGAGCCTGGGAGACTTTTCCATGGGGCTGGTGGCCGAGGGTTTGGAAGGAGCCTCCTGGTCATTGGCCGGAGAAAGGGCCAATTCCACCACGGGTGGAGGAGTCTGAGGAGGTTTGTCCTTGGCCCCTTCTTGATCAGCTTTCTCCTTGGCCTCCTTCTGTTGTTTGAGGAGCAACCTGTGTTGGGCGTTGGCCTTGGAGACATCGCACACCTTGATGCGGTTGATTTGAGAAAGCTGGATGTTCTTCACTTTGGGGTCGATGATGTTGATGTAGCCCAGCACTTCACTTCCAGGTTCTGGATCGGGCTCCACCCACGTGGGCAGGTAGTCAAACATGTTGGCCTTCTCCAGGTTGAGGAGGCCTGGGTGGATGGAGGGCACCTTCTCCATGAGGTGGCTCGGCCTCTGGGACACGCGGTCTTCAGGGATGGCCTTGCTTTGGGCTTCGGCCCGTGGTTCGGTGATGACCTTCTCACTGCTGGCTTTGCCGTTGCCCACCTGCTCGGTGCTCTTGGCCTTGACCAGAGCATATTTCGGATTGATCATTTTCTTCACCGTGGAGTTGGACGGGGTCAGAGAGACAACAGTCGGGAGGATGACCGGCTCAGGCTCCGGTTCCTCCCCCATGGGGATGGACTTGAGGCTGACGCTCCGAGACATCGGGTAGAGCTCCTGGAACTGCTTGTCAAAGGCCTCGACCACCTGGCCCGAAAGGACGGAAATGACGTTCCGGTCGGTCCTGGCGGCTGACCAGGTGAAGCTGGAAGGGAAGACGGGAGGGTTATGTTGGGGGGCTGACCGACTCTTGAATTGAAAGAAAATATTAAAAAGGAAAATTGGGTAAGGACAGGGGGAGGCAAAGTCGGCTCTTCTATGACTTGTGGACTTCAACTCCCAGAATTCCCCAGCCAATCAGGCTAGGTCAGGAATTCTGGGAGTTGGCTAAGGACGATTGTGTTTCTCCGAAAATAACACTGTGCCTTATCTTTCTTTGAACCCTGAAATAAGCGCTTGGCTTTATTTTGGGGGTGGTCTTATTGTTTGGGGCCACGTGGAGCAAGAACTTGCATGATTTCCAGCTCTGTCTCTCTAAATTTAACCAGAGGAAATAGTACTTTTTGGGGGGGGGGCTTATTTTCAGGGGGAGGTCCTTATTTTCGGGGAAAGACATGGTAGTACTACTCAAATACGCTTAATTTAATTTAATTAGCTTATATGCTGCCCAACTCCATAGGATTCCGGGCAGCTTACAACAATAAAATAATACAATAAGTCACAATATAAAACAATAAAAACAGTAAAACCACAAAGAAAAAACCCCTACGCTAAGCTATACAATCATAGAAACATAGAAGATTGACGGCAGAAAAAGACCTCCTGGTCCATCTAGTCTGCCCTTATACTATTTCCTGTATTTTATCTTACGATGGATCTATGTTTATCTCAGGCATGTTTAGATTCAGTTCCTGTGGATTCTTCCTTCCTTCCTTCCTTCCTTCCTTCCTTCCTTCCTTCCTTCCTTCCTTCTCATCCTCCCTTCTCTTTCTTTCCTTCCTTCTTCATTCATAGAAACATAGAAGACTGACGGCAGAAAAAGACCTCCTGGTCCATCTAGTCTGGCCTTATACTATTTCCTGTATTTTATCTTAGGATGGATCTCTGTTTATCCCAGGCAGGTTGACATTCAGTTCCTGTGGATTGACCAACCACGTCTGCTGGAAGTTTGTTCCAAGCATCTACTACTCTTTCAGTCAAATAATATTTTCTCATGTTGCTTTTGATCTTTCCCCCAACTAACTTCAGATTGTGGCCCCTTGTTCTTGTGTTCACTTTCCTATTAAAAACACTTCCCTCCTTATTTAACCCTTTAACATATTTAAATGTTTTGATCATGCACACATAAATATCAAACAAATCAGAATTTGGCTGTGACTTGGTGTTAACTCTCACGTTTCTTAACCTGGGCAGGTTTAAGAGGTGTGGACTTAAATTCCCAAGCGTGGGGGATTCTGGGAGCTGAAGTCTCCACCTCTTAAACCTGCCCAGGCTGAGAGGCACCATGACAAGCCATGCAAGTGCACATTTTTATAGCCAAATATTTGTGTTCAGTGCACATCTAGACCATTTTTCTGTGCAAAATCTAAACCGTTGTTGCTTGTTCATCTTGGTTGTGAGTCATGACAAGAAGCTAAGTATTAAAGCTTAATAGCAACACACCCAAAGCTTTAATAGAGAGTGGAAGGCTCTCTTGGGCTGCAGGGTCTCCCATGGGGGTGTGTGTCTTTTACGCCCCCCTCTTCTGTTCTTCAACAGCATCCTTCCTACCCACAAAGCCACATAGACCCCCCTCCCCGAATGGAGTGCGACCCCAAACCAGGGTGTCCTCCAGTTTGTCCACCTACCTGTAGGAGCCACAGACAGCTTTGTCTCCATCCACGAACATGAACTTCTGGGCCAAGGCCCCCTTGAACGTCATGGCAGAGCGGGTGAAAAACTCGGTGCCCCCAATCGTGCCGATGCGGAGGTTCTGCAGACACAAAAAGGGCAGAGATGAGCCGGAAAGCAGCGGGCAAAGGCTTCCCATTGTGCAATACAGCACGTAAGGGACAGTTTCTTTTCATTTGGGCCACCTGGGAGCCAGAGGTGTGGGAAGAGGGCGGAGCCAGGAGCAGGTTAATGGCGTGGCCCATTCCAGGTAGGACGTCCAAGGTTGACTTATTCAGCACAATGCCGTCTTGCTGCAAACGGAAGAGGCACCCAAGCTGATTACCGAAGCATCTTTGCAAAGCCCAAATAATTGGGATGGTGCGGTGCCTGTGTTGCAAACCTCTCTTGGCTTGGGTGGAGGGAGGGGCCGGAAGTGGGAAGTTGTGGTGTGTGTGAAAACGAGAAAAGTGCACAGTTGCAACAACACGCCAACATGTGTCGTGCACTCCCTGTAATGGAGCCTCCTCCATACTGAGAAAGCGCTGAGCTAAACCTTATACTGAGATTGTCCCTCCCTTTAAAGCACCTGCGTCTCTCTGGCTTTTATGAAGTTTCTGCTGAAAAATAAAATTTGCTTCCGGTTGTTTTTGGCAAAAAACCATCCCATTGCAAACCAGTTGCCACGTTTGCTTAGCAACTACTGCAAAAAAAAAAAAAAGTTTGCAAAAATTGAGTTGGTTATGTGATGAACCGCTTTACGATTGTTGCAATTTAAAACAACTATAATGAACAATTTTTTTAAAAAAAAAAGTATATACAGTGTTCCCTCGATTTTCGCGGGTTTGAACTTCGGGAAAAGTCTATACCGCAGTTTTTCAAAAATATTAATTAAAAAATACTTTGCGGGTTTTTTCCCTATACCACGGTTTTTCCTGCCTGATGACGTCATATGTCATCACCAAACTTTCCTCTGCCTTTAATAAATGTTGTGGTTAGCTCTGGCCCAGCTCCTGCCCCAAGAACAATAAATATTTTTTTAATAAACTTTAATAAATAAACATAGTGAGTAATAATCTAAATGGTTGCTAAGGGAATGGGAAATTGCAATTTAGGGGTTTAAAGTGTTAAGGGAAGGCTTGGGATACTGTTCATAGCCAAAAATAGTGTATTTACTTCCGCCTCTCTATTTTGCAAAAATGCAACTTTCGCGGGCGGTCTTGGAACGCATCCCCCGCGAAAATCGAGAGAACACTGTATCTGTCAAACAATTATAGGATGGTAATTTGTACAAATAAAACATTAGATAAGTAATGATAAAAAGTAATGATAGAACACAATAGAACAGTAGGAGAGGGACGGTAGGCACAATGGTGCGCTTATACACGCCCCTTACAGACCTCTTAGAAAGGGGGAGAGGTCAATTGTAGACAATCTAAGGTTAAAGGTTTTGGGGTTAGGAGTAGAAACCACAGAGTCAGGTAGAGCATTCTAGGCATTGATCACTCCATTGCTGAAGTCGTATTTTCCGCAGTCTAGTTTGGACTGGTTGACATTTGGTTTAAATCTATTATGTGATCGTGTGTTGTTGCGGTTGAAGGTGGAGTAGTCACTAACAGGAAGGACATTTTGGTATATGATTTTATGAACTATAGTTAAGTCAGAACGGAGACAACGGAGTTTTAAGTTGTCTAATTGGAGAATTTCAAGTCTGGCGGAGTCAGGTATTTTGTTGTGAGAAGAGATGAAATCATTGAAGTGACCAGAGATGGCCCAGCATTCAAATAGAGTAATCCCTCGCTACTTCACGGTTCATCTTTTGCAGATTCGCTATTTCACGGGTTTTCAAAGCGGGCTTAAATTTATTACAAATTTTAAATCCATTAAAAATTCATAAAATTCTTCTACAGCACTATTGTACTCTATTAAAGAAACTGGTAGGGCACCACATGTCATTGCAGCTGAGAAACGTAATAGAATGACTGTTTAATGCAAAGGGTGGGTTTTAAAAGTCCAAATGCTCATTAAATACATTTTAAAAAATCTTTCCTTTACTTCACGGAAATTCGTTTTTCACGGGTGGTCTTGGAACGCATCCCCGTGAAAAATGACGGATCAATATATAGAGTTAATAGCCATTTATTGTTGTGAGCCATCCCAAGTCCTATGGCATTGGGCGTCATGGAAGTTGAAATAATTAAATTAAATTAAGATTTGTGGGCTTCGTTCCCCAGAATTCGGTGCATTGAAGTCCACACAGTCCCACCTTCCAGGTCCTAAAATTCCACGATTCCCTTTGGGAAAAAGCCGCTCTGTTCCCATCAGCCTCGCTGTCCATCTGAGGACACCTGAGCTTCGTCACCATCACACCTGGCCAAGCCGACAGGTGCGAGGGGTCAGCCACCCGGCACCCTGGGAAATATCTCCTGGACATGTTTGCCCAGTGACTCAATCTTTGGCTCCAGTCGCCGACGCCGTTCCTCTTTGCTGCCAACAACTCCGTCTTGTCTGTTTGCTCCCATTGGTTTTGTTCCGCTCCGGTCATCTCAATCAACAAATTGCTCTAACTTAAGACAGCTGCCTCAACTACATTTTTGTTGTCAGTTGTCCTTATTTTCAAAGGACTGTGCTTGTTTTTCTTCCATAGACGGGAGGAGAATAAACCTAACGTCATTCATTACCTTCGGAACAAAGCAAGGCGTTTAGCCTTAAAATGCTGTCTGGGTGAGGAAGGGCCTGAAGAATGACAATATATATTATATATGTTTCTGGAATGAGAGCAATTAAAAGTAAACACGGGCGCTTGGTCTCCACCTTCTTCCTGGAGATTTTCCCTGGAAGACTCTCTGCTGTCCTTTGACCCAATTTTTTAACAGAATTTCTCGAGAACTGTTAAAATAACCTTCTTCGTGATGAGTAACTGGCGTTTGTTGGTTTTTCACACCAACCCAACGCCTTTCTCGAATTCAGAACCTCTGAAATGTGAGCGTAGTCACACGAAAGACAATAAAGATGGGAAAATCCAACGGTGGTTTTTTTTAATTAGCTACGTGGCCTTTTGCTTCTTAACACCTGCCCTTGGTTATATTTCTTCCCACTTATTTTGTCCTCAGGTTGCAGCCTTAATGCAGGTTGCTCTATAAACAGCCTGCATTAGGACCTTGGTGGCGCTATAAGGCCTCGGTAAGGCCATGCTTGGAATGCTGCATGGCCACGATGCAAAAAGGGTGATGAGACTCTAGAAAAAGTGCAGAGAAGAGCCACAAACAGGATAAGGGGACTGGAGGCTAAAACATAGGAAGAACGGTTGCAGGAACTGGGCACGGCTAGTTGAATGCAAAGAAGGACCAGGGGAGACATGATAGCAGCCTTCCAATATCTCAGGGGTTGCCCCAAAGAAGAGGGAGACAACCTACTCTCCAAAGCACCTGAGGGTAGAACATGAAGCAATGGGTGGAAACTAAACAAGGAGAGAAGCAACTTAGCACTAAGGAGAAATTTTCTGACAGTCGGAACAGTTGATCAGTGGACCAGAGGTTGCTACCAGAAGTTGTGAATGCCCCAACACTGGAAGTTTTTAAGCAGATGTTGGATAACTATCTGTCTGAAGTAGTGTAGGGTTTCCTGCCTAAGCAGGGGGTTGGACTAGAAGACCTCCAAGGTCCCTTCCAACTCTGTTGCTATTATTATTATTATTATTATTATTATTATTATTATTATTATTATTATTATTATATAACTAAAAGTTATTGAGGTTAAGAAACCTGACTCGATGGCATTGCAGAATGCCGCTTCCTGGAGTCTCTCCGGAGCCCACAGGAGCAAACATCTCCAGATCTTTGAAGCAAAGATCAAGTTTTTGCTTGGGATTGGAGCAGCTTATGAGCTTTGATAAACAAATCCCTCCTACAGCCAGGCCTTTTGTTGGCGTTATGTGCTGAAGGCGGAGTTGCATAAACTGGAGTTCAAAGGAAAGAGCTGAGCTGGAATGCGCGCAAGAGGAGGCCTCCCTCCAGGGCAACTCAAAGCAAAGGTGGCTGTTTTGTTTACAACCGCCTCTCAAACAACGCTGAAAGAGGTCTCACCTTTGGGCCCATCGAATGTATGCGTGTGTTTGTGTGTCTAGCAAGAGGGCAAAAGGCAAAAGGAGCGAAGAACTCATGTGCTCCGCCCTGTATCTCTTTCAGCAGCATCACCAAGCGCGCTCTGATGTTCACCTCGAGGTTCGACTACTGCAATGCTCTCTACATGGGGCGACCTTTGAAAAGTGTTCGGAAACTTCAGATCGTGCAGAATGTTGCCTATGTAATTTTGTGCATGATATGACTGTGTGTATGCATTTTATCTATTGGGTTTTTTTTTCTTTTTATACTTTGTAATGTAAAACTGTTATTTCAGATTTTAATTATTAGATTTGTTACCATGTATTGTTTTTATCACTGTTGTGAGCCGCCCCGAGTCTACGGAGAGGGGCAGCATACAAATCTAAATAATAATAATAATAATAATAATAATAATAATAATAATAATGTGGCTGCGAGAGCTATCATGGGGTTACCTAGATTCACCCACGTCTCTCCAACACTCCATGGCCTGCACTGGCTGCCGATCAGTTTTCGGTCGCAATTCAAAGTGTTGGTCATGACCTATAAAGTCCTACATGGCATCAGACCAGAATACATCCGCAACCGTCTTCTGCCGCACAAATCCCAGCGGCTGATAAGGTCCCATAGAGTTGGCTTTCTGTGGGTCCCATTAACTAAACAATGTCGTCTGGCAGGCCCCCAGGAAGAGCCTTCTCTGTGGCGGCCCCGGCCCTCTGGAATCAACTCTCCGCAGAGATCAGAACTGCTCCCACCCTCCTTGTCTTTTGTAAATTACTTAAGACCCACCTGTATCGCCAGGCATGGGGGAACTGAGACATCTCCCCCAGGCTTTTATAGTTTTATGTATGGTATGTGTGTGTTGCTTGGTTTTTAAATGATGTTTTTTTTAGATGCTTTTAAAAATTAGATTTGTTTACATTGACACACTGTTATTATTATTGTTGTGAGCCACCCCGAGTCTTCGGAGAGGGGCACCATATAAATCTAATAAATTATTATTATTATTATTATTATTATTATTATTATTATTATTATTATTATTATGTTAAGACTATGCCAAACCTGGTTCCGTCACCAGCCACTTTGTGATGTAGCATTCTGGAAACCCACCATTGCTTAAAGCTCATCCTTGGCCTTACGCCCACCCTTCTTTCCCCCAAAATGAAGATTGGTTGGAAGGAAGCAGGCAAAGCCCAGGAACGTGCTTGGAAGAGATCAATATCACGGCCAACTGGTGCCATGGAGACTCTTCCCAAGTGGCGGCTGCTGCAGGAGGGATGGGATTGGCTGGCAAACGCCGCCGTCTCCGAAGCCAAGGCTTAAAGGAATTTGGGGAAGTTGCAATTATTGCAAAACGGGACAGTAATTATACGCTGAATTGGCCAATGAAGACATCAGCTCAGACTGCAAAAGGTGCCTGCTAAGCACCTCAAGGGTCTTTTATCTCTCTCTCCCCCCCCCCTTTCATGGACAACTGTTTCAACTGGACCCTTCGCTAGACTGATTTACCTTCAGGTGGCCGGCATGCATCTGGGCTCGCTCGCACATCTGGAGGAAATACTTCAGGTTAGATTCGTCTATGATTATGTAGATGGCCACTTTCCGCTTGAATCCCGCATCCAGGAGATCTTTGAAGATGTCAACGTCCGTGAACATGTCCATGACCACTGCAACCACCTGCAGAGAGAGAGAAAGGAGACCTCAGCCACGAGAACTAAATGTATTTCCAGATCTGGTCTTACCTCTTATTTAGATACATAGAAACATAGAAGATTGACGGCAGAAAAAGACCTCCTGGTCCATCTTGTCTGCCCTTATACTATTTCCTGTCTCTTATCTTAGGATGGATCTATGTTTATCCCAGGCATGTTTACATTCGGTTCCTGTGGATTTTCCAACCACGTCTGCTGGAAGTTTATTCCAAGCATCAACTCCTCTTTTGGTCAAATAATATTTTCTCACATTGCTTCTGATCTTTCCCCCAACTGACCTCAGATTGTGCTTCCTTGTTGCTTTGTGATGCTGCAGTTTTTCTTCTTCCTATCACCAATATGTCTGAAGAAGGTTTTATCCCCCTTCTTTACAGATTCGGCAATTTCTTCCTCTTTTGAGGCTTTAGCAGCATTTATTGAAAGTTGTAAAAGTTGCCTTTTGAAAAAGCATCTCTGGGACAACCGTGACTTGGATGACTCTCCATAGACATGGCAAACTTCACTCCCCCCCCATCCCTCTCTTTTCAGAGGTTGAGTTTGGGGCAGCTTCAACTTCCAAGGAGGAGCAAAGACTCCCAATTCCTAAAAGTCAGAACCCCAACCCATGCTCCTCTGCTGCAACGAAGTATTTTAAGGCGGCCTGGTTCCATGTTGCACTGGAAAAAAGAAACCCCCAGCCCTTTCCAAAAGGGAAATCTTTTCCATCTGGGTCTCAGCTGTGTGGGTGGGCCTGTTTCTCAAAACCAAGAGCTGGAAAAATACTTTTCTTCTACACACTTTGTGGGAGAAACGGGGTCAATGTCTGATGCAACCCTATCTGCTCTGAAAGGAGGCAAGACGTGTTTATATCTCCTCGTAAGAGAAAAAGGGGCAATGATATTTCTGGCAGGAGTTGGCTTTGCGTTGAGTAACGTAGTTCTTCCAAGAGCCGGCTCTTGGGCCCCGAGAGGTTCAATTCAAGAGCGGGAAAGTCAACGGGTCAAAGGGAAACGGAGGCAGGCGGAAAAATTAACAGGAGAGAATTGAAAACATGATCAGGGAGCAGTTGAGGTGAAACGTTGAGGTGAAAGGAGAGAAGGGAGCCGGTGCCGACTTGCTCTGCTTCCCTTTTTTAGAGAGTCTGACAAATTGTAGGAAGAAGGAGGGTTTTTTGGTGTGTGTGTGGTTTTTTTTTGCCCATAGGAATGTGTGAGTTCAAGGCAAGCCCTTTCCTTTCCCCAGGAATTGCAGCCCACATTAAAAAAGGGGGAGGAGACCCCTTTTTCTGTGAATTTTTGCACTCCAAATCTTGGCAGCCTCTTCATTGTGAAAATTGAGTTGGCAGCATTTCTTCACCTCTAAGATGTGTGGACTTCTGGGGGTTAAAATCCAGACATCTTAAAATTGCAAGGTTGGAAACGACTTCTGTAAGGCATTTGTGTGTGTGTGTGTGTGTGTGTGTGTGAGTGAGAGAGAGAGAGAGATCTATGGGATTTGGTCTCTCTGATAGCGCGGTCAGGCGGTAGGGAAAGCGAGTCGAATGCTTGGCTGCATAGCTAGAAGTATCACAAGCAGGAAGAGGGAGACTGTGATCCCGCTATATAGAGTGCTGGTGAGACCCCATTTGGAATCATTCTGTGTCCAGTTCTGGAGACCTCACAAAAAGAGATGGCTCAAATTGAACGGGTCCAAAGACGGGCTACAAGAATGGTGGAAGGTCTTAAGCATAAAACGTATCAGGAAAGACTTCAGGAACTCCATCTGTCTAGTCTCGAGGACAGAAGGGAAAGGGGGGACACGATGGAAACATTTAAATATGTTAAAGGGTTAAATAAGGTCCAGGAGGGAAGTGTTTTCGATAGGGAAGTGAACCCAAGAACAAGGGGACACAATCTGAGGTTGGTTGGGGGAAAGATCAGAAGCACCGTGAGAAAATAGGATTTGACTGAAAGAGTTTGGACAGCCACTCATTTCACATGCACAAAGATCAGCTGCTTGCACGGTTAAAAACAAACCAACCCAACAGCTACACATAAGCAGTCAAACAATAACAACAACAGAAAGACACAAAAAGAAAAACAGAAAAAGTCTAAAAACTTTCAATGCCGGTTACTTCTGGTTCTTACAGCCAAGACTTAACCTGGTTTTTCTTGCTCAAAGGGGAAAAAAAATATCACTTCCTTTTCTTTAAAAAAAGAATCTACAGGACACGTTGCCATTTTCACACCACAGTCACAAGATTCTGGATCCTCACAATATGCCAAAAGTGAACCAGCCAAACAGGCTGGATTTGTGGAACTCCCTAAAGCGATCCAAGATTTAATGGCGCTTGAGTCTCTGTGGCTTTGACTTTGATTGATCTTGTCAAGTGGACTGTGCGAAGCGCTGGTGCAGAATAAGGTGTTGGACACCTGGGAGAACCCAAAATGCAGTTATTGGGGGTCTCTGGGAAGAGGCAGGGTCCAGTTTTGAGCGAAGGTTTCGGGGTGGTTCTGATCTGTTGCAATGGAGCACCAGTTGCAACAAGGAAAACGTGAGAAAAACATTATAGGAGCTGATTACCGTATTTTTCAGAGTATAAGAAGCACCATAGCTTTTGGGGAGGAAAATAGGGAAAAGATATTCATCTGGCCAGCGTCCTTAGTCTGGTCAGCTTCAGCACATTATTTTTCCCCTGGTTAGGGCTTTTAAAAAACCTTGTTCAGAGAGAGTAACAATGAAAGAGCTTGCAAGCGGGTAAGAGATGGGAACATGGTTAGAACCTGGTTAGGGCGGGAAAGAAACAGTTGGAGCAAATTAGAGCAATGAAAACCCCCCTGCAAAAGCTTAGGGCTTGGAAAACATTCTTTGCAGTGAGTAACAATGAAAGAACCTGCAAGGTAAGAGCTGGGAAGATCGTTAGCACCTAGTTGGGGCTGGGGGAAAAAGCTTCGAAAAAGCTACATCCAAAGTATAAGACACACCTGTCTTAGATTCTGAAAAATATGGTAAGTTCAGAGCTGTTTGTGCTAGGAATTATCTTTCTTTCACACACACACAGACACACGTGTTTGTGTGTGTGTGTGAACGACCCAGCAGAACATACTTGGGTCTGTGTTTGAGTCCTGAGATAAGCTATGACGTTGCAGTGTACAAACAATACATAGTGCAAAATCTGGACTCTGGAATAGTCAAAACTTTGGGGTCTTTTGGTTTGCTCTGCTCCCCAGTTTCCAATAGTGGTCTTGCAGGGGAACCTTGGAAAAACCACCCTTCAGGAATGATGGCAGTGCCTGTGGCTCTCACATGCCATGCTCAGGATGTGTGGGGCCAAAGAGGCCCCACCTAGTTATCTTGACCCAAGAAACAGGGGCAAAGAAGTCCAGACCCCTCCTGTGTCTACCCAGGACACACCAGATGGACTACAGGAGGCCAAGGGGCATCTAAAAGGCATTGAGATATAGATGGTCACCATGCCCAACTCGACCGATCTTGATGAAAAGACCACCTTTTCCCTATGTGAACCTGTTGCACTCGAGATGCATCGGGACCTGGCAGCGGTTCCAGCTGTTTTGGGGGCTTGCCAACCGGGAGGGAAGGGGCTCCCCTTTGAACCGGCTGTCTCAACCACGTTTTCTCAACCACAGTCTTTCGGCTGCTTTGATCGACTGCGCCCTTCATTCCAGGGCTTGGAAGATGGCGCTCTGGGCGAGGCGATCATGATTGAACAGGGCCTCCTCTCCATGGGAGGTCAAGGCACAGCCATCCAACCTGCTTTGGAGGATTTGGCAACCGAGGCACGCCTGGGAGGCGGAGTGGCTTACGTACACCACCAAGCCAAGCTGCCAAGTGCCACTTCATGACCGAACGCCTGCCTCTCCCATGGCCTACTTAAGCCTCCCTTGTCACGGAGAGCAATTAGCTAGCTGTCTCAAGACGCGGCCTTTTAATCACGCTTAATAATCCCGCTCCTATCGGGTTAAGATCAGCCCTGCGTCTGGAGTGTCTCGCGAATACCCCATGCACCACGCATGGCGCTTCGATTGCCATGCAAATGATGCCAGTGGCAATTGTGCAACCGTGGCTGGTTTTGCTCGGTCCCCAGGTGCAATGGAAAGAGCAGGAGGGGAAAGGCAGGGAAATAATTAATAATAATAATAATAATAATAATAATAATAATAATAATAATAATATCAACAACAACAGCAACAGAGCTGGAAGGGACCTTGGAGGTCTTCTAGTCCAACCCCCTGCTTAGGCAAGAAACCCTACACTACTTCTGAGAGATGGTCATCCAACATCTGCTTAAAAACTTCCAGTGTTGGGGAATTCACAACTTCTGGAGGCAACTTCTGTTCCACTGGTCAACCGTTCTGACTGTCAGGAAATTTCTCCTTAGTGCTAAGTTGCTTCTCTCCTTGTTTAGTTTCCACCCATTGCTTCTTGTTCTGCCCTCAGGGGCTTTCTTGACTCCTTCTTCTTTGTGGCAACCCCTGAGATATTGGTAGACTGCTATCATGTCCCTCTTGGTCCTTCTTTTCGTTAAACTAGCCATGCCCAGTTCCTGCAACCGTTCTTCATATGTTCATATATTTGCCAGGAAGGCTCATTCATGGGCTGGGTGGGCTGGGTGGTCTTCCCAAAAAGGCAAGATAGAGGCTCCAAGAAGGTGGGATTGAAGTTCCATGTGGACATGATGCAGATAAATGTGGGTGGACTTTTTGTAACCGTATCCTGTGGACATCCATGTTGGTGTGTAACTCGGGGGTGATTTCTGGATCTCAGATTTCCTTCGCAACGTAATTCTTTTGTTCCTCCTGCGAACCTCACCTGGGTTTTATTTATTTATTCATTTATTAGATTTGTATGCCGCCCCTTTCCGTAGACTCAGGGCAGCTCACAACACAATAAAACAGTTCATGACAAATCTAATAATTTACAATTTAAAATTTAAAATAGTTAAAAACCCCCATTTTAAGCAGACATACCTGCAAACATACCGTACATAAATTGTATAGGCCCAGGGGGAGATATCTGAATTCCCCCATGCCTGACGACAAAGGTGGGTTTTGAGGAGTTTACGAAAGGCAAGGAGGGTGGGGGCAGTTCTAATCTCTGGGGGGAGCTGGTTCCAGAGGGCCGGGGCCACCACAGAGAAGGCTCTTCCCCTGGGGCCCGCCAACTGACATTGTTTAGTTGACGGGACCCGGTGAAGACCCACTCTGTGGGACCTATCTGGTCGCTGGGATTCGTGCGGCAGAAGGCGGTCCCTGAGGTAATCTGGCCCGGTGCCATGAAGGGCTTTATAGGTTATAACCAACACTTTGAATTGTGACCGGAAATTGATCGGCAACCAATGCAGAGTGTTGGTGTAACATGGGCATATTCAGGGAAGCCCATGATTGCTCTCGCAGCTGCATTCTGCACAATCTGAAGTTTCCATCCTTGGGACCCAAAGCTGAGGTCGCTGGAGGAGAGGAGTTGTTGGCATCATCAAGGGCAACATTTCCCTCCAGGCGTGCGCAGATGTTCCTGCTCCCCTGCTTTCATCTTGGGCCAAAGCAAACGTAACCTGTTTTCGAAGCTCTTTTGGAGGACAAACGTTGAGTGTCTCTTGGATCCCAAGTTTTCTCCTGAAGCAGCTTCTGCTTGCTGTTTGCTTCTGTTTGCTGAAAAAGAGGCGGGTTATTATTATTTATTTTCGGGTTTTCCCAACGGATACATCTGTGGTCCCATTTTCCTGAGCTGAATTCCTCGGGCAAGACAGCAGTTCTCGAAAGCTCTGTTTCTCCAGGGAGGAAAGTTCTTGAGAAGTTCTCAGCTGCTTTGGGAGGTACGGGGTGAGTTTGGGGGGAGGGCCCACCTAGAGCATCTCTAGCTAGCTAGAGAGCCACCAAAGCATCCTTCGATCTCTTCTTTTCTCTTGCTGCTAAACAACCAACTTACAACCTGCAGATGTCTCCACATCCTTCTGGCTGGATGTCCGTCCCCTACAATCCATCAGTTCAGGGGCTTTGAATAGGGATGACCAATCCTGTACCCTACCCACATCTGACCTCCTCCCTGAGTCATTATTTTTTTATTTTTTCTCCAACACAAAGTTAAAAACAATACAGTACATAATTCCCAACACAAAATCAAGCTTATTGCTAAACATATAAATAAATTCCTTTTTACTTTGTAATCATTCAATCTCTTTCACAAAAGGACTGTAGAAACATATAGAGGAATCCCTCGCTACTTCACCGTTCATCTTTCGCGGATTCGCTACTTCACGGGTTTTCAAAGGGGGCTTAAATCCATTAAATCCATTGAAAATTCATAAAATTCTTCTGCAGTACTGATGTACTCTATTAAAGAAACTGGTAGGATATCACATGTAGTTCCAGCTGAGAAACATTATAGAATGACTGTTTAATGTAAAAGGTGGATTTTAAAAGTCCAAATACTCGTTAAATACATTAAAAAATATCTTTCCTCTACTTCACGGAAATTCATTTTTCACGGGTGGTCTTGGAACGCATCCCCCGCGAAAAATGGGGGATCAGTGTAATATTTTATATATTCAAAAACCTCTTTAAAATATAGCTTTTCTCCATGTAATATTAAAATGTTACAATAACCTTTACATTGATCGCTGCTCATCCAATTCGCTTCTTATTTGAGTCTTACAAATCTGTTGAGCTAATTGTTCCAAAAGGCAATTTTCTTATAATCCTTTAACCTTTGACCTCCTCTCTGTTCCATCATCCACAGCCTATTCCTCCCCCCATGCTCCTGTCCCTGTCTATGATTCCCGTGATGGCCAACAATGGCTTCTGGGCTACGTTTTGTGTCCTTACAAGAGGAGGGGTCTTTGGAAGGCTTGATTTCGGAGGGGCAGGAATTGTGCAGCTCCATCTGCTTCGTTTCGCCGTAGGAAAAGCCAAGGGGCAAATTCCCCCAGGAAGTGAAGCAGCAAGGGGGAAGGCGAGGGAGCCTGTAAAATGCATATAGTTTGCACATAATTGCAGCATTTTCCTGTGGCTTCAGCTCTGCTGTTTGGGGAATTCTGGGAGTTAATGTCCAGGCATCTTAAAAGTTGCAAAGACGGGCAAAACTTTTTATTTGTTTGTTTGTTTATTTATTTATTTATTTTATTTATTCTTTGTCCAATATACAATACATATGGAAGAGAATAGACATTAAGTAATATATATAAAGATAGAAAGTAAAAAAGAAGAGAAGTAGATGGGAGGGAGAGAATATATATGATATATGAGATAAGGAAAGACAATTGGACAGCGGACGATAGGCACACCAGTACACTTATGTACGCCCCTTACTGGCCTCTTAGGAACCTGGAGAGGTCAATCGTGGAGAGTCTAAGGGAGAAGTGTTGGGGGTTGGGAGTTGACACTATTGAGTCCGGTAATGAGTTCCCATCAACACAACCCAGAGGTCCCATCAACACAACCATCCTTGGAAATGGGAGGTGGGAGAGGGGTGGAAAGCAGCCTTATAAACCCTTACCCTCCTTTGTGTCCAGTTCTCTGCCTTGGCTGACCCTCTGAGGTCAAGGCACTTAGCCTGCAATCTTGCCACTGCATTTGCAGATAGACTGCCCCACCCTAGGGAATCCCTGGAGGTCTAGTAAAGTATAGCATTTATTGTCATTATGCATGATGTATACAACAACATTGGTTTTAGCCTCACTGGTGCAATACAAGGCAAAGTAGCCTTTGGTTGTGTCTCCCACCCCCTTTTTTTTTCAATGTTTATGATTTGATATATAGGGGTTTTGTTTTAGATTTAAGTAACATGTGTAAAGAGGCACATGGGCCTGGCAGTTCATTAGAAATATTGTTTATTTTGTCATTTTATATTTGAGGGAACATTCATGAGGAAATGTAATACATGATGATCTTGATTGCTGGAGGATAAGATTAGGGAAAAAACTTTGTTTTGCAATAAGGGAGAAAGGATTTATAGAGCAATTAACAATTTTGAATTATGCATGTTGCTGGGATTATATAAGAGTTACTAACAAAGAACTGCATTTTAGTGGACTGGAATTAGAAGATATTGGGCATTATATTGAAGTGTATGAAGGGGAAAAAATAAAAAATATATACTTAAAAAAAAGACAAAAGAGAAAGTAGCCCCACGTTTCCACCTGGAGTGATTGTGTTTAGGAGCCTGACAGTCCAAGGATAGAAATTATTTTAAAACCTATTTATTTATTTTTTATTTGTTTGTTTGTTTTGTCAAATACACATTGGTGGTATACAAAGATATAATAACATTCATATACATGATACTAGCAAGAGAGAAGCATTAGGACAGGGGACGGAAGGCACGCTGGTGCACTTATGCCCGGCCCTTACTGACCCCTTAGGAATCGGGAGAGGTCAACAGTGGACAGTCTTAAGGGTAAAGTTTTGGGGGTTTGGTGATGATACTACAGAGTCAGGGAGTGAGTTCCAGGCATCAACTACTCAGTTACTAAAGTCGTATTTCCTGCAGTCGAGTTTAGAGTGGTTTACATTATTGATTGATTGATTGATTGATTGGATTTGTATGCCGCCCCTCTCCGTAGACTCGGGGCGGCTAACAACAGTAATAAAAAACAGCATGTAAATCCAATACTAAAAACAACTACAAAACCCTTACTGTAAAACTAAACATCCATACAAACAAACATACCATGCATAAATTGTAAAGGCCTAGTGGGAAAGAGTATCTCAGTTCCCCCATGCCTGACGGCAGAGGTGGGTTTTAAGGAGCTTACAAAAGGCAAGGAGGGTGGGGGCAATTCTAATGTCCGGGGGGAGTTGATTCCAGAGGGCCGGGGACGCCACAGAGAAGGCTCTTCCCCTGGCCCCCGCCAAGCGACATTGTTTTGTTGACGGGACCCGGAGAAGGCCAAATCTGTGGGACCTAACCGGTCGCTGGGATTCGTGCGGCAGAAGGCGGTCTTGTAGATACCCTGGTCTGGTGCCATGAAGGGCTTTATAGGTTAAATATCTGTTGTGTGCTCGTGTGTTGTTCTGGTTGAAGCTGAAGTCGTTGTTGACAGGAAGGACGTTGTAGCAGGTATGGGCTCTGCTTAGGTCGTGTTTAAGGCGACCTGTTTCTATGGCTTCTCGAAGAGACACTGACCGGGGTGTGAAAGGTGGGGGAAAGCAGTTTGCAGGTTTGCCCAGGGGCTTTGCTGTTAGCAACGGGGTCAACCTGGAGGTCAGGCTGAGGAATCCTGGCTGGATAAACAGAGCAGGACTGAGGCCTCGGCTGTTTGCTCAGTGGCTTGCAGATGTCCCAGTCCAGCTTTCAGTATTTGTTCCCCCTCCTTTCTGAGTCAATAATTATTTTTAATGTTTTGGCTACCAAGCAGATCTCTGTCAATTCAGCTCTACCTGCCCCTGCTAGGTAACTAGCATCAGCAGCTAATCTGAGGCCCTAAATATACACTTTAATAGACTGGACGACCATTTGAGCCAGATAGGGATCTCCTGCCGTGAGTAGGGGGTTGGACAAATGACCTCTCGGTCCCTTCCAGCCCTTGGAGTCCACGTTCTAAGTTTAGTTTAGTTTAGTTAGTTTAGTTTTATTGGATTTATATGCCGCCCCTCTCCGAAAACTCGGGGCGGCTAACAGCAATCATAAACAGTATACAGTAATAATCCAATACTAAAAACCCCTTAATATAAAAAAACCAAACATACATACAAACATACCATACATACAATTGTAAAGGCCCAGGGGGAAAGAGCATCTCAATTCCCCCATGCCTGGTGGCAGAGGTGGGTTTTAAGAAGCTTGTGAAAGGCAAGGAGGGTGGGGGCAATTCTAATCTCTGGGGGGAGTTGGTTCCAGAGGGCCGGGGCCGCCACAGAGAAGGCTCTTCCCCTGGGTCCCGCCAAGTGGCATTGTTTAGTTGACGGGACCCAGAGAAGACCCACTCTGTGGGGCCCAACAGCAGAAGGTGAAAAGTCCTTCCTTCTCACGCAGATTTCCAGGCAGCCGAGCGAAAAGATTATTCTATTAAATTATCATTTTAAAACAGAGACAAAGAGAGCATAGTCCCCACAAATATTTTTTTTTAATTAAAAAAATAATTCAGGCTTTTCCAAAAGGGAACGAGAACCGGGTATCAATTTTCCCACATCAAACTTGATTTCTGCAAAAGATTTCGTGGACATCGTAATATGAAAGAAACCAGCATATCCTAGTTTGCGATTTCCTTAACCAGGGTTTCGGTTTCCAGACAAAGAGCAAGGGTTGGAAGCTGTCCAAGGAGAGATTGAACCTGGAAATAAGGAGGGGAATGGGGATTTTGTAGCACCTTTCCCCAGCCACGCTCACAGAACTGTAGTAAAAATAATAATAAATGGATTTCCCCATTGTCTCTGGGCCTCCTTTTGTCTACCCTAAAACAACAAGCCATTTTGCCCCGGAGCCAGTTGGTGTTGGCCTGCTGTGAACTCCCGATTCCGTCCCTTCCTTAGGTCTCCCCATGGCTGGGTTTTTACTGTGCTGCAGTTATTTAGACTATGTGGCTGGTCTGCATTTTTGAGTGGATTACGAAGCGGCGAGAGAGTTAGATTCCTCCCTGCCTTCGAAGGCTGGCTGAAGTGACCTCTGCGGCTCCTGGAATCGGCTCGCCTTCAATTTGGAGGATGCCAGCCAAAACCTTTCCCACGCTCTTACCCAGGGCCCTCCAAAGCAGTTGAATGAAAGGAAGGACTGCCCCACAGCACCCGTTGTGGGTGTCACTATGTCACACCTTGCAGGTTGGGTGTCAACTCCCAACCCCCAACACTTCTCCCTTAGACTCTCCACGATTGACCTCTCCAGGTTCCTAAGAGGCCAGTAAGGGGCGTATATAAGTGCTCTGATGTGCCTATCGTCCCCTGTCCAATTGTCTTTCCTTATCTCATATATCATATATATTCTCTCCTTATCTCTTATATCATATATATTCTCTCCCTCCCATCTACTTCTCTTCTTTTTTACTTTCTATCTTTATATATATTACTTAATGTCTATTCTCTTCCATATGTATTGTATATTGGACAAAGAATAAATAAAATAAATAAATGAATAAAGGTTCGAAAAGGAGCATTACGGGAAGGATGAAGGAAGCGCAAAAGACCTTTGATCTGCTCAGGCAGCCGTTTTTCCTTGATCGTTTCCAAGAACACTTTTTTCCAAAGTGAGTTTATGACCAAGGTTCATTCCTGGATTAGATCACGCTGCATTTGGTTCAGGAGGCAAAGTCCCATTAGTGGAACAGAATACAACAGGTTTGCACGGGTCAGGAATTGGAAGAGGACAAGTTGGAGCCTCTGGTTTGGCGAGCGAGTCCTCATGTCTGAGATTTGCAAAAGAAAACATTTAGGCAAGAAAAACAAAACGCACAGATACAGTATAGATGACGCATTGCTCAGCAGTAGCAACTGTGAGAGGGATCTTGGAGTCCTAGTGGACGACCATTTAAAATAGGAGCCAGCCGTGTGCAGCAGCTGCCAAAAAAGCCAACACAGTTCTAGGCTGCATCAACAGAGGGAGAGAATGAAGATCACGTGAAGTGTTAATACCACTTTATAAGGCCTTGGTAAGGCCACACTTGGAATACGGCATCCAGGTTTGGTCACCATGATGCAAAAAGGATGTTGAAAAAGTGCAGAGCAACAAAGATGTTGAGGAGACTGGAGGATAAAACCTATGAAGAGCGGTTGCAAAGAAGGACCAGGAGAGATATGATAGCAGCCTTCCAATATCTCAGGAGTTGCCACAAAGAAGGAGTCAAGCTATTCTCCAAAGCAACTGAAGGTAGAACAAGAAGCAACGGGTGGAAACTAAACAAGGAGAGAAGCAACTTAGAACTAAGGAGAAAATTCCTGACAGTCAGAACGGTTGATCAGTGGAACAGAAGTTGCCACCAGAAGTTGTGAATGCTCCAACGCTGGAAGTTTTTAAGCAGATGTTGGATAACCATTTGTCTGAAGTAGTGTAGGGTTTCCTGCCTAAGCAGGGGGTTGGACTAGAAGACCTCCAAGGTCCCTTCCAACTCTGTTGTTGTTGTTGTTGTTGTTGTTATTATAAAAAAGAATCCCAAAGAAAAGTGTATCAGAAGAGACAGGATCGCATCAGCTCTCAGCTGCCCTACAGAACCATTGACCAACGGTTTCATAAACAATGGCACCCAAGGTTTCTTTCTGGCTTTTTGCAGGGTTTTTGGGGCTTCCCTGTCTAGCCTGCAGACTATAATTTTCCAGTGACAGCTGTTAGCAACAGTTCTTGAAAATTAAATAATACTGTGAGAAAATGTGACACAGAAATGACGTGGAATTATTTGACCTGCCCTAAAGGCGTCTTCTCTGTGATTCAGTGGCCCGAAAAGAGACAGGTGGAATCGTCCCAGACAATATGAGAAACTATTTTTGAATGTCTAGAATTTAATGATTTATTCAATTTATATGCTGCCTGTCTCACTCTCCGACTCTTCCCTGCCTCCTGCTGTCACTCCTTAAATGGGAGCAACCCAGCCAAGTTCATCTAAAAACTAGGAACCCAACAAAAAGATCATGCTGATACAGCTCTGATGGTGCCTGAAACTTGGGGAAGCTCCCAACTGAAGGCATCCAGAGACCTGTCCTTCTTCAGAAGGTCCCACTGATGTGTTCAGACTCAGGTTACTGGGTCAAGCCAGCCAAGCTGTCAATCTCTCTAGAGCAGGAGTCCTTGGCAACTTGAAGATGTCTGGACATCAACTCCCAGAAGCTGGATGGGGAATTCTGGGAGTTGAAGTCCAGATATCTTCAAGTTGCCAAGGTTGGAGACCCCTGCTCTAGAGCTTTTGAATATTTCTACACTGAAGGCTCCATTTCTGTTCAGAAAGCACATTTGAACCTGGAGGTCTACCTTTTCTCCACAAGAAGTCCTCCTTCAAGGTAGGCAGAACTTGGAGCTGCATCTGACATTACAGGAGACGTGAAGGCAGAATCTCACAGCTACAAGAGTCACATTTCCATCCAAGATCTGCCACCACATTTTCTGATTCTTCCCTGGGAGAAACACCTGGTCAGGGGAGAAAAGGGCAGCAGAATCCCCTGTGAAAGCTTTGAAATACTGAGGACTATTTTCATTTTATGTTGAAAAAAGGGGGACATTTGGCCATTTCCTGGAGGCTTCTTAGAAACGCAAGATGATTGCTTTTGCTAATAAAACAAAATGATTGCTTTTGCAAATAAAACAGATTCTTGGTACCTAATCAATCCTGGGCTAAGCCAAGGCAGCTCAAAAGAGAAGCTTAATCTCCTAAGGACACTTTGATGTTTTGGCTTGAAGGCATTCACAGGCCCAAGCTTGTCCAAGGTAGTTTTTGGTGGATCAGCTCAACAAAAACTCAGCACGTGAAATCCAGTGTGAAGCAATTGTGGGCATGTTGATTTCTGGAGGTAAACTTAGCTAGAATGTGTGAATTTAGCTGCTCTTACTCATCGAGAGTCAGGTCAACCAGTCCAGGCAACCAATCAATTAAGCAATACTGGCTTAATGTAACTTGTGAACTCAGCTTTTCAAGTCAATAGCTGACTAATCGACTCGCTCCTAGTTTTTCACCATTTAGGCGTGAACTTGCAATCGCTCCCTCTGTTTCCCCCCCTCAACTTCCAAGGTCTTGGCTACATTAATTTTCAGTTGATAAGATGGCAACAACACGGCCTCATTTGCATAGAAAATACAGATGTGTCCACATCATCAAAACAAAACATGTCTCTGTCACCAAAGGTTATCCTGACATGTTGATCCAAAAATGCAGTAAACAATCCACAGGACATCACACAACCTTGTGCGACGTCCTGCTTTCAGCTGACCCATTCACAAAACATTCGTTAATTCTCACACCTCCACCTTATGCCATTTTTTTCACACTTAGCAACCAATCTTCCTTTCCATCTTTGTGAAAAACATTCCATATGCCAAACCTATTCAACTTTATCAAATGCTTTCTCTAAATTAATAAACACAAGGTAAACCTCCTTTCTCACAGAGATGTATATTTCTCAGGAAAGAAAAACTAAATAGCCAGAATCTGGTCTGAACAGCTGCCCACCATAAAGTTTCACTGGACTTTTCATTCTTGCTTCTTGTATTCTTTCGATATTTTGAAAAGGTCACTTTGATACTATACAAAAAAGTTGGCTCCACACATTTAGAAGATCTCATCGTTCTTCAAACCACTAATTTTCTCCATCATTCATAGTAAGCAATAAAATCAGTTATGCTTCTAGATTTATATTAATTACTTTTCATGCAAAGACGTGTTATTAATATTTTCATGAATAGACTTGTTATTAAGCCATGGAAACAAAGTTTTTCTCCTAAGCAGATGCTCATCAAGCCAATAATCATTCTTGAATTCCTGATGTCCCAGCAATTTCCTCCACTCTCTCATATCTTGTTTCCAGTTATTCTTCTCCCCTATAGAGTGTTTCCCCCTGGATTACATCTATTCAGAATATTGCGATTTCTTTTCCTCCAAGACCATCCTTGGTTTTGCAATGCAGTCTAACATAATTATCACCAACCTGTGGATGTGTGCTTTCATACACACAACAGCCTAGATCAAGGGTAGGCCAAGTTGGCTCTTCTATGACTTGTGGACCAACTTCCAGAATTCCTGAGTCAATCATGCAAGCTCAGGAATTCTGGGAGTTGAAGCCCACATGACATAGAAGAGCCAACTTTGCCTGCCCCTGGCCTAGATGATAGCAAAGTACACTCTCTAACTGATATCTTAGCCCTTTTATTATAAAAGCTGTACCTTTCCTTCTTTGCCTGAATGGACACCTCTGCTCCAGAAGACCAGTCCACCTTCATTCAGACCAATCATCTCATTCCCTTTCCTTTGGCCTCCCAAACAGACCACCGATCTGTCTATTCTCTCTCTCTCTCTCTCTCTCTCTCTCTCTCTCAATCATCTATCTATCTATCTATCTATCTATCTATCTATCTATCTATCTATCTATCTATCCATCCATCCACAAATCTATCATTTATCATCTATCTTATCTATCTACCTACCTATCTATCTATCTATCTATCTATCTATCTATCTATCTATCTATCTATCTATCTATCTATCTACGTACCTACCTACCTACCTACCTACCTATCTATCTATCTATCTATCTATCTATCTATCTATCTATCTATCTATCTATCCTGTTTGTCTATCTATCCATCCATCAATCTATCATTTATCATCTATCTTATCTATCTATCTATCTATCTATCTATCTATCTATCTATCTATCTATCTATCCTGTTTGTCTATCTATCCATCCATCAATCAATCTATCATTTATCATCTATCTATCTATCTATCTATCTATCTATCTATCTATCTATCTATCTTTCATTCATTCATTCTTTCATTCATTCATTTCAGACTTTGTTTATCATTGCTCTTTCCTCTTTTATCTTTTTCTGCTCCATCTTCCATTTGCTGCAGTCACAGTCAGAGAGACCCATTGATGTTGATCTCCAGTGCCCATGAAGGCTTTGGTCAATCCAAGCCCCATGGCGTGATTTTTGATGAGCCACTGGCACGCCTGGCAGGTGGCAATCAAGAGGCACCCAAGGGTGTCCACGTTCCTTTCTGCAAACGTCTCCAGATGGCATCCACGCACCATCAAAGGGGGCTGGGGTTTTGGTGCCATGGCTGTAGCTGCCATATGGACTCTTCTGGCCGGGGTCTCTAATCTTGCCCACAAGGCAACTCCTCACCAAGGTGGAATGCAGTGGACTGGCGCAGCCTCAACGTCTTTCAAATATAATTACAGGCATATTTCAATTCTCTTAGTAGGTTTAATTTCTCATTATGGTTTGATGACAGGTAACTGAAGATTTTAAAACATGGCTTCTTGGCTCCCTTCACCTCTACCAACCACCCTTTGATACTGCAATTCGAGAGGGATATTAATGTGTGGGAATCTGCCAGCAGGCACACGCTGGAAAACACCTTTATTTGCCCGCTGACAGGTTTGGCTTCCCAACCTAATGTGGCAAAAGTAAATAAATTTATGCATTTATTCCGGGTTGACAGCTTCGTCTTTTGCAATGGAAATCGCCTTTGCACCAGCTGCAGAGGCCCGATTGCTTAAACATCAACCGAAAGATTGAAAACGAAGCTGGGCCTGGATCACACGCTCCCGATTTTAATTAATCTGAATTGAAAATGAATGAGGAGGAGGAGGACGAGGGAAAGGCACGTCCAGGGCTGGACCGGAGGTTTTGAAATATGTTAATAAAGTGAGAGTACAACGAGACCATTCGCAGTTACTTTTGATTGAGGCAGTTGTTTATAATATGGGCTTGAGTTTTAATAAGTAGCCTTTTATCTCTTTCTTGCAACAGCCTGGAAAAAATCTAGGTCACAGTTACTCCCATTTCACAGATGGGAACATCGAGACTGAAAGATGCCTGGGGACTTGGAGCCACGTTGCAGCTGCGAGAGCAATCATGGGCTTCCCAAGGTATGCCCATGTTACACCAACACTCCGCAGTCTGCATTGGTTGCCGATCAGTTTCCGGTCACAATTCAAAGTGTTGGTTATGACCTATAAAGCTCTTCATGGCATCGGACCAGAATATCTCCGGGACCGCCTTCTGCCGCACGAATCCCAGCGACCAGTTAGGTCCCACAGAGTGGGTCTTCTCCGGGTCCCGTCAACCAAACAATGTCGCTTGGCGGGACCCAGGAGAAGAGCCTTCTCTGTGGTGGCCCCGGCCCTCTGGAACCAGCTCCCCCCAGATATCAGAGTTGCCCCCACCCTCCTTGCCTTTCGTAAGCTCCTTAAAACCCACCTCTGTCATCAGGCATGGGGGAATTGAAAATGTTTTCTCCCTTCCCCCTAGACTTATAGAATTTATACATGGTATGCTTGTTGGTATGATTGGTCTCTTAAATTGGGTTTTTTTATTGTTGTTAGCCGCCCCGAGTCTTTGGAGAGGGGCGGCATACAAATCTAAATAAACTAAACTAAACTAAACTTTTTCCAGCTGTGCCTCCTACCAAAGTCTTAGAGGCCCAAATCCAATTCCTTTCCTGTTGCGTTTCTTTTTCTACGTGAAAGATATTGATAAAATTGAATGTGTCCAAAGACGGGCTACAAAAATGGTGGAAGGTCTTAAGCATCAAACTTATCAGGAAAGACTTCATGAACTCAATCTGTCTAGTCTGGTGGACAGAAGGGAAAGGGGGGACAGGATGGAAACATTTTAATATATTAAAGGGTTAGAAGTGTTTTTAATAGGAAAGTGAACCCAAGAACAAGGGGGCACAATCTGAGCTTAGTTGGGGGAAAGATCAGAAGCAACATGAGAAAATATTATTTGAGTTGTAGATGCTTGGAACAAACTTCCAGCAGACCTAGTTGGTAAATCCACAGGAACTGAATTGAAACATGCCTGGGATAAACATAGATCCATCCTAAGATAAAACACAGGAAGTAGTATAAGGGTAGACGAGATGGACCAGGAGGTCTTTTTCTGCTGTCAAACTTCTATGTTTCTATGAAACAAATAAACGCTGGTTTTGTGCAGCATTTAGACTGGGGAGATCCAGAGGTTGGGCACAAAGGAAACATCAAAGAAGCCCTTTGGGCAAGTCCTGGAATATTCAGTGCAAGGAGTCAGTAAAGACAAGAGTGTTCTTAAGCATTTGCAGAGGACCGTGAATAGCTATTTGGAAGTAGCTGAGTCTTTAAAGAATGAAAAGCTGAGATTTTGGCTCCGTTTCGGTTCATGTTCTGGGGAGTCAGGCAATTTCTGGGGAGGAGGAGGGCCTCTTCCTTCCACCCCAGTATCTCCCCAGTATTTCCAGCATCATGGATGCTGGCTCAGAGGTGGGTTCCTCTCGGTTCAGCCTGGGTCAATAGAACTGGCAGTGACCCAGGCCTGCCATGGCCCCCCCGAGTTGGTTCTTTCGCGCTGCATAGGCGCCACCATCTTGTTATGCTTTTTAAAAGCATTGTGTATGCGTAAAGCATGCGCAAAGCATTCCCATCCGTGTGGCGCGCCACTGAGCAAACCGGCCGTGAAGAAAAGCAGAACCCACCCCTGTGCTGGCTTCCAACCATTAGCTCTTCAACCTGTCACTCATCCAGTCCCACCTCCTCTCCCATCCTCTGGGAGATGGGTAGGCCAAGTGGGCTCTTCTATGACTTGTGGACTTCAGCTCCAAGAATTCCTGAGCCAATCATGCTAGCTCAGGAATTCTGGGAGTTGAAGTCCACGTGTCATAGAAGAGCCAACTTGGCCTACCTCTGCCACCAGGTGAGAGAAGGAGCCATTATACAAAGCCCAGAATGAGCCCACCAAGCACCAAATACCAGGTCTATGGTGGCTCAACCTCCAGGCAGAAGCTCATGAGATGTTGAGCTTGGTCCAGAGGACATATAAAGCCCTATATGGCATTGGACCAGAGTACCTTTGGGACCGTCCTCTGCCTCAATGCATCCCAACAGCCGGTTAGGTCCCACAGAGTTGGCCTTCTCCAGGTCCCGTCCACCAGGCAATGTTGGCTGGTGGGACCACGGGGAAGAGCCTTCTCTGTGGTGGCCCTGGCCCTCTGGAGCCAGCTCCCTCCGGAGATTCGCACTGCCCCCACCCACCCAGTCTTTTTAAGGCCTTAAAAACACCTCTTTGCCGGCAGGAATAGGGCCATTGAAATTTTGACATCTCCCCCAGCCTATGATTGAGTGAAAGGATGGATGTGGATGATGGGTTTCACATAAATTGGGGTTTTAGAACTTGAATGACATGTTTTTAGCTTGGTAGTCTTTTAGTTTGTTTTAATATTAGATTTCTCAGATGTTTTGTATTTATTGTATTTATAGGATTTAGGGGTAGTGATTTCTGACAGTCTGGAATATTGTGTTCAGTTCTGGAGACCTCACCTACAAAAAGATATGGATCAAATTGAAGGGGTCCAAAGACGGGCTACAAAAATGATGGAAGGTCTTAAGCATAAAACTGATCAGGAAAGATTTCATGAACTCCATCTGTCTAGTCTGGAGGACAGAAGGAAAAGGGGGGGACATGATCGAAGCATTTAAATAGTTTAAATGGTTCAATAAGGTTCAGGAGGGAAGTGTTTTCAATAGGAAAGTGAACCCAAGAACAAGGGGGCACAATCTGAGGCTAGTTGGGGGAAAGATCAGAAGCAATGTGAGAAAATATGATTTGACTGAAAGAGGAGTAGATGCTTGGAACAAACTTCCAGAAGACGTGGTTGGCAAATCCACAGTGACTGAATTGAAACATGCCTGCGATAAATATAGGTCCATCCTAAAATAAAATACAGGAAATAGTAGAAGGGCAGACTAGATGGACCAGGAGGTTTTTTCTGCCGTCAATCTTCTTCTATGTATCTATGTTTTTAGCTTGCTAGTCTTTTAGTACAATTCTGGGAGTTGAAGTCCAAATATCTTCAAAGTGGCCAAGGTTGGGGAACATTGTTTTAATGTGTTTAGATTTCTTAGATGTTTTATATTTATTTCTGGTGAGCCGCCCTGAGTCTCGGGAGAAGGGCGGCATAGAAATCTAATTAATAAAACGAATAAATAAATTAATTAATTAACCCAACACACACACACCAACACCCCTACGGCGCTCTCACCTTCTGAGCCTGGAAGATCATCTTGCGCACGACCTCCTTGATGTGGGGCTGGTAATCAATGGGCGGCTGCATGTAGACGGCTGCCCTGGTCACCCCACGGTAGGCAATGGCTTCTGGCCAGCCAAGGTCCAGTTGTGGGATGGACCGGTCAGATCGTTCCGGCCAGTATTCCAAAGAAGGCCCCGGGCCTTGCTCATCGGCCTGGCTGCCACTGTCCCCACAGCCCCTGCTGTCCTTGAGGGGGAGATCCGCGCCGGGGTCGTAGGTTTCCAAGGTCTCCAAGACTTTCTTGAGCTCCAGCTCGGAGAGGAAGTCTCGGATGTTCTCCTTCTTGAGAACTTCGTAGAAGGCTTCTGGCCCTCTGGCCACCAGAGCTTCTAAGGCCAGCCTCTGCTCCTCGCTGTAGAAGAATTCGGGCTTGGACTCACTGGATCTCCAGTTGATGTGACTGTTGTCCAGACATTGAACCTGGGAGAAAGCCATGGTTGGGCTCAGGAACCAGGAGAAGACTCTGCTCCACCAAGAAAGGCAAAGAAGTAATGGAGTGGTTGGTATTCCTGAGATGAACAGTTAGCAGCAGCAAATAAAGTTCTCCAGCTCTTCCAAAAGCTCTTGAGAAGTCTTCTGCAGTGTCACCAAAGATGCTTGGGCGCCTTCTGGCCTCCAGATCTGGTTCCTCATCTCATCTCGCAGAACCAAAAGGACCGAGGAGTCTTCAAATCGAGTCTTTCCTCTTCCCAAGCTTTTGTTAAACGGACCACAAAGGGTGGATAGCAGGGTCCCAACTCCCGGAGGCTTCCTGCCCTCCCCAAATGACTCCGGTCTCCACCGATCTTCCTCCTCCTCCTCCGTCAGAAAATGTTCCAGCGATCCCCTCTCCTGCGCGCCACCCTCGCTTTTCCAGATGCCCGGAGGCGCTGGGTGACGAAAGGGGAAGCAATTTAGTCTGAAGGCATCTGCCCAGAGTTTGGACGGAGCTCTTATTCCCCCCGGGGCTTCTTCTCCTGCCGCTGCCCGCCTCGGAGACCCTCGTCCGGTGCCCCCCTGCCTACTAGCTGGACGGAGCTGGGGCTCTCCTCTTCCTCCGGCAGGCGCGCTTCTGAGATGCCGGATCTCGCCGGGCGACCGCGTGGAAAACTCCGGCGGCGTCTGCCGGGAATGAAGTCAGCGTGAGAAGAGGAGGAGGAGGTGGAGAAAGAAGGGAAGGAGGAGGAACTGGAGACCGTCCCGGCTGAGTAAGCCGCTCCTCCTCCTCCTGGCTTCACCTGCAGCCTCAGGTGGCGCCGCCCGACGGTCCCTGTTCCTGCCTGTCCCACGCGGGGCTCTCGCGGTGCCAAAACCTGCCCCGCTCCGGAGGGGAGGCAGGAAACTGACTCACCACTCCAGTCGGAGCTCGGCTCGGCTCTGCCACGCCAGGCCAGGCCAGGTTGGGGGCAGAGGCTGGCCGGGCAGCTGGTCAGACTTTGGCCCCTCCCGTGCGCAAAAGGCCGCCTGCGTCTTCTCCAAACACGGGCAACGTTTCCGTTCCTTCTTTGCACACAGGAGGAGTGTGTGTGTGTGGATGGATCCTCGGGAGGGTCTCTGGAAGAAGCTTTGGGGGGAGAGAAGGGGGAAAATCGCAACCCCCTGGAATGTCCAGAAGGGAGGGAGGGGCGGCTTTTCTCACCGGGCTTTTGCCCGCTTCCTTACGCGGGTGCGCTCCAGGGCGATTCTAGGAAACGTTGCTGTCTGGTGGGATGGAGGAATTCCGTCTTTTCTAACGCCCCCTGCCCCAATTTGGAATCTTGGCCTTGGAATACTCCTATCCAATGACCTAAGTGCCAAAGCCCACTGCAACAAAAAGGCTTCAAGATTGTTCATCTAATCCTAGGTAGTTTCTGCTGCAGTAATCTCAGACTACTAACCAGAGTGTACAAAACTTTTGCCAGACCAATCCTTGAATAGAGCTCATCTGTCTGGAACCTGCACTGCATTTTGGACATAAACAGCCTAGAAAATGTCCAGAGATACTTTACCAGAAGAGCCCTCCATTCCTCCACTCCCAACCGCAACTAGACTCACAATCCTAGGTTTGGAAATCTTAGAACTACTTCGCCTTCAACACGACCTAAGCATAGCCCATAAAATCATCTGCTACAACGTCCTTCCTGTCAAGGACTACTTCAGCTTCAACCACAACAACACAGGAGCACAAACATACAAAGTCAACTGCTCTAAACTCAATTGCAGGAAATACAACTTTAGTAACCAATATGTTACTTTTGATATCCACGTTGGCCTTGTTGGACTCCTACGGAAGTCGCTGTTCTCGCCTTGAACGCCTAATATAATCATCCCTAATGAGGCCCCATTATTATTTTGACTTGGGCTAGTTAATTATCAGGCGGAGTCTGGGAGCTCCTTATTTTCAGACTAAATAATTTCATGAAAAGCCTTTGAGAATTATGTCTTTCTTCATCAGGTCCTGTGGCCACCCCACAGATCTAATGAAGCCAGAAGTAGTTGGTTTATTTATTCATTCATGGGCTTAGGCTTAAAAAACACTCCGGGACTATTTTTGTTAGGAATTATAAAGAAAACTTATCCCAAAAATATAAAATATCTGCTGTTACATATTGTGGTGGTGCCAAGAATTCTGTATTCACAAAAATGGAATGGTCCGAGAATACCAGAAGACAGAGAAATAATCAAGAAAGTATATGACTCTGCAGAAATGTATTAAATGATAAAAAAAGATTCGGACTATTATGATATCTGGACATTGTGGTACAAATGGATAAGAAAAAGGGAAACTAATCTACAATGAAAATGTTTATGATGTAAGAACATATATATAGATATATAATTTTATAATATACAGACAAGAATGAAAAAGTTGGATGCTAACTTGAAAAATATTTGGATGTGGATTTGTGTCAATGTCTGTTTATTTGTGCTCTTTGAAATGTATAAAATTTAATAAAAAGTGCTTTAAGAAAAACCACTCAGTTCCCACCAACACCAAGTGCTTTATATAAGAAAAATGCCATATCAAGAATTAAAAAAAAAGGAATAAATTATATGTTTCTGGACAAATTGTATAATAAGACAGAACAGGAGTCCTGAGGGAGTTGGGCGGCATACAAATTGAACTAAATAAATAAACAAAATACCAGAAAGGAATTATTCTGGATCCAGGGTCATTGATTTTGGCCTCGGGTCTTTCCCAAGGTGGCAGCCCAGTAGGTTGAGGTCCCTCATGTTTGTGTTGATTTTAGATGCTGTTGGGTGTGTTGATCCAGAAGAATGCACTCGCGTCTGTGGAACAGAAGTTGGATGTGCCAACATCGCCTACCCCAAGTTGGTGATGGAACTCATGCCCAGCGGTAGGTGGAGACCACATGGTGTCACGTGCCTTGATTGAGGCAGCTTCACGTCGCAGGTGGTCTCCTTCCTCTTCCTCTCCTCTTCTTCCTCCTCCTTCTCCCTTTGCTTCCTCCACCTCTTCCTCTTCCTCTTCTTCTTCTTCCCTCCTCGTCATCATTGTCCTCCTCCTCCTCTTCCTCCTCCTTCTCCTCTTCTTCTTCTTCTTCTTCTTCTTCCCCTTCTTCTTCTCCTTTCTTCTTTTTCTTCTTTCCCTCCCCTCTCCTCCTTTTCCTCCTCCTCCTCCTCCTCCTCCTCCTCTTCTTCTTCTTCTTCTTCTTCTTCTTCTTCTTCTTCTTCTTCTTCTTCTTCCCCTTCTTCTTCTTTCTTCTTTTTCTTCTTTCCCTCCCCTCTCCTCCTTTTCCTCCTCCTCCTCCTCTCCTTCTTCCCCTTCCCAAATTTAGTGGTTGCACTGAAGTCCTGACTTTTCCGCAACCCCCCAGGTCTACGGGGCTTAATGGTGGCGGTGATGATGGCTGCCCTCATGTCGTCCTTGACCTCCATCTTCAACAGCAGCAGTGCCCTCTTCACCCTGGACATCTGGAGGAAAGTCCGGCAGCAGGCCAGCGAGAAGGAGCTGCTGCTGGTGGGAAGGTGAGGCCGATGTGGTGTTGGGGGATTTTGCTCGGGCCATCAGAGAAATCCACAATCCTATGAAGTCTGCCATCCTATACTTTGTAGCTAAACCAACACTGCCTACTTTAGGAGGAGTGGAAGAACTTAAGGGCCGCAAGAGTTGACATTTAGTCACGGACGAATTGTGATTTGCTTGGTGTATAGGTGTGTATGACTGTATAGTTTTGTTTAAGGGTTTTTATTGATTAGCTTAATAGGGTTTTACGGTTTTTTACTGTTTTATATTTGACTTTATTTTATTATTATACTATTTTTTTCTTGTAGGCCGCCTTGAGTCCCAAGGGATTGGGTGGCATATAAATCAAATAAATTCAATTAAGTTAAATTAAACTAAATTAAATTAACACTTTTGTAGACATTTGGTAGATTATCAACAGAGGTAGGTTTGTCTGCAGTAGCCCAGTGATGGCTGAGCAAGCTGGCTATCTGTAAATGTTGGCCAGTTGGTGGATGAAGAGGAGAAAACAGGAAACTGACTTCAGAGATAAGGGATCAAATTCATCTCCAACTTGGTACATCAGGGCTTTGTCCCTGGGATCATAAAGAAGAGGGAAGCAGTTTAATGTTTCCAAATGTAAAATAATGCACTTGGGGAAAAGGAATCCTCCATCTGAGTATTCATTGGCAGTTCTGTGTTAGCAAAGCTTCAGAAGAGAAGGATTTAGGGGTCGTGATTTCTGACAATCTCCAAATGGGTGAACAGTGCGGTCAGGCAGGAGGGAAAGCAAGTAAAATGCTTGGCTGCATAGCTAGAGGTATCACAAGCAGGAAGAGGGAGATTGTGATCCCGCTGTATAGAGCGCTGGTGAGACCCCATTTGGAATAATACTGTGTCCAGTTCTGGAGACCTCACCTACAAAAAGATATGGATAAAATTGAAGGGGTCCAAAGACAGGCTGAAAAAATGGTGGAAGGACTTAAGCACCAAACTGATCAGGAAAGACTTCATGAACTCCATCTGTAGAGTCTGGAGGACAGAAGGAAAAGGGGGGACATGATCGAAACATTTAAATATATTAAAGGGTTCAATAAGGTTCAGGAGGGAAGTGTTTTTAATAGGAAAGTGAACACAAGAATAAGGGGGCACATTTTCAGGTGAGTTGGGGAAAAGACCAGAAGCAACATGAGAAAATATTATTTGACTGAAAGAGTAGTAGGTGCTCGGAACAAACTTCCAGCAGACGTGGTTGGTAAATCCCCAGGAGCTATATTGAAACATGCCTGGGATAAACATAGGTCCATCTAAGATAAAATACAGGAAATAGTGGAAGGGCAGATGGACCAGGGGGTCTTTTTCTGCCGTCAATCTTCTTCTATGCTTCTATGTTTCTTCTCCTGGATAATTTCCCAGTCTCACTCGCCACTCAGTGTCTCTTCCTGTAAAATGGGCTGAACAATCTCAGCAGCATCTGCTGACTTCAGCGATTGTTTCATTGTTGATGCGACACAGCGAGAGCTCGAGTGATGATTGTCGGAATTGCACACCGATCTTCATCAGGATTAATCACCGAGCGAGGCCCCGTTTCATCGGCCTGTTTGGCAAGCCGGGATTGAGGAAGAGAAGCCGCCAACGTTGTGGCTCTTGTCCCCAAGAATGTATCGCCCCGAAAAAAAATTTCAAACCCTCTGTGTGTGTGTATTTGTGTGTGCACGCACACATTGTGTTAGCGCTATGTTTCCAAGTATTATTGGGTTTCTTTAAAATATATATATATATACAGTGATACCTCATCTTACAAACGCCTTGTCATACAAACTTTTCGAGATACAAACCCGGGGTTTAAGATTTTTTTGCCTCTTCTTACAAACTATTTTCACCTTACAAACCCACCGCCGCCTCTGGGATGCCCCGCCTCAGGACTTCCGTTGCCAGTGAAGCACACATTTTTGTGCTGCTGGGATTCCCTTGAGGCTCCCCTCTATGGGAAACCCCACCTCTGGACTTCCGTCTTTTTGTGATGCTGCAGGGGAATCCCAGCAGCGCAAAAACAGGTGTTCGCTTGCAACGGAAGTCCGGAGGTGGGGTTTCCCATAGAGGGGAACCTCAGGGGAATCCCAGCAGCGCAAAAACGGGCCCTTCGGCTGGCAAAAGGGGTGAATTTTGGGCTTGCACGCATTAATCACTTTTCCATTGATTCCTATGGAAAACATTGTTTCGTCTTACAAACTTTTCACCTTAAGAACCTCGTCCCGGAACCAATTAAGTTTGTAAGACAAGGTATCACTGTATAACTTTCTGTTGCATTGATTGGTGGAAGTGCTGTGTTCCCCATAAGTGATTACTCTTCATTGTGACTCTATAAATGTGATTTATGGACCATCTCAGGCGGCTTGAACTGGACAATGCAGGATGACAAAATAGCCGAGTTGGAAGGGACCTTGGAGATCTTCTAGTCCAACCCTCTATTTAAGCAGGAGAGACCCTATACTCTTCCAGACAAATGGCTGTCAAAACTCTTCTTCAAGACCTCCAATGTTGGAGCACTTCTGGAGGCAAGGAGTTCCACTGGTTAATTGTTCTTACTGTCAGGAAATTTCTCCTTTGAACTCACTGGATGTTTTCTTTGCCAGGTTGTTAGAAAAATTCCCAAGAGAGCAAGAGAATAAAAGCAAAAGTTTTAATTAACAACAAAAGATGGAAATACAGAAAAAATCTGGTATGATCATACAGGGACCTGGAGAGGTCACTTATGTCAACCTTAAGCTGACCCCCTCCTCCTCCTCCTCCTCCTCCTCCTCCTCCTCCTTTCAGTGCCCTTTCAACTTTGAGCAGTCACTAAAGGGAGTATTGTGAGTAGAAGCCTCCCTGCGGCCAATGCAAGCCCTGAGCCCCCCTTCGGTATCCAGGGAGGAGCCCCTGGCTTTCATGGGGTGGGGACCGAGTCCCTTGTTGCCATGGGGAAGGATGCAAACAGCCCCACTTGGAGAAACAGCGCTCCTGTCTCGGCAGGTAAACCCACAAGCTCCGGCCTTCCTTATAAGGACGAGACGTTTCTTCCTCCCCTTCCCTTTTGTCTGCACCATCAATTGACATGCGTCACCTGCCCCCCCCTCCGCCCCAGGGGAATGGCATGCCAGGATGACTGGAACACAAGGGGGGGGAGAGTGGGTCATTCCAGGACTGGATCCATGGCAAGACTGACTTATCTACTGCTCCACGGTGCTTGCCAGCCCTCTCTAAGCAGTTTACAGAGTCAGGAAGGGAAGGAAGGAAGGAGGGAGGGAGGGAGGGAAGGAAGGAAAGAAGGAAGGAAGGAAGGAAGGAAGGAAGGAGGAAGGAGGAAGGAAAATAGCAAGAGCAAGAGCATTTAGACCTATATACCACTTCACGGTGCTTTCTATCTTTCTCTAAATGGTTTACAGAGTCAGGGAAGGAAGGAAGGGAGAGAGGGAGGAAGGAAGGAAGGAAGGAAGGAAGGAGGAAGGAGGAAGGAGGAAGGAAAATAGCAAGAGCAAGAGCATTTAGACCTATATACCACTTCACGGTGCTTTCTATCTTTCTCTAAATGGTTTACAGAGTCAGGGAAGGAAGGAAGGGAGAGAGGGAGGAAGGAAGGGAGGAAGGAAGGGAGGAAGGAAGGAAGGAAGGAAGGAAGGAGAAAGGAGGAAGGAAAATAGCAATAGTAAGAGCATTTAGACTTATATACCGCTTCATGGTGCTTTCCAGCTCTCTCTAAATTTATTTATTTTATTTATTTATTAGATTTGTATGCCACCCCTCTCCGTTTACAGAGTCAGGGAAGGAAGGAAGGAAGGAAGGAAGGGAGGGAGGGAGAGAGGGAGGGAGGAAGGAAGGAAGGAAGAAGGGAAGGGAAGGAAGAAGGGAAGGAAGGAAGGAAGAAAGAAGGGAAGGAAGGAAGGAAGGAAGGAAGGAAGGAAGGAGAAAGGAGGAAGGAAAATAGCAATAGTAAGAGCATTTAGACTTATATACTGCTTCATGGTGCTTTCCAGCTCTCTCTAAATTTATTTATTTTATTTATTTATTAGATTTGTATGCCACCCCTCTCCGTTTACAGAGTCAAGGAAGGAAGGAAGGAAGGAAAGAAGGAAGGAAGGAAGGAAAGAAGGAAGGAAGGAAGGAAGGAGAAGGAAGGAAGGAAGGAAAGAAGGAAGGAGAAAGGAAAATAGCAATAGCAGTAGCCCTTAGACTTATATACCGCTTCACAGGTCTTTTACAGCCCCCTCTCATGACCTCCTCCTGTCGAGCAGGCCACAAGTGATGTTCTCCTGCCTCTGTTCTTCTTCGCTTTTCTCTCCTTGCCTGTTTGCCTCGCTGGGCCTGGAGGACCTACTTGTTTTTAATGCTGATTGAGAAATACCTGCAGTGGGCAGAACTGGGCCACTGCCCTGGCTTGGCTTTGAAAGAAGCGGGCGGGAGGGTGTGACCTCGACCCGCCCAAAGGCTCAGAGATGGATGGGCAGTTATGCCTAACCTCCTTGGGCCTGGATTTGGCGGCCGTTTGAGGACAGCCCTGCGGAGTTGGCTAACCTAGCAGGTCAATTAAAAAGTCTCATCCGAGGCTTGGAACAGGAATAATCAGAATTATTAATCTGTCAAACTTTCGAGGAGGTTCTCCACCCAACACTGTCCAGTTTTGCTGGACTGCAAGTGTCTCACTTGCCAATTAGCCTCCTTTGTTTCTAAACGTTTTCTGTACACCGAAATGTCTCAATCTGAGCAACTTTTAAGGCTTCGACTCCCCATAATTCCCTGTGGCTGGCTGGCTGGGAATTCTGGGAGTTGAAGTCCACATGCGTTAAATGTTATATAAGGCTGAGAAAGACCAGCTGATACTTTCTTTGGTTTTCCAGAAAAGCTTACATCCAGACATTTAAATGTCCAAGTAGTCCGTCTGTCTGTCTGTCTACCTATCTATCACCTGCTTACTCTATATACCTATCTCCTACCTACCTACCTGCCTATCTATCACCTATTTACTCTATCTGTGTGTCTGTGTGTCTGTGTGTCTGCCTGCCTATCTATCTATCTATCTATCTATCTATCTATCTATCTATCTATCTATCTATCTATCTATCTATCTATCTATCTATCTATCCCTATCTATCTACCTCTCTCTCTCTTATCTATCTATCTATCTATCTATCTATCTATCTATCTATCTATCTATCATCTATCTATCTATCATCCATCTATCTATCTATCTATCTATCTATCTATCTATCTATCTATCTATCTATCTATCTATCTATATGCCGCCCCGAGTTTGCGGAGAGGGGCGGCATATAAATCCAATAAATCTAATCTAATCTAATCTAATCTAATCTAATCTAATCTAATCTAATCTAATCTAATCTAATCTAATCTAATCTAATCTAATCTAATCTAATCTATCTATCTATCTATCTATCTATCTATCTATCTATCTATCTATCTATCTATCTATCTATCTACTTATCTACCTACCTACCTACCTACCTATTTATCTATCTGTAAAATTTATATCCCACTCAACTCCCATTGGACAGTTTAAATTTTAAAAAGTTAATTGCCTAATTGCTTCCGGAATTGGGGAAACTGTCCCAGCCATCCCATCAGGTACTTTCCATAGAACAACAGGAAGCTGCCAAGATGACTATTCAAAATTAGATAACAAAGACATTTTTGTTTACACTAACAATGTGCGTTCCTCGTTTACCCGCCTCGCCCTGCCATCATTTCTCCTTTTTGCCATTCCAAAAATTTCGTGCCGGCCTTCAGCCCTGAACCTCTTTCCCTGAAATGCTGATTTTTCAAGGTCAAGTTAAAAAGACTTTTAGGTTTCTGCAATCTCTCTCCTTCGTAATCTTCTTTCTTTCTTCCTCCCTCGGGAGAGCTACCAGAACGAGGGGATGCTTTCATTAAGACCTGATTGGCTTTTTTGGCCTGAGGTCTAAATAAAGAGTTATCATAACTAACGATGCGCCTGGACTTGTTTGCGTTTTCTTCTGTTTATCGTGGTTTTTCTTAGCGCCGAGGGTGTGTTGCGAGGATTTGTGGGTTTTTCATGGTGTGGGTGGAATGACTGAATGTCTTTTTCTTTGGTGGCTTCCCAGAATTTGGTGGACCTCCTGGTGGGGATCAGGAGATTTAGAACATAACCATTACAGTATAGCAATACTAAGTCGCTTAGTAACGAAAGTCAATGGATAGATGACAGATGCTTCTTATTGAAGAAAAGCAGTAACACATCATCATAAAGGATTACTTGGGAAAATCTATGGAGTCTACAGAGAGGGGCGGCATACAAATCCATCAAATAAATAAATAAACAAACAAATAAACAAATAAAATACAAAAATAAAATATGCGTTAAGATAAAGAAAGGTATAGGTAGTTTACTTTTGCTTTACAATTGTTTTAATAATGTTAATTTGTTTATTAATTTTTAAAATATTTTGAACTATGTAATAAAATCTAGACTTAATGAACTCAATCTGTAGAGTCTGGAGGACAGAAGGAAAAGGGGGGACATGATTGAAATATTTAAATATATTAAAGGGTTAAATAAGGTCCAGGAGGGAAGTGTTTTTAATAGGAAAGTGAACCCAAGGACAAGGGGACACAATCTGAAGTTAGTTGGGGGAAAGATCAAAAGCAACATGAGAAAATATTATTTTACTGAAAGAGTAGTAGATCCTTGGAACAAACTTTCAGCAGACGTGGTAGATAAATCCACAGTAATTGAATTTAAACATGCCTGGGATAAACATAGATCCATCCTAAGATAAAATACAGAAAATAGTATAAGGGCAGACTAGATGGAGCATGAGGTCTTTTTCTGCCATCAGACTTCTATGTTTCTATGTTTCTATGACTTTACAATTTGGGGGGGGGGGGCAATATAGTCTGCATGATAAATCATTGAAGTATATATGAAACTAATTTGTTAATGGAAAAAAGCGTGTACTACTAATTTATATACTTGAGACAAATTATAATATAAATATAGTGACTTTGATGCTAATATAATGCTAATATCTGTATATACTACTATTAATTTAATTTTCTTTGATTCTCTTCTGCACTTACTATTGTGTTCTCTTTTTCAAAAGTGGGGAATTAATAAAATATTTCAAAAGAAAACAAAAAGAAAGCCAAGAGACACCGTTCCTGGCTGGGGCGTTGTTGAGCGATGTCTTCAGAGGTGTTAATGAGCTTTGCAAATGAATTCCTTCCACTGTGACTCTCATCCCGTAACGCTTGGGAGAAGCAGGTGACACCATCACTTCCGAATTGGAGTGGGCTCGGTTCGGGTTGCCCCTGAAATCAGGAGTGACTCAGCGGAGTTTCCACCAGCTTGCAAAATCCGTTCCTCCATGGGTTGCAACTTGGGGCGTGGGTGTGCTCGGAAGGGTGTGTCCAGGCTGGGAGACCGACAATATGAAGGCTACCTTGAGTGTAAGGTTGGAGGAAGAGGACTTTACAATGCTGAAGGAACTGCCATTCCTTCCTTCCCCCACTTTTTTTTAAAATATTTTTTTAAATTAATTTTTAACAAATTTATATTGCACACAACATAAAACAGTGCATAGTGAAATGTGCCCACCACCCAGACACACACACATTCCCACCACCAAATCGGGGGTGTTTCTTATATAATCCACTTGACCCAAGAGCAATATATCTATTTACCTATTATAGAGTGATTCCAATTTATTTCTTGTAGCTTGGTCTCGGATTCTGCTCGTCATATATCGTCTTACCATGTCCCACCGTCCCATCAGTTGTCCCAACTCAGTTTCATTATCCGAATTTATCCTTTTATCCATAATTTCAAATTGAATATGGTCCACCATGTACCTATACCAATTTTGCATTGTCCATTTTGTTGCATCCTTCCAACCCAAAACTATTACTGCCTGAGCGCTTTCTATTGCTGCTTTTTTTATTTCTCTAAATTCTCCCATCGCATTGATTTTCACTAGTCCTGCCATTTCCTTAGTGATTGTCCATTGTATATTTAGCATTCTATTGATATCCTCTTTCACTTTTTGCCAAAATTCCTGCACTATCGGGCATTCCCAAAACATATGCATAAACACTCCTTTGTCTTGACACCCATGCCAACAATTCCCCCTGACCTTCTGCTGAAAGTGTGCGAGTTGAACGGGAGTAAAATACCACTTATGTAACATTTTCCTTCCTCCCCCCACTTTTAGAAACATAGAAACATGGAAGATTGACAGCAGCAAAAGACCTCCTGGTCCATCTAGTCTGCCCTTATACTATTTATTTTTTATTTTATTTATTTATTTATTTTGTCCAATACACAACACATATAGAAGAGAGTAGACATGAGGTAATATATATAAAGAAAAATATAAAATAGAGGAGAAGATATATGTAAGGAAGAAAATATATATGATATATGAGATAAAAGAAAGACAATTGGACAGGGGATGAAAGGCACACTGGTGCACTTATGTACACCCCTTACTGACCTCTTAGGAACCTGAAGAGGTCAATTGTGGAGAGTCTAGGGGAGAAATGTTGGGGCTTAGGGGTTCACACTATTGAGTCTGGTAATGAGTTCCGCGCTTCGATAACTCGATTGTTGAAATCATATTTTTTACAGTCAAGTTTGGAGCGGTTAATATTAAGTTTGAATCTGTTGCGTGCTCTTGTGTTGTTGCAGTTGAAGCTGAAGTAGCCATTGACAGGTAGGACGTTGCAGCATATGATCTTGTGGGCAATTCTTAAATCGTCTTTTAGGCGTCATAGTTCTAAGCTTTCTAGACCCAGGATTGTTAGTCTATTTTTGTAGGGTCTTCTGTTTTCCTGTATTTTATCTTAAGATGGATCTACAGTAGGCTTATCCCAGGCAGGTTTAAATTCAGTCACAAAAGATGGTGGGGGTCCAAAGTTGCTGTTGAGGATCATTTTTGTTCCTGGGATGGTCATTGACTGCCATCAACATCCTTTTCCTCCTCCTTCCTTCCTTCCTTCTCTTTTTCCTTCCCTTCCTTCTTTCTTTCTCCTCCTCCTCTCTCTCTTCCTTCTTTCCTTCCCCTCCTTTCCTCTTCTTCATTTGTTTCCTTCTCCTTTCTTTCTTCTGTCTCCCTTTTCTTCCTTCTTTTCCCATCTTCTTTATTTTGTATATATTTTTTTAAATTTTGAAATGATTTTTAAAAAAATATACAAAAATGAAAATAGAACAAACAAAGCTATACAGCTACAACCCAAAAAAAAAGGAGAAAGAAAAAGAAAACTAAAAGGAAAAAAACAAGGGATGCTAACATGTAGATGTACATTTATAACTGTAAAATCTGACCACACCACCTGTTGGGACCTCTACATGTTAAAAAGAGCAAAATAACCCAATTCTCTCATAACATGCATGAAGGAAAGAAGGAAGGAAAGAGAGAGAGGAGGAGGAGAAAGAAAGAAGAAAGGGAAGGAAAAAGAGACGGGAGGAAGGAAGGAAGAAGGAGGAGAAGGATGTTTATTGCAGCCAATGACCATCCCAGGAACACAAATGATCCTCAACAGGGACTTTGGACCCGCACCACCCCTGGAAGAGTTGACCTTCAAGAATTCTGCTGTGCTTCCCTTTTTTTGTTGCCCCTCGGGGTGATTCTGGGGGGGTGGAAAAACAGGGAAGGTGAGCAGGGCAAAGTGATGGGGTTTTTGCTGCTTTGTGGCAGGGTAGTGACCATCGTCCTCGTGGTGGTCAGTGTGGTGTGGCTGCCCATCCTGCAGAGCTCCAACAGCGGTCAACTCTTCATCTACATTCAGTCGGTCACCAGCTACCTGGCGCCTCCCGTCACCGCCATCTTTCTCCTGGCTGTGTTTTGGAAGAGAGCCAATGAGCAGGTGAGTTCAGTTGTGTGTGTGTGTGTGTGTGTGTGTACGTTCCACAGTGCCAAACCTCTGGCTGCAAAAACCAATCCATGCAGCAATTTGCACATCTGGCCAGTGTACAAAAGCATCAGCCCCATCAGTTCATGGGAGTCTTGGGGTATGGTGGATGGTGGTTATGGGAAGCTGGACTTGGAAAGAGGATGGTGGCCGTATTTGGCTCACCTGGATTTAGAGCAAAAGGTGTGTGACTCTTCCCATGGCCTTGCTTGGGCGAGGCTTGGGCTCAGGAATTCTGGGAAGTCCACAAGTCCAGACCGGGGGATCTCCAACCTTGGCAACTTTAAGACCTCTGGACTTCAACTCCCAGCTTTGTTGACTGAGGAATTCTAGGAAGTTGAAGTCCACAGGCCTTAAAGTCGTCACGGTTGGAGCCCTTCGGTCTATAGTCCAGGGGTAGGGAAGGTTGGCTCTTCTAGGACTTGTGGGCTTCAACTCCCAGAATTCCTGAGCCAATCTTGCTAACTCAGGAATTCTGGGAGTTGAAGTCCACATGTCATAGAAGAGCCAACTGTGCCTACCGCTGGTCTAGACGGCCTTGGTTTTCTTGTGCAGGGGGCCTTTTGGGGCCTGATGGTGGGGCTGGCCATGGGGCTGTGCCGGATGGTCTTGGAGTTTGCCTACCCCGCCCCCCGCTGCGGCGTCCAGGATCATCGGCCTTCGCTTTTGAGGGACTTGCATTACCTCCACGTGGCTCCCTTGCTGTGTCTCCTGACTGCGGTCATCGTGGTGGGCATCAGCTGCCTGACGCGGCCTCCCTCTGCAGCCCAGGTGAGGACAGAAAAATGGGATGGTCACCCTCCCTGTGGTTTCCCCAGTCGCTCGCCTTATTTGCTTTTACACTGATTCCTATGGGGAAATGGCTTTTTCTTACAAACTTTTCTACTTAAGAACCTGGTCACGGAACGAACTAAGTTCTTAAGTAGAGGGACCACTGTATATTTTTGAGCAGTGTATATTATAGTGTTTTTAATGTACATATTTAATTTTTTTATTAATATTGATTGTTTCCTCATTGCTTAGTTGACCCCATGACAATCATTAAGTGTTGTACCTCATGATTCTTGACAAATGTCTCTTTTCTTTTATGTCCACTGAGAGTTTATGCACCAAAGACAAATTCCTTCTGTGTCCAATCACACTTGGCCAAGAAAGAATTCTATTCTATTCTATTCTTTATTCCACTATTCTATTCTATTCAGTTCTATTCTATTCTATTCTATTCTATATTCATAAAGATTATTTTTAAATATGCAGATGCCCCATGGAGCCAGAGGAGGGGAAGAGAAGGAAGGGAAAGGGGAGAGAAAGGAGGAGAGAAGGAAGGATGAAGAGAACAAGGGAAGGGAAAAGGGAGGAGGGGAGAGAGGAAGTAAATGGATGAAGAAGGGCAGAGAGAGAAAGAGGGAAGGGAAAGGAAGGGTCCATGTTCATCACCTGCCATTATTCTATTTTTCTCTCTTGGAAACCATTGCAGATACAGGATGTGACTTGGTGGACGCGACGCTCCCTGGAGGCGCCTCCCGCTGCCCATCTCTCCGGACCCCCATCCCTGCCTGGGACCGAGAAAGAGGGTGGGTCGCTGGGCCAGGGCCCAAACTTCTCTTTGCATGCTTGAGTTGATGCCAAACCAGGCAGTTCTTCTTGGGGGGATGAAGACCAAAAAAAGTAGGGACAGCAATGGACGGGGACTCAGCTTCCCAGGGAGGGGGGAGGGCACCCAAAGGCCACCCAGCCCCCCTCCAGGGCTGAAGGAGGGGAAAGAGAGAGACACAGAGAGAGAGAGACCAGCACATGCCAGTCATGAAATGCAACCCATTGCAAGCAGGAGGCAAACCTCTGGATGGTTCTCCTGGGCATTCCTGCTCTAAGGTGGACTGCTACTGCACATGGAGGTTCGGGGGCCATTCGGTCTGGGGAACGCATCATCTCATGTTTACCGTAAGGCTTCCCCTTCTCTCCCTGCCAGCTGCCCCAGGAATCCTCCAACCAGCAGATGGAGGGTCCTCCCAGAGGGACGTTGAAGGTGACCCCAAGAAGAGTGGCCGGAGCCAGCAAAGGCCCACGGGCTTCTGGTCCCAGGTCTGCTCTGCCAATGCCCTGGTCCTCATTTGCGTCAACCTTTTTTTCTACGCTTACTTCGCTTGAAAGCGTTTCTTTGGGGGTGGCGGGCGAGAAGGGTGAAGCTGGGCTTGAAACAGGGGGCGTCGTGGGTGCTTTTCCAAGAGGTCTCAGCCCGGGGGTTCTTGGCAAAGCAAAGGGACGTTTGCAAACCGGATCTGGAGAGGAGAGACGATGTGGAACTTGGGATTTAAATGGAAAACTTTATTTCACGGCGAGATTTTCGTTTTGGCAATGAGGGAAATGACTTGGGGGGGGGGGCAGGAGAGAGTCCTGAGCAGGTCTGTAAGTCCCGCTTGCTGACAACTCCACGGCTAATTTTCAAGGACTGGCCCAGAAGATAAAACCCAATAAATCTGGGATGCTTGGATCATTCCAATTTTGTGCCTACACAATTCTTGCCACAATATGTGATAGATAATATTTTATCTTTTTGGGGTATATTTTCTTTATAATTCCGAGCAAGAATAATTCCAGGGTGAATTCCATATTGATTCCGGTCGTTTCCTGTAGCCAACTATGAAGTTTTCTCCAATGTTTCCTTGTTCCAGGACATGTCCACCATGCATGAAAAAAGATGCTTTGCTCTTTTTTACATTTCCAGCAGGCCTGATTGCAATTTGGATTAGTGTGTAATTTGTATAGTCTGGAGGACAGAAGGGAAAGGGGGGACACGATGGAAACATTTAAATAGGTGAAAGGGTTAAATAAGGTTCAGGAGGGAAGTGTTTTTAATAGGAAAGTGAACACAAGAACAAGGGGGCACAATCAGAGGTCAGTTGGGGGAAAGATCAGAAGCAATGGGAGAAAATATTATTTGACTGAAAGAGGAGTAGATGCTTGGAACAAACTTCCAGCAGACGTGGTTGGTAAATCCACAAGAACTGAATTTAAACACTCCTGGGATAAACACAGATCCATCCTAAGATAAAATACATGAAATAAACATAGATCTATCCTAAGATAAAATACAGTAAAAGGGCAGACTAGATGGACCAGGAGGTCTTTTTCTGCTGTCAATCTTCTAGATTTCTATTTTAGCCAATCTTTTCAGGGCCAGATGCCACTGATAAAACATTTTATACTGATTTTCTTTATAGGCGGCTGACTAAGTTACTTTTATATTTCGATTCCAAATTTGCTTCCAGTCGGGCAGGGTTATATTATGGCCAATATATATATGTATAAAATTCAATTAAAATTATTAGGGGAAAACCCCCCAGTAAATCACTTTTGGAAACTTGTGTCTCTGGCGGAGAAGAGCAGCGTTTACCTCCCTCCCCTCCGTCTCCTTGGAGTGCCCCCCCCCCCGGGTGGTTTCAGGGCCACTTAGCGGATGTCTCCCGGCCCCTTCCCACCCCATGGAAAACGGCTCCCAGCCCTACACAGTCCCGATAAATTTTGGAGGAAGCAACTTTGCAGGGAGCTGAGCAAAGACCCAAAGTAGGGCAGGTCTCATAAAGATTAGGAGGGCAGCGAGAGGTCAAGGAGGGGACCAGTGGACTTCCTGACCTGCTGGGCGGTTATCAGCCGCCTTCATTCCTTTGCACTTGGCAGCTGACCCAAAGGACTGTGGGGCAGAAAACACCCAGGGAAAAAGCCTTTAGGAAGAGAAAGAAAGCAACAGGAGGGGGAATTCCCCATCTGCTTCCGGAGTCCGTGGGCTCAAGGGTGGGATCGCTTTTGAGGATCTCCTCCAAGGTATGAGGATAACAAAACTCGGCAAGACACCCAGAACACCAGAACATTTCTCTTCCTCTTCCTCTTCCTCTTCCTCTTCCTATTCTTATTCTTATTCTTATTATTATTATTATTATTATTATTATCATCATCATCATTATTATTATTATTATTATCATTTTTAAAATAATCTTTATTAAGTTTCTACATATAAAAATAGAAAGAAAAGAAAGAGATTTGAACAAACAAAATATACATTAATTATTATTAATTGGATTTATATGTTGCCCCTCTCCGAGGACTCAGGGCAGCTTACAACATATATAAAAACAATACTATAAACATCTAATCCAATTAATTTAACCCATTAATCTAAAACCCAATAGCATTAAAAAATAAGTCGTTCCCGTTCACACAACAAACATACATTGCCTTTCGTCGGCCAGGCAGCTGGGGTCTAATGGCCCTGAATCTCTTGTGAAAGGCGAGGAAGGTGGACGCAGTACGGATGTCCAGGGGGAGCTGATTCCAGAGGGCCGGGCCCCCCACAGAGAAGGCTCTTCCCCTTGACCCCACTAGATGACATTGTCTGGTTGACCTAGAGAGGCCCCACGGAGGCTTCTCCCTGCCTTTTCCGGCCCTGTTTCCTCCCAGGAGATTCCCAGAGAGGCCCCACGGAGGCTTCTCCCTGCGTTTTCCGTTTACTGTTTCGGAGGCTCGGGTTTGTAAGTGGAAAATGGTTCTTGAAAAGAGGCAACAAAGTTCGTAAGTAGAGGCGTTCTTAGGTAGAGGTGCCACTGTAATTAGAAATATCCAGACGTTTGTTCTTGGGCTCCAGGTGATTGATGGGGGATCAGCCTGCCAAGTATTTCAACCTGCAATGAGCCCCA